>NC_136599.1:15492126-16032126 GCF_910589615.1 Taurulus bubalis | reverse complement strand
TCCTTGGTGTCCTTTCGTTTGTTTAAGTCTTCAAACTGGTCCTGGATATAAGATGCAGTCTCATCGTAAGAGTTCCCACCTGCATTTAAAAAGATTATTTATACAAAAAAGTTGGTTATAATTTACATGGAACAATCCTATATGATCTTTGGAAAAAATCTTAACATTGTGGATTAAACCCACTAAAGCAAGTTAAAGATGCAGTTACCTGTGACCAGTTGCAATGCGGTTTACCTCCAGTGAACTAAAACTAAATCTAGCTGAATCTAAATCCAACAGTATCCTCTAACAGAATGAGATCCATTGTACTTTATTCAGGTAAAGAAATCAGAAGAGCAATCACACATTTTAAGTTAATGCTCAGATACATCAGATAGAAATATAAAGACATTGTCTGATCACATCGGACAATATCATGTTAAAACTTCATGAATTGCGAATACACGGGGTTGCCTCACCGGGGTATTGAGGGTAGCAGATAGTGAGCGGACTCCGGCCAATCTTCTCTTCAAACAAGTCCTTCTTGTTGAGGAAGAGGATGATGGAGGTGAGCGTGAACCACTTGTTGTTGCAGATGGAGTCGAAGAGCTTCATGCTCTCATGCATCCGGTTCTGAGGAAAGAGCAGATACCCATGATAGGCCTTTTTCACAGACAAGACATTTTGACACAGGTGTATTAATAAAATGAATGATAATTTAATTTCCTTGAGCTGCTTTGGTTTCAGGGTCTATAGGTGCTCTCCAAAACCTGTCTTAGTGCTGGTTAGTGCCAGTTGAGCCTGGTGTCTACTCCAATTTAAAAGGCACTTAAATTTAAAAAAAAACACATGTACCAAGCGCATTGTAAATGACACAGACTAATAAAAACATATTTTACATGGCTTTTAGTGGCTGAATCTTATTGGAAAAGGTAATGTTGTGTCTTTGCCAGCACTTAGAAGCTATACAAGCTCAACCTCACTGTCATAACTTAATGGGACATTTGAATAGAACAGAGCCATGATTAATGCTGTTAGTAACACGCGCTGTTTTTTTCTTATAATTTTCCTATATCAACTAAAATGTTAAGATGCAAGAAGTGAACCTAAACCACAGTGTATCCATCACCTACCATCTCCTCATCCTCAGCCAACACAAGGTCATAGTCACTGAGCGCCACGCAGAAAATGATAGATGTGACTCCCTCAAAACAATGGATCCACTTCTTCCTCTCCGAGCGCTGACCCCCAACATCAAACATCCTGGAGACACACACACACACACACACACACACACACACACACACACACACACACACACACACACACACACAGGAACTGCATAAATACATGTACAGTGAATGTGCTTATTTTAATTGTAATGTCAATTTAATTCCTGTGTTTTATGAGATGAGTGTCCTCGTAAATCCAGGGCAAGAGCACACGCACACACGCACACACACACACACACACACACACACACACACACACACACACACACACACACACACACACACACACACACAGCGGCCTCTGTCTCCACCTGAGTCCCTCAGAGGCAAACTGAATCTGCACTGAGCTGTTAACAGACAACACCAATCCAGTGATTGCACATTTGCAGATCCTGAGCGTTTTTTAATGAGGTTACACATGCAGGCCAGAGAGGCTATTACAGTTAATGATTCACCAATATTCATAAGTACAGGAGCTAGATCATAAAATAATGTAACAGGAATGAAGAGATTCACATTAAAGAAGAGATAATCACATTCACTTCTACATAGTTGGGTCGTATTAGGCTGAACGGCACACAGCAGCATACGTGAGTTATAAATAGGGTTGGGTACTGAGAACCACGTTCCAACACGTCCGGTACCTACCGGACCGAAAAGCAACTCAGATTTCGGTGCTTCCTTCCGGTGCCTGAGCCGATTTAAATACTTTTTTTTTACACTACTCTGTAAAGTTGCACGGTATATAGATACTAAAAAGGTAGCGCGGTACCCGCACGCTAAAAACGATTATTAAAATAGCGCGGATCAGAGCACACTGCTCTGCTCTCTGTCTGCCTGCACGCAGGGGCTTCCAGCGCTCACACACACAGCGCGCGCACACAGAGATCGCTGGAGACACGAGCACGAGCTTTTGAACGTCCGTCCTTGGCTTGATGGAACAAATCTCTCCAGTTGATATTAATGATGACGTGTAGTCCAGTAAAGCAGCAGTTTGTAGAATCCAACGGTTTCTGAGTTCTGTTGCACACGGTCCCATCAGGCCACCTGATGCTTGTGTCTGTTCTTTTTTATATATATATATATATATATATATATATATATATATATATATATATATATATATATATATATATATATATTGGTTATAGTTTGAAGTTAAAAGGGTTGAAGCTGTAGTTTGAAGTCAAGTGTTTTGTATGTACTTATTTATTTATATCTATATTATACTTTAAACAGTTAATAATATCGTTCAATTTGAAGAAAAAAAATTGCCTTGGCAATAAAAAAGTATCGATTCAGGCACTGTTTAGGCACCGGTATCGTTTTAAAAGTATCGGTTTAGCACCGGTACCGGAAAAAACCCAAACGATACCCATCCCTAGTTATAAAGGCTCGGAAATCAGCACGCCCATATGCAGCTCCCTTGTGTTGTCTTGGGGTCAAAATGACCCGTGTACGAGTGTATATGTATGTGTGTTGATGGGTCATTTTGACCCCAAGACAACACAAGGGTTAAAAGAAACAACGAGCGTCATCATCTGAGACCAGGTGCGTCAGTCAAAAATAAATACTACAGAACTATTCAATAGGATGAAGAGAGGACTATGACAATTTATGATAGACAGACAGCTTCGGAATAGCCAACATGGATATGGATGTAGTATACAGTATGGGAAAAAGTTAGATACTGCACTTGCATGTAAAATCCAGTGTTGGTTACTTTCATGAAGTAAAACAAAAACTCACATTCATAAAATAAAATGCTTGTTTTTACTGTGACCCCTCATCACTAAGTGTATTTGAAGAGGTAAAGCTATCCAGTATGTATTAGACAATATTATGAAAATAAACAAACAGCAAAGACTGGAGAAAAGTAATAACAAAACTAGTAGAACATTGTCCATTATAATTTAGTTCTTGATTGATTCTTGCCCCCAGTGATAATGTCTCTATGAGGGTTGGGAAAGTTAATGCAGACATCTAAATGCTGACCGATACAGTAAACCAGCTCAGGCCCAGACTGCCTGTAAAGCTTCATAAGTTATTTTTTATGGCACAGGCCGCCCTCCTGAGGCCAGGCCCCTTCATGAACAGATAAATTACAGCTGTACTAACTTGAAGTAGAGATCCTTGAAGGTGAAGTGAGTTTCCACGATGCCAGTGGTCTTCACACGTGTACGGAGCACATCCTGCTGAGTCGGGACGTAGCTCTGCTGACAGATCCTGTCCAAGTCATTCAGGTAGCTGAAAGACAGAAAACGAGCATATGAAGACAATCCCAGAGAAAATAAACACATCATAGTCCAAATTTACCGTAGCAGTACAGCCAGCTCCCAAAATGTGCCTCGTAAAAACAGATGTTTGTCTTTTTTTTTCTTTACACCATGTGATAAAATCAGTTTATCCAAGTCTTCTTAATCAAAAAAAGATGCATTATTTTTAGGAAACTTTTGCCTGGTAGAGGGAGGTTTGCTCTGCAGACATCTAAGGACTCCACGGAATGATACTAAATATGGGCTCATATTTCGGTGCATGATAAACACTGGCTCCTTGTGGGTTGAGTAAAAACAGACTAACTCCACTGGTTCCTCTTGTCTCGCAGTGTGGACAAAGTGTACCATGACAGTTTGGCTGTTTTCAAAACAAAGAAAGCGTCCTTGAGCTACTTTCTTTTAGGGAGAGCGTGATATAAACGCTACAGAAACAGAAAACCATGTCGACAAGACTGCACTATATTTAGCTCAGAGTACTTTGTTTTCACTGAGCTTCATCAGACAGTTGTATCCAGTGGTTGACTCACATAATAATCTGGAACCATTTTGTCAAATGAAGTAAGACATGAACAGCTGCAGGTTGACAGAAACATTATTACCCTTTGTCAGTTTCTCCTTCGTGTTATTCCTTTTTCTGGAATGCAATCATCTGTCTGACAAGCTGACACAAGACCGTGAAGAACAAGACGCATCTTGCCCCCATTTTTGCTTTAGTGGAACTGTTACAAACATGAAGGAGGAAAACTAGTCTGACTCAAACTTGTCCACCGTCTAGTGAAGAGGCAAACGAGATCACAAGACATGTTTCGTACCAGTTTAATAGTCGGAAGATAATGTATGATGCAATTTCAAACTTCCCTATAAACTGTTGAAGCAAGTTTCATTTCCATCTGGAATCTTCAGAAAATGTCAATACATTGAGTAATATTGAGTAAGAATGACACTTAATTAATTGAAAGTTGATTTAGAATCAAATACACCTGCATGTGAAGATTATTTTCATTATCAATTAATCTGTATACCATTTTCTTGATTAATTATTTGGTCTAAAAAATGTCAGATAGTAATGAAAAAAAGACAAACCATAATTTCCTAAGGGCACAGTCTGTAATGTCATCAAATATCAAACTGTCAAGAACCTACAAATATTCAGTTTATTATCACATAAGATATTCTATTCTTTTGTGTATATTTATATATATATATATATATACATATATATACGTTTATATTTTACTTTATTTTTATTTTATTTGTATATATCTTTCATCCCTGTTGCTTCTTTATATATTGTATCTTTTATCTTGTGTGTTTATTTGTATCTTCAAGTTGTGCGGCGCTACTATGACAAGAAATTTTCCCTTGGGGATTAATAAAGTATATATCTATCTATTTATAAAGTAAAGCGCCAATCCTCACAACAGAGAAGATGTTGATTATTTTTCTGTCAATTGACTAACTGATAAACCAACAAATCGTTTCATTCAGCAATTTTTTGCAGATGTTTTTCCTTGAATCCCATTGAATTCATCTGTGGATTGACATGATGACATGATGACATGGTGTGATATGCTTGCAGTCGGCACTCTGTGTCGTGTGTCTGTATGTAGAAGTGAATAGAGTCCTCACTATGCAGCGGAGTCGTTGAGCTGATACTCTCGTGATCGATCGAAGCACGCCTGAACTCCTGTGTCGCTCCAGAGCCTCTGAATCACACCAGTCAGCTCTGCCGGCATCACCCCTTCCTCCGCCGAGCTCGCCAGGACAAACAGCTGGCGGGCATCGTCCTGGCAATAACCACAATAGTTGCTGTCATTATCGTGAAAAAGGATTTGGCTCTTTAAAAGGCATGTTTAATACAGACTGAGTGTAGTTAACTTACCGCCCGCGCAGCATCCCCAAAATCTATCTTTAACCGGCCCATCGCCCTGATGATGGCCATGATGGACTGAATGCTGTTACTGTACACCACCACTTTGTACTGCTTGCACTCCTCTTCTGAGTAGCCATCTTCGTGAATGATTCTGACACAGTAACACATCCAAAGAGATTTTGAGAGTCCATATATATATATATATATATATATATATATATATATATATATATACTGTATGTGACGGTGTGAACAATGGCTTTAACAAATGTGGGTCGAATGACAGATTCAAAAAACTCTCATGCAACACTGTCATTAGGGCTGGAATTTGAGCTTCGATGAGCATGCAGCGTGCCTAATGTGGGAACTGGGGGAATCTATTCAGGACCTGCCAGGCTACAGCGGGCCACTGGGGCCATTGTTTAACATGTTATTCAAAAGGTTGCTTCCTACACAGCCTAAGCTGAGTGAAATGATGGTCCCACTTTAATTCCATAGTATTTCCACAAAGATTAGCCCCGTTTGTAGCCACAGCTCTGCCCGTGTTATTAAACTCTGACAACAAGGCTGCAGCTGAAAGTGGGAGTGAGGAACTGTTTCTCCTCAATGTAATGCAACAATAAGGCCAACTTTTCTTACAGGATGAAGTTTGACATAATGGCATGTGCAGTGTTATTAGGAAGCTGTAACTTACTTCATCTGCTTTACTATTGTGCTTTTCCCAGATTCCCCAGCACCTGAAAAAGAGGCACAGTAGTGAGATAAGAGCAGCCGAAACACCAGATTCAGACCAAACACCCGAGAAAAAGCAGCCTTGTGATAGCTTTTAATGGCAGGGATTTAAGTGGGACCTGGGGGAATGTACATTATATGGTTGTGAAGTGTCACATAGAGGAATCAGATGATCACTGTTCATCATAAAAAGTACAGTATATACCACAGCCTGAGGTTTAAGAGGTGCACAAACACAGGGAGGATAATGGGAAATAATGAGTGGGAAGAGCTCGGGCGCCTCTTTGGGAAGTGAGAGCTTTCACAATATTGTCTATTTGTGAACTGATGACTGGCCCAGCTGATATCAAAGCCTCCATTACAATAAAGGCCAGAGGAATTAGGAGAAGTGGGGAAATCATTTCACACAAGGGACCTTTACAGTAATTCTACAACAATCAGCCAAACAGGAAACAGTTAACATGCTTCTGGCTGAGCCAGTGTTTTTCCACTGGAGAGACAATACCAGATATCGTGCTGTTCTGGGCGTTCGAGAGCAGAGGGGCCATTAGAACAGCACATATGATTAAAAGTCTGTTTGCAATCTAAACAAAACATCATCACAACATGCAGTGTTGACAACCAGCACAGAATGGTTCCTTATTGATAAGAAAGATTCTTCTATTCCCCTTTTAACAGAACATCTTTAACTGAACGTCTTTTATGTTGATGGCCGGAATCAATTTGACTCTTAATCATGCTGTTGGAAGCCTCATGGTTCACACTATTCTCGCCCTTCTGTAACGACTACAACGACAATTAGGAGTCACTACAACAACATAAATGAGATCTCTGTTTTTGTTGGAATCATACAGGAAAAATTATTTTCATAATCAATTTATCTGCATATTATTTTCTATTGTCTAGCAAATCCTCTGTGTCTGAAGCTCAAGGTGACTTTACATTATTTGTTTGGTCCAAACAAACTAAGAAGGAAAAGTACATAAAAGCCACCAGGAAGTGTCCGAGCCAGCACGTAACCCCTGTAAAACTCCAACCTGTTGTTTTGACACTTCTGTTTTTGTATAAATTTCACAAAGCAGATATGAAGTGTTAATTAGTGCGCTTTAGAGTTGCCACTCTGCAGATGTTGTTACCTTTGCCAGGCTAGTTGTATACCTCTATGCTAAGCTAAGCGGACTGTCTTCTGGCTCCAGTATCATATACACTGCTGCAGAACCATAGTTGCCCTCTGGGAAAATCTGGAAGCACGATTGATTGGCCGCGCAAATAAAGCCAAATACACAACCAAGTCAAGCTAAGATGAACCCAGGTGTCTGTGGAGGCTTTTCCTCTGTGCTATCCATTGACTCACTCTAGGATCAGCTATTTGTCTTAGCTGAAGTTTAATTAAAGAGGCATAAAAACATGTGTGCACATGAAACATTAGATGTCAAACTCACCCAACCAGTGAGAAATGATTTCCATAAACATCTGGGGTGAGTTTATACTGGCAGCATAGCCTCTTTTTGCTTCATATAACCACAATAATGATCAGCAACCGCAGGAAGAAAAAGTATTCAGGCACTGGAATTTGAAATACGAATTCTTCTAGGGACAAGTCTGAATGTGTGATATTCTCAAAATGAGAATATACATTGTCTTGATACTGTTCCCCTAAAATGTGACAAGACATGTTTCCACTGCCAGTTAAGAATCGTTAGCAGATTCATTTTGTCAAGGAGGTTTACAGTAGAGTAATATGTTCAGATGGCCGGCCAACAAGAATTAAATCCACAAATTCTTTTGTTAAGCTGTCACCAGCAAAGAGATTTACGCCCGCTCACACAGACAGGGAGGGGAGGACAAATTGTGTTGATCCCTTTCCTCAGTTGTCAGACCAATTCTCTCATTCATGGCATTTTTTGGCTGATCATCAACCGTGGCTTCCTGCCAGTTCACAAACCAACTTTACACAGACGTTTACTGAGTTGTCTAAACCCATCCGGGAGTCCAAACTAGGCCTCATTCAACAAGGATCTGAAATGCTGATTTTCTTTTTATTAATTACTTTTCGTGGTCAAATGGGAGACCATTTTCATCAGAAGAGTACGCTGGTTCTCCGACTATGTGGTTTGGTACAAAGAGCAGCAGCCAAATTCCTCTTTGTTTTTTCCTAATACTCTCTTGTTCCAGCACAGACAGGGAGTGGAGGGCACAGCCTGGAAAAATAGCTTCCCCCCCCCCCACACACACACACTCTGTGTTCAGAACTTGAATGTGTCCATACAACAAGATGTTATCCTGCATTGTGATGTTGCACCATCAAACGCTAAATATGTTAAATAAGATGGGATTCATCTGTATCCTCGACAAACACATCTATGTGACCTCAGGTTTCACTTTTGTTATTACACTCAGGGTTTCACTACCTAAAATAGCTCCATGCAACAAAACAACACAATCAGGCTTCAATCTATCAACAAAACAGTGGAAACACTTTGCCAAAAAACTCCCCTCACAGTTGTGCATCGTGGCTCTGAAATGGAAGGAAGCAGATTAACCATCATGGTTTTGTTCCGCCATATCTTAGATCAAGGTGCAAGACAAATCACTGCAAACATAAAGGGACAACTGCATTTCTTTGTGAGAATAATGCCACAACCAGGAAGACAAACAATAAGGAAAAAGCAGGAAAACATGTACTTATTAAACACATTAATTTATCACATCTGGCGATTTGCAAGGCATGCACATCGGAATGGGTTGAACTGTCTAAGTTCACATACTGTAATGAATGACACAAATCAGGTAGGTAATTTCAAATCTTAATAAGATTTACAACATGGCAGAGAGATGCAGCTCTCTGTGGGCTTCATCTGCCCTCATGTCATAATGCCTTCAGATTGTCCAACTGCATCTATGAATGCCATGATGATGACTAATGTAATAGCTGCATCTGTTCTCAGAATCTTCCATTTAATCAAATACTTGGCCCTTTTACCTGGTCCATTTATTCTGGTATGTTAATATGAGCTCAAGTTACAGGAAAGATGAAAACACCTGAGTGAGGACTAAACGTACAAAATGGTTTTGGTCAGTCTCTTAAATCTGCAGCATTTAAAAGAGATGGCTGTTTTCTACATCATATGATTCTTTTGACATGAGCTGTAAACTATGTTTCACAACATTTCATGAGAAAAAAGCAAATGTCTCAACCAAAAGCTCAAAAGCATTGCATCACAATTGCATCAGCACAATCCACTGGTACAGCACAATTATTTACAGTTATTGTGGATGCAACATATAGCTGATGCTGCATGTTCAAACGTTGTATCATTGTATTACTTCAGTGTAGTTTCAGCTGATATGTGGTTGAGAAGTTACAATATGTATTTTAATTGTACAATGAACTATTCCACTCTAGTGCTCAGATGTATAGCTTTAGCTAAAGCGCTCTCATCAATATATTTATATTAAAGTCATTTTCACCCTATTGTACTATGTTTTTGTGTCTCACAATATTTTTAATTGCTCCAGTTTTGAGGGATTACGGTGCAGATTGTAGATGCTAAACGGGCTGCAATGTAAAGAGACTTTCACACAGACAGCAGCACCACTGCGCTCTGAAACCAATTATTTCCAGTGGCTTGCACCTCGTCGGCTTTTCACGGCATTAAGTAAAGCATGGGCGCGTTGCACAAACTGCGTCCTGTGTGTGAGGCGCTTATTCTCTCTGGACAATTGCTCAGCATCAACGTACAGCCACTAAGAGTGTGTGTTTTTGCCACTGATAGGCTCAGATTGTGATTATGTCTGACAACAAGTATGTCAGGACTGCAGGGAAATAAATGTTTGTTCTGCCTTTTGACCCTGAAAGGCGTATAGTGATGAACTTGCAGAGATTTATCACCAAACTCTGCCATTCCCCTCAGCTCTACAGAGTGTCTTTGTATATTTCAGCTCTGTTTTGGTTTTACGGCCCACAAATCTATGTTTTAGGTTCACTTACATTGTTCTCATCAGTGTCATTTCTCACTGCAGAAGGCAGTTGTTTTCACCGAAAAAGCTTGAAAAACTCGGCTGTATGCTAGCACCGGACAAAGTTAGCGACTAGCTGAAGAACATACTGGAGCATTTTGCTGCTAAAGAGCCAGCTAGCTCCCTGTTGAGGACAAAACCGAGCAATAAGAGAGTGACATTCGGCAGTTTGCCAGAAACACAATTCCAAATAAAAGTCTATTCTTTGTTGGGAACATAGATTGTGTAATAACACAAGACAGACAGTTTTTTGTGTCCGCATGCCAAAGTTGGGAACTTCTAAATCCCACACATTAATAACTGCTGTGGTGGCATACAACGTGTAACAGAAAAGTTGCCTAACACACAAAGATAACACAGCTGTCTCTCAAACAGCAGTTCCTCTGATGGGGGTGTGCCAGAAATGTTTCATCACATGAAACGCTGCCCCAAAACCTGTGATGAGAGACCAAGAGTAGACATCGCTTTAAGTCAAGGGGTCACAAACTAAAAGACATAGAAAAGCTGACAGAAGTCCCTATAGAGGGCACAGAGCATATACATGCTGAGTGCTGCTGGACTCGAGGCATTTAGTCCCTCTGCACATCTGTGCAGGCCACACCCACAGTGTTAGAACCACCAAGTTTGTGTCTGCAATAAATACCAGCAGGTAGTGTGCCGTTACAATAGTCACTGGTCAGTACAGACAAGAGTTGTTCCAGTGAGAGAACCTGAAGTTAACTGTAACAGTCCTGTGATTCATATAATGGCAAATAGAGCCATGTTGATTTAATCCAATAGTCGAAGAAAAAAATATGTGTCACTGATTGTTATATATACCAGTTATCATTTATGTCATGTTTCTAGAAAAATGTCAAATCGTATGCAGTTCTAGCTTTTCTTTACTGTGAGGGTTTGATACACCGAATCCTTTTGAGCTTTGAACTGTTGTTTCTACAAATTAAGAAATATGAAGACATCAACCTGGGCTTTGGGAAATTGTTATTTTCTGACATGTCATGTGTTAATAGGCTATTCAGAATTGTCAGCAGCTGCCTTACACCTCAGTACAAGCTGTATCATGATGTATACTATGTAGAGAAGAAAGAGCACGTTATATGGTTGATACTTGTCACATTAAACACATGATAATCTGAAGCTCTATTTCAGTAGTCATTAGGGACAAATCTGTCTCGGAAATTGTTTTGTTCGCTGAGGCACCGAAGTACTGACTGAAGTAAAACTGCTGCAGCATATTTATACTGACCAGCTCCAAAGTATTTACTTCTCAAAACTTCATGGTTTTAGGACTTTCAAATTGTTGAACAGCATTTCCATGCAGCTGTAAAGTGTTGTTTATACACTGAAGTTAAACAGGCATGGGTGAGTTACAACGTGCTTTGTGACAAGTGACAACACTTAGTCAATAAATAGTGTCCTCTGAGCACTTTCCAGCAATGCATAACCGATAGAAAAGTTCTGAGGCAGCACAGGACGTGTACTCCCTTTTCCCACGAACATCTGGTTTACTCAGTTCTGTCAGTGGAGACATGATGAGCCACAGCTGCATTATAGCAACTGAAGGAGAAGAGTTTGGAGTCATAAACAAAACCCTGCAGTGTAAAAAAAAAAGAGTACCCAAACACTCATGACGGTTAAAACTGATTTCCCGGATCAAAACGCAGTTCATACCGAGCAGAAGCAGTTTCACTTCTCTGGAGGACTTCTCCCTGTCGTCCCGCAGGTTTTTGTCAATCATTTTACTCCTCTCCACCGCGGCTTTGTCCTCGGCGCTGATCGTGCAGCCCATGTTCACTCTCACGCGACTTCTTTAGTGTCGGATCGTGGATTCAGCGGCTCATGAGTTGAAGGTAAAAACGCCGTCAAACGAGCCCAGTGCGAGCTGAAGTGTCCCAGTGCGAGGAGCAGAGAGAAAAAGAGAGAAAAAGAGAGAGAGAGAGAGAGAGAGAGAGAGAGAGAGAGAGAGAGAGAGAGAGAGAGAGAGAGAGAGAGAGAGAGAGAGAGAGGAAAGGCGTTGGCACTGGAGGCTCGTCGGTCCACAGTCCGATGCTCAGTTTACTTTGCTGATCAACTGCAGGATTTTAATTGGGGGAAAAAAAAAACTCCCCAAAAAGATTGTAAACAAATGTATGTAAATCCAAATTATCCTAAGTGTATAGCCTACTCTCACAGGAACGTACAAATAACTACAAAAATAACGAATAAAAAATACTTTAAGTAGAAACTTGTATGAAATATCCGCCGCAGGACTATAATAAAAAAATGCAATGACAATCTCCAGATTTTCCCCTCAAAACTGTTGCTGCTGAGCAGTCGCGCGTTCATCCAGCTGATCCAGCTGCAAACCAAGAAAAGGGAACTGAAAAAGGGGCTGATGGGAAATGTAGTCGCTTCTAAAATGCCAGATTCGTAAATTCTGCTTGTGTAGCCTAAATAATGCTCAGAGTCGCACACGTGATCACCACAAGCTTGTATTCAACTGGCACTCTCATGTAGTTTTAAACAAGTCAATAACACACATGTGCAGGGTGTCTCTGCAGTCTGCACCCCGTTGCAGTCAGAAGGTTTGTGGTGTAAGAGCTCCTCCAGTGGATTTACAGCTGAACTGCAGGTGTAGATTGGATCGATCAGGTGCTCAAACAGACTCAAACGATACAGGTTCAGTTTCAATCTTTAGTAATCATTTAGTAAACATCTTTTGATTCTGGTCGTCTTTCAGTCGCAACTTAGAGTCGATTCTCTGAATGCAAACATGCAGCTTCGTGGGTTTCATGTTGTTTCCCACACTGCTCTGATCACCTCGCAATATTTCTGTCAGGTCGTGAACTCGTCTGCAAGTTAAAGGGTTTGTGACGCACTTTTTATTTGACATCATGTTACGGTTACACAACAGGGGATACTATTGTTTCGTTCTCTTCACACTGGCTTTAATGTTATTGTATTTTCACTACATGCACGTGTTCTTCCACCTTCTACACATCAGCTATGTTTTTATATTATAGTCTTCGTTGACCAAGCAGCCACGAATCATAGTGGAACCACCCTAGTAAGGTGCTCTTTATACAGGGTTTATACATTGTAACTATTGGCATTATTAATATTGAATGAATCATTTACTAATGCTTCATAGATCATTTAAAAACCCATTAATACGAACACATATCATCTTTACTTACTGGACCAGATGACCACTATATATTTACTAACAATTTATTACTAAAAAAAAATGCATTTCCAACATTTTTAAATACATTATCTAAAAATTGAAAGGATTGAAAGCAACAAAAGTGATTTTTCACAACCCCAAATGTGTTCTTGTTAATGGCAGTAACTAAAGCATTTCACAACATGATTTATTAACCATTATTAAAGCCGTTAGTTACTTAGTAAGAAAGTTGTTTGTTCATAGGTAAAAGCAATTTATTTATTATTCGAGGAGATTTAGAAATTACATTTCAAGAAAGTTACGAATGTTATTTAAAAGTTACGATGTGACTCAGTCAGTCACTTTATGAAAGAGTAAGTCTTTATTTATGCATGTCTTTAGTACATGTAAGAATAATCTCTCTTTCTCTTGTCTTTTGTCTCTTGTCTCTTGTCTCTTGTTTCTTGTCTTTTGTTTTTTTGTCTCTTGTCTTGTCTCTCTGTCTTGTCTCCTGTCTCCTATCTCCTGTCGCTTGTCTTTTGTCTCCTGTCTCCTGTCTCCTGTCTCTGTCTCTTTTGTCTTGTCTATTGTCTCTTGTCTCTGGTCTCTTGTGTCTTGTGTCTGTCTCTTGTGTCTCCTATCTCTTGTCTCCTGTCTCCTGTCTCCTGTCTCCTGTCTCTGTCTCTTTTGTCTTGTCTATTGTCTCTTGTCTCTGGTCTCTTGTGTCTTGTGTCTGTCTCTTGTGTCTCCTATCTCTTGTCTCTTGTGTCTCTTGTCCCTTATCGCTTGTCTCTTGTGTCTCTTGTGTCTCTTGTCTCCTCCTGACAAACAAACCCATCAGCGCTGTCACCATCAGCAGGTAACCAAGGCAACAGTTGATTTCAGAGGAGTCAGGATTTAAGGAAGTGAAGTGAGACATTCATGTGTTTGAGGTAATCTCGGATCCAGCGAGGGCTCATTCTCTCACAGAAGGTTTTCTTGCTCTGGGAGCCTCACATCCGTCTCAGATGATCTCAGCTCTCTGTTTTCGGCGTTCAGTTTACAAGAAACACACCCGACTCACCCACTGAATGACTGTGTGTTGCACCCGGTGGCCCCCCAGGGTGACATGATGGTGGCATCTGTCCTTGAGCCCTTTTACTGGGCGTGTTGTAGCCCTTTACAAAGGTCAGACTGTTTGAACTGTTTCTCTGCACTGCGGGAGGCGCCCTCCACGGCTCAACATGAAAGCCATGAGTCACTCTGTCCGATTGGGAGCAGCACAGGAGCGGCTATGAAGTGGGATCATCAGAAAATACAGGATGAGCCCGGATGCTGCTGAGAGGACGCTGGAATCTGGGGGTTTTAGTGATAAACATCTGAAGCTATACATGCCGAAGCTGAACATTTATCATAACCTAGATTTAGGATACCTAATTAGGGGATCTTTGTGGCATTAATTTGCACAATCCATATCTAAATAATCTTGCCTTCCTTCCTGTTTATATTCTTCTTATTTTTATCACTATTTAAGATTTATATTTGAAGTCCTTCATCCATCAGTGAACTTATTGAAAAGCGTGATTGTTTTTTGTTGCATAAACCGTTTGAGTTGGGTTGTAATTACATTATGTCGGGCCTGAAGTTGTGCTCGAAGGTGGTCTGTGTTTTCGGGTGTTAGAAATTGAGAATAACTGAGTCGCCCATAAGCTTCAGCATCGTCCAAATGTCACTCCTCTTTCATCCTGTTCTTGGTGCTTCACGCTGCACCACCTTCCTGCAACACACACACACTCACACGTGTAGCTAGAGGGCAGGAGAGAAAAAGATGATTGACAGGATTGATCATGTATTATTGATCTGGTAAATAAATATGACAACACCCACAGCACTCAAGTTAATGTTCTTGCTGTGTCTTTAATCATTTCAACTGATAGGTAACTAATACACAGGGAGATCCTAACAGGAGGAAAACAATTATTAATAATGAAGAATCCAAACAGCCAACTCAGGTACAAAAAAAAGAGAGGAACGGGGAAATGAAATAAAAATGAAATCAAAGGGAAATTAACATTTTGACTGTATTGATGATTTACAATGACTAGAACTGTAGCTGACAAATACCATGAATATTTACGAAGCTGGCAATATTATCTGCCATTCACCTTCAGAACAGCTTACTTCTCCGTCCTCATAATCAACAGATGGTGGCAGAAATAGAGCTTAAAGCATTTAATCAGATTGGTCGGGGGAATTTTGCTGCTACGGTAACGGAAATCCAGCTGATTGAATAGTGGATTCAATCACCATAAGGGGCTTTGTAATGACCCCGGACTGTGTGAAATATCACAGAATCAATTACAACATGATGATCAATAATGCTCAATCAGGAAGATCTCAGATTATCTCAAGAGATTAAACCACCCTTGTTCCTGCACGCTGGTGGTTATTTGGTTGCAAACCATTGAATATTAATAATTCTTATACAAAAGTATTTTTATAATTACCAACTAAAATAAATACAAAATGCATACATACTGCAGATTACTAAGGATTATGGCAGTGATTTCTTCCTGTGCTCACTGTTGTATTCCGTTTGGGCCTCACAATATGCACCATCATTGTGACACAGAAGAAACCTTTTGAAACCAGATGACATGACGACCCCATTTGAAAAACAGTCAGCAACAAAGTCATATCACAAGAAAATTAAGAACCTTATGTATCCTCCTTACAAAGGGGCCTTTTTTTGTTCTGACTCCCAGCCAAATATGAGCCTTTCCCGTACGCCTTGTGCTGGGTGTCTTGTGATCATGCCAACAGTCCGGTATGAGGCGGTACAAAATAGATGAACACAGCAAGAAATAACACGTATAAAAAGGAGACACATAACATTTTTAGTAGGAGATTTGTGCCTTGTAATTTTCTTTGGAACATGTGTCACTGCTCGTGTGACTTGTGCAAACAGTTTGTATTCCACCTGAGATCAGAGAGAGTATCACCAGAGTCCTCCATTTGTTGCGCAATGAGGCCAAAGGCAAAGCTTGCCATATGTAAGCATTGCCTCACCTGTGTGCCGCTGTGTAGCCACAACAAACCTGGTTGTTTAGAGCACAAACATAAGCACACCCACACTGCCCCCGTGTTTACCTGTAAACAGCACAGACATTACGGTTTGACGGGGATCGAGATGTCCGAATCTGTCCACATTCAGCCTCGCATCAACAAACTGACAGTTCAACCGTGCTGTGAGCCGATGTTTTTACAAAGCTTAAATCCTTAACACCATAACTGGCATACAAATCAAACCAGTCACAATGTTTTTCTTTGAGTGGAAGGGGGTGAAATCACGAGTATACCAATGTGAGATGATTTTGGTGAGGAGGTGATCATCACAAGACTGAGAGCAGATAAACATGATAATGATGCTCATGGAAAATGCTTGAAAATACGCTGGTGTGTCAGCCTGTTTATTATAAATACCATCAGCAGCACCAGCTGTGCAATGATCCAGTTTAACACAATGAATATTTCAAGACGATTTTAAAAATGGCTCTGAATAATCACTCCTTTCTGCTGGGAAAACAGCCACATGTTTGCATTAATTCCTCGGTGTTACGAGGAGATGTGAAAGTGGTATAAAAAGAGAAACTGCTGAATCACTGAGTCAATTGGACTGATTGTCTAGGGGCTTCTTCAAGACTTAAAACACAAAAAGTACAGAACATTTTGAATCGTAGAAACAAAAAGATGTTTCATGTAATCGCAGTGATGTGTTATGACTAATTTCATTATATTCTAATGTCTGATAGGGAACTTTCCATGAGGAATAATGAAGAAATGCATATCAAAACTAGCAGTTCTCTGAGCGTTTGTCTTTAATGGCTCGTGCAGTTTTCCATAAACTGTGAAAACTTTGTCCTCCCTGAAGTTTTGCTTTCCCAGAATTTCAGCACTTTTTTATCTTAGTGTGTGTGTGTGTGTGTGTGTGTGTGTGTGTGTGTGTGTCACACCACTGACCCGTGATTAACAATGGTTTAGTGTCCATCTGCTAACATCCCACAGAAAAAAGGTCGACACTGTGTGGCTCTAAAATCATGTTCCGCTCCATGACTGATACAAGTGAGGTGATTTACACGATATTCTCTTTGTCTTTCTCTGAAAAACTACACAACTTAAATTCCTCGAAGAATACACCATGTTTTGCAGATAGTTAGTTAATTCAACACATTAAAGAAAATGTAAATGAACCTAAATACATTTATTGGATTATAGATGGTAAAATAGACGGTACATGAGGGCAGCTACAGCTCTGGTACAGTTTTGCAGCAGTTCTCTGATACATGAAGCGCATTGTTCAGCTGTTGCCGCTGTATGAACTCTGAGGTTTCCTCAAGGATCTGCCCCGGGATGTGGAAGTCAGCTGGCGTGTTCTGCTGAACAGCTGATTCCTGACGGCCTTCAGTCTCTGGCTCCTCTGGGATGGCTCGGCTGTGAGAGTTGCAGGGCTCCAGATTGCATCCAGTGCCCTGAAGGAACTGCAAAAAGTTCTCCTCAATAGAGGCCTCACGGCTGGGCAGCTGCTCTCCTTCGCTGGGCCCAGCCCGCTTGAAGAGGCAAGCCAGGTGGCGGCCCAGCTGCTCGCGAATCTGCCGGTTCAGGCAGCCGTAGAAGAAAGGGTTGGAGGTGAAGCAGAAATAGCCAATCCATGTGACCACATCCTCCAGCTGGGCCAGCGAGGCGGGCGAGGTAGACACCACAGCCGAGTAGAGATGGAAGGAGAAATATGGCAGCCAGCAGCAGAGGAACTGGCCTCCCACAGCCACCAGCACCACCGCAGCCTTCCCGCCGCTGAAGGTCCTCTGAGGAGTGGTGCGGGCACCGGTCCCACCGAGGCTTGCCGCCATGGTGGAGTGGCTGCTGATGGACTCGGACCGTTGTCGCGGTGTGTCCATCCAAGTGGGAAGGGGCCCGTGCTGCATGGCTGCCACTCGCGCCACCTTGAACATGTTGCAGTAGACCACCAGAATGATCAGCATGGGGCACAGAAAATAGATCAACGTAAAGAAGACCATGAAAAGCAGCCGTGTGGTCCTGCCTCCCGCCCAGTGAAGGGAGCAGTGTCTCTGACCGTGAACGAGAACTGAAGGAGTCCCCGCAGCCTGGTTCGCCTGGAGCAGCCATCCCAGGAGAGGCAGCACTGACATGACAACGGCTTTAATCCAGATTCCCACCAGAACCGTCACCACCACCCCCACCGTCATCTTCACCTCGTGACGCATGGGGTGGACGATGTAGTAGTACCGCTCTACGTTGATGGCACAGATGGTGAGGATGGCAGCACTCACTAGACACACACTTAAGCAGAGGTAGCTCCGACACAGCGCCTCGTCCACCAGGATTCGGTCTGAGAGCATCCCCAGAGGCATCAACACCAGCGCTGCCAGCAGGTCCACCAAACACAGGTGGAACACAAAGGAAAACTTGCGGAGCTGCGGCGTTTTGGTGATGACAATCATCACGGCCAAGTTCCCCACAACTGCTAGCACATCGATGATGAGCATAGCACACAGCGCCAAGGATTGGTTCAGATCAAGCCCACCTCGGATGCTCGCAACCGGCGAGGTCACGTTAGAGATATTCGGGTGCAGTGAGGCTGAAGATATGGGAACGTCGGAGAGAGAAGTGTTCCAGGAGGGGCTCGGTGTGACAGGACGCTCCATGAGAGGATGGGATAAGGAGGAGAGAGTCCGCTGAATATCACGGGCCCATCACCCATCCTCCCCTGTCATAGGGGGTCACTGAGAAGCTTAGGCGGGGGTGTCTGTCATGGCACTGAACCCCAGAAGACTTTAGCCTGGAGCTCTGCAGACAATGACAGGAATGTTCACTCAATTCCTTACTACTTCTAGTGTCCTTCTTTCTCCAATGTGACCTTCAGATGAAAATATCTGAAACAAAAGAGAAAGTCCTGTTTAGAAGTATGCACAAGTGAAGGTTCTGTGTTCGTTTTCGCAACATGCTCAAAATGCGTTATGCTGCATTCACACCGAACGCGTCAAAGGGGGCGTGGGTTATCTCCGTTGCTTCTCTCCTTTATCATTTCCGCTATCGACCATGGAAGAAATAACCATTATTTCTGCATTATAATTGTTGTGGAAGTCCCCAAAACGTGGGCACATCAAATGCCCTTGTGTTTGCGTTCATAACACCAGCCGTAGCCGCACACACCTCGGTGCGTCAAGCGCTCTGTTCGCCCCGCGTCAAATGCGCTATTCGCGCCGCCCGTTGGAAAAAACGCTTTTTCGCAACCTATCGCGTCTGTGCATTGACTTTGCATGTAATCTGGTCGCACGTCAAATTTGCGTTGCGTTTGGTGTGAATGCATCATTAGAGGGTATTTCATGAAAAGTAAAATGAACTAATAAGATTGTAAAATATTATATTTTAGGTGTAGTTTCGAAAGATGAAAAATTACGTTCCAAGTTGGATATTTTCAAAGATTTTATATGACCAAAACATTGATGAAATAAATATATGGTAGCAGGATGTCTGGAAATATTATAACTTATTGATTTGTTATTCCAAAAAACACCTAAATCGTGTTCAGACTAGAAATACATTATGGAAATGTTAAATAACAAACCTAAAAATCGACATGCCAGAAATCAAATATTGGCCACTTCTACTACATTAAATGAAAATGGCTTTAAATATACTCCTATGTAAAACCTGCTGCTGTGATCCTGTGAATCTTGTATAACGTTTGTGCTCTCACTGTAAAGCCCACTTGTAGCCTGGGTTATAATTGACTTCATATTTGACATCTGCATCCTCAGATGTGTGTTTTCAGGACAGCAGCCGGTGCCTCAGGGAGAAGCTAAAAGCGCAGAGTGGACCATATGTCCCCTTTACCAGAGTCAAGAAGCAAAATGGATGAGTGAATAAACTGCAAAACTCAGCACTACAGAGCTCTCTGCTGTCTGATGTGATGTGAGGAGATCGATAAACATTTTTTGTATTATTAGAACCATGACGTGATAACATTACTATGGTTTTCTCATTTATGGTCAATACATTTTGAAAGACTGAATACATATTTTGTAGCTATGTTAAATGGCAGAGCACCTTCAGCAGTGAGCGCAGGTGGCCAGTCGAGTAGTCGAGAGGCCCTGCGTTGTGTTTACTGTCATAACCTCACCTGGAAACAACCCCACACACTGTAAAAGCTGTGGAACGAGCGCGAAGGCTTTGGTACATTTCCATATGCTGCACACCTGCATGTGCAGGTTTTCCATTTCACCAGTGTGACAGGCTTCATCCCTGCAAGGCGCCTGTTGTTATTCCTGCGCACGTACGCACATTTGAGCAAGACAGCCACCTGAAAGAGGTAGGTGCACGTAGGCGGCCTTTGCTGAATAGGTCAAAGGGTGACAGTCACCTTCAGCCCAATAAACTAACCAATAAACAACATCTCAACTATGATGTAGCAGCAACTGTGGAGCAGCCCTCTTGAGATTCTTAGTTTAATCAGCATTGATTTTTTTTACTGCTCTTTGGTGTCCGGTGGTCACTTAAGTGCTTTAAAGATCGCCAAAATTGAAATTCTTGCTGCAAAGAAACTTATCACCACAAATGTTCTAGTCCCTCAAAGAGCCTTTTATGACACACAAAAACACATTCAAGAGCATCAAAATGTGCCTGTTACCCATTTGAAAGTTGTTGTTTTAAAGTAGATTTTATCAAGTTGAAACCACACAAAGAGAACTATTTCAATATTTTAAAGGAGGGGGGAGGGGGGGGAGGGAGGGGGAGGGAATAAGTGTCTCTAATGCGGCACATCCTCTAATTAAATATAATCAAATCATTGAGATGAATACCATTCAGAGTCAAACTCTGAAGCTCTAAACAAAGTCACACAAAGCTAGAATTTAAGGTTGCAGCAGAATCACTCCGACTGCCGACTGGAAACCATATGACCCGATAATATGCACATGACACGGTGTTTACTGCCAGGAGAAAACTAGCCTGTTGTTCAAGTGTCCCTTTCATTACAAAGCACTTCACTCCTCAGCAGCAACATGCAAGTGACAATCAGGAGTTTAAATTAACAAACGTGAAATCTCTTTCCAGAAATGTTGTCATTTTACATGGACACACAATATGATGAAATAATAAAACACTGTCTTCAGTATTGCCCCCTTGAGTCAGATGTGACTCTTTCCAGCATCCTAACTTCCATTCATCGAAACACACACACACACACACACACACACACACACACACACACACACACACACACACACACACACACACACACACACACATTTCTCCTCACACCCTGCGAACAGGGCAGGTATGTGTGGTGATGTGTGTGAAGATACATCAGTGACATACCTCAGTCTGGAGAGGGCTGCTTCCTCCGATGCAGGTTCACAGTCTACTGAAGGAGTGCCGACCTGTTTCGCTTTCTCTCCCCCACACACACAGCAAACACACACTGACACACCAAACACACTCTCACACACACACACCACGTCACAGAGAGAGAAAGAGAGAGAGAGAGAGAGAGAGAAAGAGTGAGAGAGAGAGAGAGAGAGAGAGAGAGAGAGAGAGAGAGAGAGGGGCGCTTCTGTCTCTCCTCCTCACCTGGCCCCTTTCATCTCGTCATCACCTCCCACCCAACCAAGCTGACCGCCCCCCTCCCCATCCCTTCAAACACACACCTCCCTCCCATCAGTTCTCTTCTAGCCAGGTCTTCGATTCAGGTGGGAGAGCACGAGCACAACGGAGAGATGGTACCAAAAAAAGGAGGAGAGGGCTCCTGTCTTCCAGCCTGTGATGCACAAAGATTGAACACACACATACACACTTTCATACACACATGTGCTGTCTCCAGCACGCGCCCAGGGCAACTGCAGAGCCGTGCAGAGCAGACAGGCAGGCGGCGGGTGGGCAGGCTGGCAGCACCCAGGCTCCCTGCTCTCCACTGGGTCTTAGTGCCTTACTGTCTCTAGGCTCCTCACTTTGCTTTTCAACCTTTTCAACGAATCTCACCGCAGGTCACATCAAGTCCCCCTAACAGGAGCAGACGTTGCAAACAATAATGATAGAAAGTCCCCTTTATACTCTGGATCAGCTTTTCTCTGATTCTCTGTCTCGTATGCTCAGCTCGCCGAGATCTCCCTCCATGCATAATCCAGCAAAAGCCCTCTCACGAGGCTGGATTATTGATTCACAGAGAGGAAAAGAATCCCAGTGGTCAATGTTAATGAGCTGAGATTAACATTTACAAAATCCCGGCGTACACAACATACATATTACACTTCTGTTTCCTGCTCTGAGGAACGGCTTTGTTTTCCACTGGACTGTGAGATGTTTGTGGTTTGTGATATTCATTTGTTGAGAGCAACAATATCTTGATTCCGCTTGGGGATTTAAAATACATACATGCTGTATATGTACAGTACATATAGTTATATAGAGACACATCGAGATCAAGAGAGCTGAAACAATTAGTCGATTATCTGATTTAACGATCACAAGAAAATGTAATTGAATCAGAATGGTTACAGTTTAATCAAGAGAAAGTAAACATATTATTAAACATATTAGAATTTTGGACTGTTAATTGGACAAAACAGGACTGAACGTTACTTTGGTTTTAAAGAACTTGTTATTTTGAAAGATTATATATGATAAAAATATTGAAATAAGTGTAGAGTGTTGTGATTGCGGTCATAAAAACATCAGATATAAAGCATAATTTGCACAGGTTGGCCCACTGTTGCTGCCTCTGGCTCATGTCCTCAATCATGCTTTTAGTAATCGTGCCAAATGAGAGGATTTAATAACAATGTGCTTTGGACACAAGCAGTAACCTTTTGATGTATGGCGGTGGCTGTTGTATCTGTCAACTCAACTTTATTTCACTGTGCATATCTCCTTTTGTTATCCAACATCCAGTGATAGGACTTTATTTTTAGGTTTTCTCGTCTTAATTGATGCCTTGCAAAATTGCTATTTCCTCCCTCAGGATTTGCATGAATGGACTGTCCCACACAACATCAGTAAGTGGCATCTCTCTGTCATGCAGTGTATTTCCTGAGGGATCCATTCATCAGAGGAAGTGCAGCTGCACAAACACTGATTTGTTTATGAGTCATTGCTTTTTGTTACTGATAAATCAATTGGTAAATTGAACACATTTTCAGTTATTGATCCAAGTGCAGTTCAACAAAGGTTATCTACCATGAACCTGCTGCTGCCGTTTGAAGATCACACGTTGCTGCTGCTGAGAGGCTGCAGTCGCTCATACGATCTGTAGGAAGAAGGATCAGACATTCATTTGTCCCATAAATGTGTTTTAGCATTGAACTGTGGTAAGATGACTAAAGATAAATAAAACCCCAGAGTGTTTATGAGTAATGATCAGGGATTGAAGAAGGAAACTGAGTATAGAGGAGTCTTTGTTTGTGTTTGTTAATGTTCCACTCTTTTTGTGTCCTGTGACTGTGCTCGTGTCTGAGGTGTTGAATAATGACAGAAATAGCAGATACTTGCTCTGGCCAGGCGCACCAATCAGGGGTAGGGGAATACAATGGTTTCCGTGGCAACCCCCTCCCCTCCCCCCCTTCTCTCTCTCATCCCCCCTCCAATCCCCCAACAGCAGATAAGAAAAGAAGAAAAGTATCAACCTCAGACCACAAATACACACTCTCTCATACACACTAAATGCATTACCAGCCATTACGAGTAGAGTTCAATGTGTTCTGCCACCATGTTGGATCGCTGATCTCAGCTTCCTTTTTCCTCATTTAACTGAACACAGGTGGGCTGATTCATGCTCAATTACAGCTGCTGATCTCATGTTGTTGTCCATTGTGATCTCATATCTCATCAGCAGGGGGAGCTCTCACATTTGACAAGAAACTGCAACACCTGACATCCCAGAACAACATTTAGCCAACTGACAAATGCTCACAGAGCAATACTTCAAATAACATTTAGCTATTTATATGGTCGTCATCATGACCATTAAATGCATGTTTCACACTGAAATGCTTGGCCTCATTCGAGCTCACAGACTGCAGACAAAAGCTGTGGAACAGTTCATCAGTTTTAAGAAGGATGCAGTGCAGCAGGCACACACACTCACTGTTGGAGAAAGAGGAGATCATGTTTGGGCAGACAGACACCAAACCCCCATGGATAACTTAAATCATTTTGCATTATTTCATTTAAATTGCTTTGCTCAGGGCTTTATTTTCCCCATGACCTACATACCAGCAACTGAGGGTGCACATTATTTTAAAGGCAAATTACCTATTTGTAATGTCTACATTTTCTTTTTGTGTATACATAGCATTTTTTAATCTTTTACATCGTCCTATGTGAAGACTAGTAGTCAATACATTTATAAAACATGCGGGAAGCCAGTTTAATCATCTTTGCTCAAGTTTCAGCCTCCCACGGTACCCAAGAGAACAACATCCACCTGGAAGGTCACATCAGACTGATTACTAACACCCTATCATGCACCGCAGCAGATGAGGGAGATGCACACTTATCTGAGCTGACAAATCTGGAGCAACATTGTGTATCCTCACATATTTCAGCTAAACGAAGAGCTATTTGAAACCGGACTAAAATTACATGTATGTGTAAACACACATGGCCAATAAAGCTGATTCCGATTCTGATTCTGAACTGCCAAAAGTAATGCTAAATTCTATTTAAATACTGCAGCTGCAAGGAAAGAGCAGTGATCCAAAATTGTAGGGCTTGTTTCAATGAAAAGTGTCACATGGTTGGTCTACATGCTCCTCGAACTCATTTTCAGTTAATAGAGCATGTAGATTGTAAACTATTTGATCCTGTTTTAAAAATTTCTGGACAACACCGGACCATGTCAGACACATTAAATATCCAATAACACATTTTATTTAAAGACATACATATTTTACAGCAAAGATTGGAGTTTGATTAATACACTGCATGACTGAAATCTACTTTTTTTTAGAGCTCACTTTAACCATTAAGATCATAAGAATATTTTGGAATAGCTTGCTGGGAGTCCTGGGACAGCCAGAGAAAACACTAGCCAGTGACGGGAACTGATTTCTGCTGTTAGATTTTCCAAACGAATGCATTGGAGTCCAAACAGACACAATTAGCTCTCTCTGTTGGCTCCAGGTTGGCACTGTCATCCTCTGCACACTCTGAGTCACTGATGAGTGTCGACGCTCCAGGCCGCTCTGTCTGTCTGGGGACGCGTAATGACGCCGAACCTCAAAAAAGACTGTTTTGTAAATTAAATTAAATTGAGGATGGTATGGCATCTTGCAGGCATTTGAAGTCCTCCTGCTGATAATCATTTTCTTATCACCATCATTTTTATTTTTCAACATGCTTCAGACTTGTGATTTAAGTCAACTTCATCAGTTTTGGACCGCCTCAAGCCCACAGATGCTCGATGACTGTTTTCAGTGTCACACTTTTTATTGTGAGAGCATCATGACTCCCCTTCGAATTACTGTTTTTTATTCACTTACCGTTTTGTGTCATTGGACGGATTAATTTGCCACTTTCTGTGTTATTTAAAAAAAAATGTGTTTCCTGTTATACTATATGCTCTATGACTTTTTTGACATTTTGATAATCTGGCTTCCCATGACATTCAGTTGCATTTTTAGCATCAAGCTGGTGGTTCAGTAAGGTGAGAAGTCCTTGGTTGAGTCACACATGGCCTACAGGGGCTTTGCTGCTTTACACGGCGGCAAGACACGACCACACAACCACGACACACAGCTCAGAACTACAAGGAAATATAAGATGGAAAATGATGACATCAACCGTGCAATATAAATAAATCTAATACATCAAACCTTTCTTTCTGTTAAACTTGTAACACAAAGAATAAAAACATGAAGTTGTTGATTTGCATGGGGTTGTGTGCTGGACTAGCGCTTGGCGTGCACAGTTAGTGCAACATATCACCCCCTTAAAACCACAATTTACAGTTGTTGTTTTTGGCACAAATTAAACAAGTGAGATAGAGGAGATGTATAAATGCTCATTTGTGCTGTTAGGTGGAGCCTGACTGTTTCCAATCGCAATGCTAAGCTAAGCTAATCGTATCTATCAGCTTTGAGCCATCACCAAGCAGAACCAAGCCCGAGGCCTTCACACCCCCTCCGCTCTGAAGGTTATACCCATCATGCATCACAAGTCTTGTCTTCACTGATAATAACAGCATATTTGCATTTATATTCTAGAGCCTCTTTCACTTCCTCACTCACATCAGGAAGCTTGAACTCAGCAGTTTTTGAAGTAACATCAATATCCACCATAAATATGAGCACTAAGTGCATTTACTGTCAGTGAGTTGAGCCCAGATGTATCTTCACTTATCCCACCTTTCATTTTTTTGCTTTCTCCATTTTGACATTATGGGAGTGGGTGTAATCTCTAACTTTTTATTTTTCATAAGAGGATTATGTTTGCTTTCTCTCTTCAGAGAAAATGTGTAGTTATATAACAAAGAGATCATTCTTTTTTATTTTTAAGTCCCATTATTTATGAGATTATTGTATCATTTGTACTGTAAACAGTTACATGTAAATCCAACATTATTTACCACAGGGATAGTCCAACAAATCCACTTCAGTCTGCCGTTTTTTATGTGAACACAGAATTCATACAGACTCATAGTTGATGTTTGCATGTGGACTCAGATTGGGGAGTGACACACATGGGTCTTAGCCTCGGAGTCTGCAGGTGGAAGCAGGGGTGGAGAACAGATTATTATATCAGTAGTGAAACAAGAGTTAGAGTCTATATCCATGAGGCTGCACTGAGCTCAACAGTTTAGCTCAAATGTTGAGCAGACAGACGATAATGTTTACTATATATTTGCCAAATTACTTCAGTATGTTAGCATGCTAATATTTGCTGATTCGCTGAAAACTAAGTACAGCTGAGGCTGATGAGAATAATGATAATATTATTCATAAGACACTAATCAAAATCTGTGATTCCAAAGTGTTTACAAAGAGAAGGCATAAGGTAATTATCAAAGTGAAAATAGTGAAACATGTTTGACCAGAAACCAAAGATTTAGACAAATACAACATTTGACCAGATGAATGCAGTAGATGAAAAGGATATTTAAATCTGGACCAATGTGGTGGGGACTGACCGACCTGACATTTCCATCTATACAAAATAATTCAAAATGTTTCCATTACACTTCCTTTCATACATCCGAGACAACAAAAGTTACACTATTTCACTCTCAGTGTCTCATTTTTACTTGTTATGAAGAAAATTAAACCATGACTAATGATGCTTCACCCAGTTTTAACTTGAATTATTGAAGAAAACTTTGTTTTTGTCACATGCTTCCACAACCGCATTTAACAATGGGAAAATGATATCAAAACATCTGTTTACAAACTGTCACGTAACACATGTAGTCTTATCCAAGTCTCATTTATCCAGTTGTATGCTCAATATAGGCCTATTTAAGCACATGCATTTTTGCTAAAACGGGACAAAGCAAGTGTTTTTTGGATTATTTGTTTACTGTGGAGGCATACGAGAAAAAACTAAGCTGGGGAAACATTCCTTTGATGAAAAGTTTAAATACAATTTTATATGGCAATATATTTTCATGCAAGGCAGTTAAATGACTTCAGTTGTACAATAGCTTAAATGTCACAGTGATGAGAGAAATAAAGAGTGATTGTGTGTCAATATCACACTGGCTCACTGCACAACCTATTCTCTCTGGTTTGACGGGTGATGAAAGAGCATTACTCACTCGAACTGTCCAAATACACATTAGGTGACAGAAATAGTCATGACATACATATTTATGAGAACATTACAAATGCCAGTGGTCTGCAAAAGTGAAACATTGACACGACAACTTGTCACGTCTTTAGTGCAGTTTGTGAGCTTTTCGCTCACTGGTGCTGATGATGTGTTTTTCTTTACAGTAGTTTTTTACTCTCAGCCCTCATCTCTTCTCTCCACTGCCATCTTGCTCACGTCTTCCATGCTCATTAGAGCCAGAGAGCCGAGTCCTGCAGGCGGGATGTTGTGAAAGCCAGACAGATGCTGCACAGTTAATAATCCAAGCCAGCTGTCAGCATTCAGAAGGGTGAGACACTGGAAATCAGCTGAGCAGCATTCAGGCTCGTCCGGCTCTCAGACACAGTGGCTCAACGACCTAAAACATATTTTTGCTTCAGCCACAGCAGCACATGCACAACTTCACAGACTGTTTTTCTTTTACCTGCTGACTGCAAAATACAAAAACCCAGAAAAAAGCTATCGTTCGACATTTTGGGGAATACACTTATTTCAAATATTTCTTTAATGCAGCAATCATCATGCACAACATCCACAAAATGTATTCTACACGGCCCTGGTTATGTTTTGACACAAATGCTAAAACATAAATCTACATAAACATATGTAGATTTATGTGTTCATTAAAATAACAAATCTATAAAGACTGCAGGATTTCTATTTTTGACAACAAGGGATTTATCTTTCTGTGTTTACAGTCGAATCAGATGTAATAAACTCAGTGGAAATCCATTAACAAGGTTACAAAAAGAACATTTGATGCCCAAGGGCACCATATCTTTTAAGAATCACTATGCTTTGACTGTGTGTTTGTGTAAGAGGGATAGTTGTATTTGTACTTGTCACCGGGTTCACAGCTCTGTGGTAATGAAACAGGATGGAATTGTAATAATGACCCTGCATTAAACCTCAGATTCCCAGAAACCGTCCTCAAGCCACAGAGAGCAGAGGGCTGTGATTAATAGAGGCAACAGCAAGAGAAGTAGATATCCTTTTAAATCCCGTACAGCTCGCCACAGGGCTGTTCTGAAGATTATTACAGACTGACACTGTCATAAAAAAATCTATTTAATATCAGTAGCATGCTCTCTCTCTCTTGTGATCCCAGAACGCCTGGCATTTTCTCTTGATTGTGGTTTTGGTTGCAGTGTGTCCTGGACTCCTGAACCCTGATAGCCATTAATTACCATGACACAGATGTCAGAAACCAAATCTGATGTGACCAGGTTTGCAGTAACAGTGTAGAGTCAACCGATGCCTCCGAAGGTCAAAGAAAAAAAGTTATTCAGACAAGTGAAATTAGCAATACCACAGAGTAAAAACATTCGGAAAAAAGGTCCTGTAGCTGAATAAGAGTTAAAACTGCTTTCATCAATACTTTCAAACTAATTATAACGACATGTAATGTGAAGGTGTCGCCCATACGGGCAAACCCACAGATGATTGCAGATTATTTTAAAGCATTACGTGCCACCGCCACTGAGGTTGCTTTCGTCATACCGAAGTGGGCGTTCGTGTATAATCTCAGCCCCGAATGCACTTTTTTTTGTTGCATTTTCTTATTAAAATTGTGAAGCGGGTGGATAGTCTCAGGGTCCCGGTATTGCGCAATAATTTCTGCCTGTTGAAACTGAACTGTGCGCCGCTGGGAGAGTGCTGCACTGCCAGAGTGAGCGCTTTCATCCCTGATGCTCGTTCGCAGGCTGTTTCTCTGGACCTGCTGAGTGAGTGTCTGGTCTTGATTGGAAGATTGGCACATGGGAGAGCACCCAAGGGCGAGCCTGAATAATAGATACATCCTCCAGCAGCAAAGTAACTGACTCATTTCACTCCCTCATCAAACAGTGTCCTCAGCATCAGCAGTCGTTATATAACAACTGCAAAGGCTAGTTTCAGCTTAACAGGGTCCGTCTGTCTGGAGCTGCTGCTGAATTGGCTTTTTGGGCCGACTTCCCGCTAGTGCATCATGGGATTGGAGAAACCACATGCCGGAAAGATAGAGCTATAATTGAGGTTAGATTACATAGGGGAAAGTTTAAAACGTTAAATCCTCTTTACTCACATTTGAGTCACTGATGTGCATTCATGCCTGAGGGGTGTGTCTTACGCAATCAGGACAGTCAGGTTTTGTTTTGGCTGGTGCAGTGAAGGTCAGAGTTCAAGGGCAGTAAGAGGATGTATCAGATAATAGTCAAGCAGCTCAAGATGGGAATTGAGAAGGTGTGCATTTGAGCATTTTGACAATGATGACTACATTTAGAATTAGCAAAGAGCATCAACGTGTCTATTAATCGAAGAGGAAGCGCACACACACACAGACACACACATTGGCAATTGAGGAACGTCCTCAATGTGTGCTCCATTATTCACAGCCTAGAGCTAAATAAATAAAAGGCACAGAGTACACACCCCATATCTAATGATGCAACAGGACACTTGCTTTGGAAAAGCCAAAGGACATTCTGTCCAACACGTTCTCGCTCTGCCACCCTCCCTTCTTCTCTTGTATCAACGATCTCCTCTTTCAGCCCTCTGTCTCCTCTCCTGCTCCACCAAGGCCTCCAAAACGCCTCCCTGCGTCCTGCTCGTGATCCAGTCACTAGCTTGGCGGTTTGGAGGACATTTAATGAGCATTTCATGTGAAGGTGCAGCTGATTCATGTTTCCAGGCTCCGTAATCTCTTATGGGTTGTGACTTCCGAGCCACTTAGCCTCTCGATTACAGTCCCTTCCTGTATTGTATAGCACCACCCCATTATAATGTAATGTTCCATATCTCACTGAGGTTTTGAAGAAAATTATCCGCCATTAAATTAGATTTCCTTAACACACATTGTAAAAAAAAAAAAAAGCATCTTGATTCCCTTCTAATATTGCCGTATTCACAATTCAAACTATATTACTGTGGTATGTTGCTATTGATATTTACTCTGCTTCTTGTCTGGAAAAATGCAGAAAAATGTTTATCTCAATATGGCGCCGGTATAAAAAGATATTCAGGACTGCAGCCTGTTACTTCCTTTACTTCCGTGCATGCTTTCCTCTCAGCCTCATTACAGCACTCCACTCCAAAACGCAGATTCAATGTTCTGCCTGCCCTGAAGCACAATCATTGCCATTTGACTGGAGAGCTGTAGAGAAGACCTCTTTGCCCAGGCTTGATGTGCCACGAGTGGCCACAGGCACTGGGAAGTGAAAAGTGAGGGAGGAAAACGAAAGTTAAGTGCTCAGTAAACAAGACTGGAGGTCAGTGTTTCAACCTGCCCACTCTGGCTTGATGGACTCTTAGCAAAGACAACGAGAGGGACTCCGGGGCATGCACTGTCTCAGTCATGTGCGAGGGAAGTCCTCATGCCAAGTGATGGGCTCTGTGTTGACTGCTGCTGCATTGCTCGCTGCACCTCTCTGACACGCTCCCGAAATGGCTCCAGAGCAGAGAGTAATAAGAGACGAGTCTAAGAGACGAGATTCTAAGAGACGAGACTCTAAGAGACGAGTCTAAGAGACGAGAGTCTAAAATGAGACTAAGAGACGAGAGTCTAAGACGAGACTAAGAGACGAGTCCAAAATGAGTCTAAGAGACGAGAGTCTAAGAGACGAGTCAGACGAGTCTAAGAGACTCACGCTGAATGAAACATTTAAAATGAGGGGGAAACTCAGAAGAAACGTGCAAAGCTGAGTGCTAAATACAGGATTAACTCCTGGTGGCTGGAAACCAGCAGCACATACTCTACATACTTATCACTATCAAGAAGCCATTTTGTTATTCTTGTGTCGAACACATGGAGCCAAACATTTGCAAGGCAGTGAGTCACTGACTATTAGAGTATTTTCCTGCCTTCTCCAAGGGACCTCGTCTCATTGTCTGAGTGCAGGGGGGCACGGCTCTTATTGCAGACAGAGGATCAACTTTGTTTCCCCACATAGTTCATTAGTAGAGAATCATCCGTTTCCTTTGGGACCAGCTTGCATGCATCAACTCCTTTATCTTTCCCCTGAGGAGCGGATTAACAGGTATTAGAGACAGACTGGGCAATGCTTCATCTTCCAACAGCTCTCTCTCCATTCAGAATATGAACATAGCTCAATTATGTCTTCTGTTCTGTTTTTTCTCTACAGTACACCTGAATGCAGATGTAATATTTCCCCAGCTTCAAATAGATCTGTAACGGGCCCTCGGCTCGACAGTTTCACCTGACAGAGATAATTATGCCCAGTTATTACAGCAAAGCTTGTAGCTGCATTAGTGGCAGCTCTAATTAGTGAGTGAAAACAAAGTGTGCCCTGCCTCTTGATTGTACCCATTGTTCATGCTCACAGGCTGACACTAGCAGCCGTTTCTCCAGGTTTGAGAGTCATTGTCTCCGCTGTCTGGATGGCTAAAGTACGGCCTGTTGCTAAGCAATGGGAGACTAGTACGAGCCAAGGTTACAAACAGCTTTGCTTTTATTGAAGCATGTGTCGTCCATGTGGGCTTTCCCTTCCAGATATGATTGTTGAGTGACCTTGTTTCATCCCGGCACTTCTGAACAAACATAAAACTGAAAGTGTTGCCATGGAAACCAAGAGCGGTCCAGATGCAGACTAAACAAAGATTACGGTAACATTTATAAAGTATTTCTTTGCTCTTTCTTCTCAAGGCCGTTCCTGCATCTCTCAGATCTTTGTTTTGAGCCGGAGGGAAGATGCTGACCGCTGATGAGCTTATACTCATTATTAACAATAACAATGTCTTTGGTGAAAGCTGTATTTATCGGCATGATTAAACCAGATGTTGAATAATTACAGCTATGAACACATTCCAGTGAGAAAATGAACGATAAATTCACCTGGAAGTAGTTTTTATTGTGTAGCATCAGTATATGTGCTTCACATTTCAACTACTTCAACTAATCATTGGCTAAAATCTATTTTTTGTCATAAAAAGAATAATGTGAAAACAACGTGACATTGTGAAAAAGGGCCCTAAGACCCAAAAGGGATCAACAACTACTTCAGGAGCAGGAGGTATTTTTCCAGCCATCGGCTACAAACAAGATTTGTAGTCAATGTTGTGGCTCAAAACCTGACTTCCATTGAAGAGTTTGGTCTCGTTTTGAACTGAAGAACGTGCAAATGAATTCCATACCCAGTATGTTATGATCTAAGTTTTACTTACTGATAAATGTGGAGGAGATTCTTTGGTGTAGTTTCTGAGATCAGTATTGTGTATGGCCTTTGTATCAAAGATGACATATTATGCACAAAGTTACTTACATTGTCTGAAAGCGTTTCAGGTTTGTTTTGTACACAACGTTCACAGACAAGCTGGCCAGCTGCTAGCTTGCAGGCACTCACATGTCCACGTGTTTAAAAACAGGTTTACAAAGACAACAACATCAATCATACCTGTGGGCAAAAACAACCCTTTATCTGTGTTGTGCCATGTCGTGGGTACAACATGCACAGCCAGCATGGAGTCTAGTTGCATCCAGTGGTGGAGGTAATGTTGCTGCCGGCTCAGAGACAAGAGTGTATGTTTACCATGTCAGCAGAGAGGCAGGTGGAGCACTGGAAGCACCTGCTGTATGTACACATCATTTACATCGGTGTGATCAGGAGAGTGTGCTAATAACCTTCTCAGGTGTATAATGAGCTAATAGCTTTCAGAAGGCAAAATATCTTGTAATCCTCATGTTATCATTTGTGAAATATGATCGGGAAATACATCTCAGGCGCTAAAGTGCTGGTTACAAGACCCATATCATTTCACAATACCCCTTAATGATTAATACGTGGTGGATCACAGTCAGAGAAAGCCAGATGTTCTGTCACATTTTTTTATATTACAATATACAGTATGCTAATGAATTATGGACTAGAGAGTAAAATTGGTAGCAGATGTTTCTCCCTGTGCTCACAGAGAGGCGTTTTATTTTTGTTGCTAAGATCGAGACATCGATCCATGCTAGAAATCCCATCTGAGCAGGTAAACACAGATACACAAGAGTAGGAAAGACACCTCAGATTTGCCACGGAGCCAAAGCAGTCAACGAAAGGCCGCAGACGGTTGCCAGGCAACACTATCCCTATCACAGCAGGAAGTGGAGTCGAACATTAATCACTTTCAGCATCTCACAAGAGTTAGTGCTATTGCTCCGGTGAGGCAGGGGTTTCTCACTAGGTTTAGTTGGTTCACACCTGTATTTCCTGACATTTTGCCTATTGAGATAGAATCAAGATGTCTCCAGCAAGTGTATTGGCATAATTAATGGTATTCATTTCTGAGAATTTATATCAGTTTTTGTTCCAATTTACTGTTCAAGTTCTAACATCCCAACAAAGGAGACATTTTACTGTCGAAACAGTGTTTGTTTTCAGAGGGAAACAAGTTAAATCTGTTTCAAATGAGTTATCTTGTGGAGAATTTATTTGGCACTCAACTTCCTGAAAACAAACCATGTGGGAAGTCAGCCTGCAGTTCAGTCTGCTTCAAATCTGTTTGTTTCACCTGCCAAAGCACACTGTTTCAAGGCAACTCCAGCTCCAATAGAGTTTCTGAAATTATATATCTGCTATGCTTTTTGTCTCACAAGGGTCCAGCCTTGCACCAAGACAAAAAAGGCTTGAGCCTAATGTCAGCAAAACAGGAACAATACAAGGTGACATTCAAAGCACAACATGTCACAGTATCTTATGGTCCTCCCTCTATTGGTCAAATGAGTTTGAACTTGGGATCAAATCAGCAAAATGGGACCATATAGAGAGTAACCCCTTCAGCGTCTGACCGATATTGAGATAATATGATCAGCTCTGATCACCTGATACATCTCCATCTAATTGATCAGAAGACACTCTCACACATTCATGTTTTACAATGAGGTAATAATTCCATTAAAAGTATCCTGTGTCCCCTGTTGCGATACTGTTCATTTATTAAATTATTTCTGGTGGCATTTTGAGTAGAAGGCTACATGTAGCAGCGTATTGGCCATGCATGGGTTCTAACAGCTTTGCATAAGCCAGGCTCGCTGCAGCAGACCTGTGAATTGAGGAAAACCCGAAACAAAATTTCAAAAAGGCAGCATGTGGGCGGATTCACTCGAGTTAGAAAAAAAAAAGACACGGTTCTCCCCGCTTAGTCGGCACTCATAAACAGACCCAATCAAATACATAAATAGAGTCTGCACATTGAGCGAGAACAGAACGGGAGATGTGTGAATATTATTGTTGGAAAGCTGGACAGGCTGATGGCTGCCTGCCTAACTGAAATTATAGAATAATGTTCTGATGTAAATAGTAAAACCAGTATAGTATCTGGGATAATCAGCAACTAAATACGTACATAAATAGTACAATTAAAAGAGTGTCTCTTGTGTTATAAAAGCCCTCAAAGACATGGCACAGTAACAAGTTGCCGGCTTTATGTGTAAATTTCAAGGCTGAAAATTAGAATGAAAACTGCAGCTGAATCACACATCCAAGGATAATGAATGAACCAAAGATAGTCCAGTATATGTATGACACAATACAAAAATGGCAGTAGTCCGAACATGTTAGCATCAGCTGTCGGATGGTGTGAAGATGGACTGAATATTGCGTGACTGCTTAGCATGGCCACATTCAGCCACTTGTTGGTGGACCAGGTGGACTCTCACCTGGTCAACAAATACATATATTACACATTAACAGAAATCGTATAGTTGCATAACTTTTGGCTGACAATGAGACTGCAGTGAAGTCTTAATTAATATCAGACCAAAAAGGGGACACTAAACAGGGCATTACAAAGAGGGGAATGGCATGGTCACCAAGATGATTTCTTTCTTTTAGTATAACAATGACGTTGTTGTATTGAATCAATAACCTCTGCTCCTCAGCAGAGTTGGTCATTAGACTAATAATGATGGTATAATGGACACTGAATAACATGTTCATGGCCGGTTGGACCCTCTCGTGGGGTTTCAGTAGTGTCTCCGCAGCGCATCTTCGGTGCGCCACTTTCAGTAAACAGCGCCTTCTGAGTTAGAGCGCACAAAACACGTCCATCCCTGCAGCACTGCGCGAAGACAGCAAGCACCAGGCCTGCGAGGAGCCACAGGGAAGCTTGCCAGCCACAGACTGCTCATTCTTAATGATCTCCACGGCTGCTGATAATACCAGACAGGAGCCGGATCTGCTCCAAATGCGCCAATTATCCGCAGAGGACGGACGTGCGCAGGGCTGTATGCTCAGCTGAGAGCAAAGACAGTTGATTATCGATGGTTGTCAGCAGTTAAAAGCACGCGCGTGCTCTGCTCTTTACGTAATCTTGTTGTTTTTTTTGCGTAATTTTGCACCGTTGGATGCCGCGTGGACCAGGATTATTTTGGCGAGGATATCTCTAGGGGTCTCCCCGCCTCCATCCATCCATTTTTGTCCTCAACAGCAGACACACACTCATTCAGACGGGGACTATTTGTCTGGAGCAATATTGTAATTGTAAACAGACGAGGAGCTGTTTTGATGAAATCCAACATCGCTGCATCCCGGTTGAAGGTAGGTGTCTCTCGGTTTCCTTCTCAATCTCTCGCCTCACGTTTCCATGTTGTGCTCGTTTGTTTTCGAGCAGAATGGTGCAATGCAACGTTTGCACAGCTCTTCCACAAATGGAAAGGACATTTCAGAATGCGGCATAGCCTAAATTTGCATGTTTCACATTTGTATGCACATGTTCTTTATGTTATTTTAGTGTCGGCTGTAAAACATTTTCAGCGTCTTAAAGAGATCAAGAGAGCGAGGGAGGGAGAGAGAAAGAGAGAGAGACAGAGAAAGAGAGAGGGGGAAATGGGAAGAGGAAGACAAATCAATGCATGTCTTCCAGGAGTGTGAATGCACATTGGTGAGTGCGAGTACTGGTGTGTGTGTTTGTTTTAAAGGAAGGCGTGCGTTGTGCAAAGCAGCAGGTTAAAGTTAGTATTGTACACAATATATGCGCGAGGAGCCGAGAGAGACAGATGCTTAAGGTGCTTTACTGCATGTCCACATGGATGCAGAGGTGATACGTAACTAAGGACATGCATTCAAGTACTGCGCAGTATGCACAACACAGATACATATAATATAACTCGTATAATACGTATTTTCCTTTTGGGTAACTTGGCATTTAAGAGGGAGATAATCCAGTCAGTCCATTCAGGCTGGGCTGCACTCCTTTATTTGCGTATTAAGGGTTTACTTATAAAACATTACAAGGATATAAAACAGGTATACCAAGTGCAGTAACATTACAATGCTGGTTTTAAGGAACCATTCTTCTCACTGAATACTTTTAATACTTAAAATAACAACTAATATTTGTTACTTTTTGTTTATTCGTAACCGTCATGCAGGTATTTAATAGAAGGATGGGAAATATATGCATTTATGTTTGTCTCAAGGGATCATAATTAAACATAGGTATTATATTTGCACTTACAGTCCTTACTGAAGTAAACAAACCGATAACAGCATCTAAAACATTTGTTGTTTGTCCCTGTATTAATGTGAGACATCAAGTTCATGTGTTCACTGTTTACATGTGTCACAGATTTCCATTGTGGTACCTTTGGGATATGAATACTTTCTCTCTGTGGCATAAATGTACCTGTGTGTCTACACATGTTTGTTTGTACAAAGGATGATATTCCCTTTCATCCATCCATCTATCTATATATGTATCTATAGTATAATCTGTATTTCTGTCTAATAATTACATCTGTTTGTTCCCTCTGTTTCTGCTTTTTTCCCCAGCCTTCACTGTGCAATGCCTGGGGAATTCTCCAGCTGCTCTTCCATGCTTTTCTCTGAGAATGGGATCGTAGTAAACATATCTGGGATTTAGATCAACAGCTAGCATGTTGCAGCCTTTTACCAGAACAGGTGACGGCCTGCTGAAAACATCACCTCATTGGAGAAAGCGTCCGGGATGGGTCCTCTCCCTCACCCTCTGCATGGCTCTCCTCTGGCTTCCGGGGGCAGCGGCATCGATCCTAAACTGCCATAAGACATGCATCTGCGCCTCAAACATAGTGAGCTGCTCCAAGATGAATCTGACCACCGTCCCGACAGGGCTGCCACACTACACTGCTGTGCTGGATCTCAGCTACAATGAGATAGAGCATCTGCGATCTGAGTGGACGCCGGTCAAGCTTCTGAAGCTGCATAACCTCCTCCTCAGCCATAATGGTCTCCACTTCCTGTCTTCAGAGGCCTTCCAACATGTGAAGCCCCTGCGTTACTTGGACTTGTCCTCCAACAACTTGCAACTGCTGGATGAGTTAATCTTCGAGCCTTTGGTCAACCTGGAGGTCCTCTTGCTTTACAATAACCACATTTCCCAGATTGATCGCTCAGCTTTTCTCGGCATGATCAACCTTCAGAAGCTCTACCTAAGCCAGAACCAAATCTCCCGCTTCCCTGTGGAGCTGGTCAAGGACAAGTCCCGCCTGGAGAAACTTAGTCTCCTGGATGTGTCCTCCAACAAGATCAAGATGTTTCCCCTCGATGAGTTCCAGGTGCTGCCTGCCTGGATTAAAAACGGTCTCTACTTCCACAATAACCCTCTGCTGTGTCACTGTGATCTTTACACACTCCTTGCCCATTGGTACATTCGAAAGCTCAACTCTGCTGTGGACTTCAAAGACGACTACACGTGTATTCTGCCTGGCCCGCAAAAAACCCATGTAGGCGTTTTTGATCTCAGCGGTGACAGTATGAACTGCAGCACATTCAAGGAGGCAGATGAAGAGGCTTTTTTGGAGCAGAGGCTGATCCTTAGCTGTGACACCAAACACAGGGGGATGTTAAAAACCTGGACGATGCCTGGCAATGTGGCAGTGACAACTGGAAGCAACCAGACAGCCAAAGTCTTGAAAGATGGAAATCTGCAGATTGATCCAGTGAGGACTGAGGACTCTGGGACCTACACTTGCTTTGGCATGAGCTCGGCCTTCAATGAGACGATTTATGTGGTGCTGAAGGTTCACAACTTCACCATGCATGGGGGCAGCGAGACCCTGAACACAGCCTACACCACCTTGGTGGGCTGTCTGGCCAGTGTGGTGCTTGTGCTCATGTATCTTTACTTGACGCCATGTCGCTGCTTCTGCTGTCCCAATAAAGGTAAGGCTCGGGGTGATGACAGCATCCACTCGTCCATGCTCAGCGTGACCCCGACTCACGAGGACCCGGCACTCAAGGCCGAGTTGAACAGGCACGTGGCTTTCATAGACTCCAAGGACTTGCAGGGCCAGAACGGAAAGCTGAACCCCAATGGGGATGAGGATGATGACGATGATCTGGATGCAGAGGCTGGTTCTCTTATGAAGGGGAAGAGGAAGAAGTCAGTAGCAGAGTCCATCAGCTCCGTCTTCTCGGACACTCCCATGGTGGTCTGAGAAGAGACTGGATGTATATGGTACAATGTGAGCCATGTTTTCATTGACGTAAACTGTGACCTTGTGGGAGGAAACGGAGGAAGGAAGTTCATCTGTAGTTGTCGGCAAGTGGAAATAAGGATCTCAAAGGGAGTAAAAAAACAAACGATCTTGTTGCCCACAAGGACAATGAGCAGGACTTTTCCAGCATTTTAATCTGTAGCACTTAATATTCATACTGTGAAGGAATGGCAGTGTACATGAACAGTGGGAACTACTGAAGTCTTATGAGAGTATACGTAGACAGTATATTGTTGATATGAGCACTCAGGAAGTGATCCATTAATCTGCTAAAGTGTGGGAAATAGATATAATACAATGCACAGGTTGAAATTAAATTTGAAAAACTTAGTTTATATTTAAACCATGGCTGGCTCATAATTATATATATATATTAAACGGACTAGACTATATTCATTGTACCTAAACATTAGATCATAGGTGTGACCCTCTATCAGGAAACGGGCCATGAATACATTTGTTGTTAACCTTGAGTCATCTGTAGAGAAACAGCATGCCATAAAACACCCTCATTAAATGAGGCCTCAGGCTGATCTGTAGAAGTGGGATAAAAATAAATAATAAATAAATGTGCCCATGGAGAAAGCAGTAGCATAAACACTATATTAAGAGGCAATCGCAGGTTATTCCCATTCTACTTCATATCCGATATTTAGCTACACTCAGATATAGTTCATCGGTCTGATATTTATTAATATTCATAGTCGCGATATAGGACAAATTGGTATTCGAGAAAGAGGGATCAATTTACACAGAGGCATGGTATAAAATAGTTAATCAGCTGGAGGCTGCTTAACTTGCTTATGAATGGACTATAAAGGAAAAAAATAGCCTCTTAGTTATTGCACATCTACAGTATAACCCCAAAAAGCCTTACACCATTCAAAACATGGCACACAGACAGCAGATACACATTAGACATGGGCAGGGAAATAATTTTGTCTTGAAAGATTATCAACATATTGTCTCAGATCTGTATACAGACCGGTACCATGTTCTTAGAAGGACTACTAGACTGAGGTGCCCCTTGCTGAGGAGCTTGACTCTTCCTCTCGACCAAGTTATATTAATTTGTTTCTCTCAGTCACACAAGCAGGAAGTTAAAGACCAAGCTAAAAGCTGCTAGCTTGAGTTTATTTGATTCATTATTGTATGTATAATGAGCACCTTACACAGAATATGAACCGTAATGTGGACATATGTCATAAATTATGTAGTAGATTTAAGTATTTTGCTTGGATGGACAATTAGAAGTGTCACACTGTTTTGTCCTGTGGTAGTACACTGTGTTAGCAGGTAAACAGAGTCTGCCAAATAATAAAACCTGCAGGGTTCCTCCAGACGATTATGAGTAACGTTGATGAGGCTGTACATTATTTGACAGGACAGAAATTATTCTACAGTTTGTAGCTACTGTCAGAAAGCCTCTCGTAAAACTAGAGACATCAGAAGATAAGTTGAATTATTTTCCGTGCGAAACACCTCGTATGCTATGCATATTTCATTAACAAGGTTTAAAGCAGACGTGGACAAGAAAGAGTGATTTTAATAAATGGTGTCGTAATACAACAAGGCTAGTTACATCTTTTTTTTTTATGGGATGCAGCGTCCCTCTGCTTTGTCTTTGTCTCTCTTAGGAGCAGGTGTGTTATTATGAGTCACAATAACACAAAGCATTTCTCTCTGGCTCCCTGCAGACGAACAGCTTGAATTCAGTCCAGATGTGTTCGCTTTTATTTGTGTACCTCTGTCAGTACGGAACTGCCCTCACTATAGTTCAAAAGCAATCAGTCAACCAGGCAATGATGTGATGTCCTTTAAGTAGTCTTTAATATGTTTATGAGGGAAATGCCTGGAGCTTTCATTCAACATTTGCTCTCCCACTGAGTCTTATGATTTTAAAGAATAATTATAGTATAATGTATTGCTCAATGCTTCTAGGTTTTCCACTTCACCACAACACTACATATAACAGATAGGTACATCAAATCCCATTCAGCTAGCAATTACATGTTAGTATAGCTCTAAAATGTTAAGATGTACCCTTTTCTGAGTGCAATAGGTTTTTACGCAAAATTGTTATATTCACAGTTGCAGTGTGCAACGCAGCATCTTCTGTGTGTGGGTGAGAAGAGGAAGTCACACTTATCAGAGAGATGGTGTGTGAATCATTCCACTCTCGCACACACATAGGAATACCAGGTGGAAAAATGGAAAACCACATTTAGCACTACTGCTGACTGGCTGCAATTGGTGAAACATCTGTCCCATTTTTAGTGCTCCAGCCTTTAGGTGTTGTGCTCTAGAATTTAAATATATGTGCTGTTTGTCAATCCAAAACCTCTCGGATTTCAAGCCATGGTCCCTCAAGGCAGCATGAGAAGCTACTAAATGGCAGATACAGAATCTAATATGGCAAACAATAAAATAAACTCATACACAGATATAATGGCCTTTGCGTTGCGCACATTGATCTGATAGACTCTCAAGGAATATCATGTGTCTGCTCCGCAGTAAGTTAGTGTCAATCGATTAAATCGATTTGGCTAATGATTGGTCTTCTGGATTTTCACTCAAAATATGTGCTATTGCGAAGGTCCTAGCATCGAGGAGAAGAGTGGCTTTGTTGTCTCCAAAGCAAATCTGCCTTCCTATATATATATATATATATCTATATATACAGTATATATGTATTAAGACTCACTTTTCTGTGTTCAGTATTGATTAGTTGTGTACTGCTATGTTCTACCAGTGTACTGACTGTATTGTATAATCTGATGTCATTTTGCATTACATCTGCCGCTGTGCTACTGTTAGTCGTTTCAACATTCAAGTCTTGACCATTAATGTTAATTTTTTAAGCGGGGTGGGGTTTAGTTTTTTATTGACATAGGATGTATTTTACACTTGACTCTGCTGAACAATATGGTTAAACTGAAAATATGTATTGAACATGTTTGTAAAACTGCATAGGAGGGGTGCCAGTTTTGAAATCATCAATCCATCCTAATGGGCAGTGAGTATGTAGCCAGCAGTTATTCTCAGTCAGTATCATAAAGCCATAAGGAATTCAAGGAAAAGCAGAGTGCTTCATCAGATTGGTGGCTATGTCAGGTGATATATGGAGTTGTGGGTGATTTCTCAAATGGATACAACAACAACTTTTTTGTTGATAAAAAAGTCAAAGAATATTTTTATAAAAGCTGGGGAGGAAAATCAAGAGACCTCTCCGCCAATGAATTCCAGAAACACAACGGGTTCTGAATGGATTTTAAGAGACGGTGAATAAATTTTCTCAGGACTACGTCATTTTTAAGTTCTAATTTAATACGATGTACACGTTTTCACATTTGCAGCATCAATAAAACTAAATATTGGGTTTAAGATCTGCAGTTCACAGGCCTTTTGCCATCTGCAGTAATGCTACATTTACTGTTCCCTTAATTATTAGGGAAGGGAGGTCTCTGCCCGACATACATCTAGCTCCGTTCATCTGACGGTCTAGTAGCAATTATGGAAACATCCTTGAGATTGTGGGGCTAGAAGCTGTCTGCGTTCATAGTGTCTAAAGTACAAGAATGGAGCTTTCTAACAGCATTAAAAGCACAGAGTTTATTGGCTACTGCCTCAAAGATGAGCTGGTTGGTCACTGCCATAAAATCTGAAAGGTCTTGCAGCTTAAGTGGAATGGCTTTGCATGGTTTGCTTAAGAGCTTCTCTGACTGCAGGATAGATGCAACCTAGTAGGCATTAAAGATAAAGAAAATGTAATTTGACTTAATAAAAAAGATCAAGTTTTTCACTTTGTGCTGAATCGTCCTTTACTGTTATCTCTTACTATTTCCAGAAATCCTCTGTGACATGTTCCTGTATTTGTTTTCCGCTAAATCTTTGCGGCTGATATCTCATGGAGTAGTTTAAGGACAAAGTTGTGATATTTTGCCAACGTTACTATGACTAATGTAGAGGTGCTAACACAGTAAATATAGTGTAGCCATTGGGGGATACTTGAGACACGCACCATGTATTTCCCTGATTAGTAACTGACTAACGCAAATCTCATCTACATAGATGTGTATAAACTCCATGTGAGTTATAAATGTTCATCATGAACTGATTAAATCGTATTTGTAATATAACAGGCAAAGTAGGTATATATAAAGTGTGTGCTTACATAACATGCTGGAAATGTCTAAAGGTTCATCATGCTGCTTTTTTTCAGAGGAGCAACATTGATGGCTGAACAACATCTGGTGGTAAACTGAGGAATTGCACTACTGAATAAACACTAAATAAACACTTTATATAACTGTAATTTGAGTGGACAAGAACATTAAAGTAAATGTTTTTCAAAAAGTCCATATTGAACTTCAGTCCACACATCAGTGCTAGCTCATTCATACACATACCTACATACATACATACATACATACATATATATATATATATATATATATATAGAGCTGTCGTAATCCTTCTGGGAGTTACTTCACACCTATAGTGTCTACCTGGTAAAACGGGAACGAGACAAGGCTGTCTGCTCATCTACTGACAGATTTTTCCAAATATCAGAAAATCTAAACATTATCAAAGCAGCACTTGGGACAATAAGAGAAAACCCTTCGAATACACCTGACCATCTTTAATGCGCTCATCTATTGGTACAGAACCACAGAAAAAAAAAAAAAAAAAAGAAGACACGGGGCGAAATATGGATTGAAGAATTTTTTATTGTTTTGATGATATCACTTTTCATTTTAGCAGCATGATGAGTACTGAGGTATTTTTACATTCTTACACAAGTTACAAACTGAGACATTTAGTCACGTAGAAAAATAGACTGTTTGCAAAAAGACATACATATGGTAACATGCAGACAAATATTTATTCCTGATGTCTGTGCATAAAAATGTGAAGATCTAAACATGTGTGGACAGAAACATACAGACACATACCATGCAGGCAGCAGACTTCTTCTCGAAGTGTTTCTTTAAGGCTGGCCTCTTCATTGTCTGTGAAGATAAGAGGCAAACAACTGTCAGCTATAAATGCAGTTATTGTTGGTAAAACATTCAATCAAGTTCAGGTCAAGAACTTGTTCAGTGCCACTCATGTCATTTTAGACTTTACGGTCAAAAAACATTGATGTTATGCGACCTGCAGTATTGCATGCCACAGCTAGCAAGTCTACCCACTCTTCAGGAGTTGGATCTTTTCTCCAGGCCCAAAGCATGCGTGTGCTCGTTATTCTTTCCATTCTCTCTCCTCTCTGGGAAGGGGAGGACAAGCGTTGACACTTGGTTCTGGATAGCGAGGAGCTGATGGGCTGAGACTCGTTGCTGCCTTTGCGCTTTTGGCCAGCACCTCTGTGGTCGTAGCCCCCAACCTTCTGCTGAATCCCCGGGGGCTTCCCTCTGCTGCGGGGGGAGTGGTTGAGAGGAGGGCATGGCTTCTTTTTGTGTGAAAAGGTGCCATTTACCGTTCCTTGATTGGAGGGGACGTGTGGCTGGTCCTTCTCATTGAGTGGGTCTCTGATGTATTTGGGGGATTTGTCCTCACCGCTGTGAGCAGCTTTCGATGCTGCGCTTGCATCGTGCACAAGTCTTGCAGATGTGGTGGAAGACGTCGGTTTGATACTGTGAGAGTTGCGCTGACTGGTTTTGGTTTCCAGTGGTCCCAGTGAGGTAGACTCAAGGCTGAGGGAGCCAGTGGATTTGGTGGGTCTGGCAGTCTTGACAGGTGATCCTACAGTTGGAGGTGTGACATGAAGGGACCTGAGACCTGATGATACTTGAGGCATTTTCCTGTAAATTAAAAAGGAAAAACATGAAGCAGAAGAAAAGCAAAACATCCAAGCAGGAGATCTAAGACAGGTCCGGTCAGAGCTGTCTGTCTGGCAATCAACCACAGGCACACACTGTGTCTTGCTTATGGCCAAATTAACGCTCAGTAATAGAGCATTCCTTATCAGGCTTGTCAAAGGTGAAATAAAACAACTGTGAGTGCTGCCCAGCAGACTCTTGGATGAATAGCCCAGTTGGGCTAAAAGATCCTAATAAAAAATATAACAGGATATTATCACTCACCGGATGTGGTTCTCGTGAATGAGCGGCAGCCTCATTTCGTTATTAGACAGAATATGCAGTGGCTGATCATCCCAAATGTAAGCTAACATTCCTGCGATTGACTACCAGGTAAAGTTCTAAAATCGGGCTCCATTAGTACACTTAAAGCAGACAATACTCTTACGTTTTTCTTATGCCTCTGTTGATGACGTGAAAACTTGGCAATCAATACTTTCGTCCACTTCAGATCTTTTTTTTAATATGAGTATCAGATCAATGTCTGTCCTTTTTCCTCATTAGATAATTATATTACATTTAAATGGGAATGCACTTTTTTTTAATACTGGCTCCCAACTCACTGAGTAACTCTTTTCTTCACCATGTCATGTTAAAATAGGTGTCATTTCTATCGTGTAGAGTAATGATACTCACTTCCACAAGTGTGTGCTGACATGGTGCTCCAACATGGCACTGAGGGCAAACCGCAGGTGCTGCCATCGCCGGTTGAAGGTGAAGATGCTGCAACCCAATGTGCGGCATCCAAAAGTGCATAGCTACAAAACAGAAACAGGTTTAATCCTATTGACACTGTCCTTTTGAGGAGGTGCAAACGGTGAGTTTAAGTAGAATTCAGCCAAAAGCATTGAGACCCACCTTTTTCCTTTTAATTGAGACAATGAAAATTAGCCTTGTGTTTTTCACTCTCTAAATTCCAACTGCTTAACTTTTACCCTCTTAAAACAATCATACTAAACTACTTTTGCATTGTACTACTATTTCTGCACTCACCCCAAGAGGTTTGGGGTGCCAAGGTGTGGCAGGCAGGTCTATGGCTTCCACCTGCTCATCGTCTTCACTCTCCTCGCCTGAACACAGGCTCTTGTTGAAGAGAATTTGAGGCTCCACTTCCACAGTGCTGTCGCCTTCCTCCTCTGGAATGCTTTCTGATGGGACTCTGGACCTGCTTTGAAGGCAAAAAAGGTTACAACCAACTGAATCATGAAGGGTATTGATCATATACTTCCTACGTGTAATGTGTGTTACTGGAGGATTCCACTAGAGGGCACATCAGAGGACTCTCCGTATAGAAGACAGCCATCAGGACAAGCATATTTGTCAGTGTGCAGAGGCAATGACACATGATACAGATGTGTGTAATTATCAAAAAGCAAGTATATCTACAGTTTAAGTATGTGCCCTTGTTTATCTCAACCAGTGATTTAGAGCAATACTTCATCTCCAGAAACAATTTGTTATAGTTACTCAAGGGAAGATTTTAGTCAATCAAATTACATTTATTTATTTATATATAAAAATAAAAAAAACACACACATCATACCTGAGAATGTGACAGTTGCTCTTAACGGTTTTACTGCTCTGAAGTGTTATTTTCTCTTGTTGTTGATGCTCTTTGTCTTTTGATTTGACAGGAAGCTGCTCCATATCTCGATCTGCAGAGGCTGTTTTCTGCACCTCTGTCAACTGATCAATGGTCTTAGTCCTTCCCAAAGCTCTCTGCTGCTGGTGGCTAGAATCCATCTGTGTAGACATGAACAGCACAGGGGAGAAAAGAGGCGTTACATCCCATCCCAAACGATGATAATCAGATAAAAAAAAAAATCTTCTATGTTTCTTTTATCAAGTGACAAATGCAACCGCTACGACAAAAGTATCACATCTCAGTTAATAATAAACACCAATAAAGACACTGGTAACAATATTGGACAAAAGGCCATGACAATAGATTGAAAGTTTACATTGCATATAAGCTCCTGGCTGCAAAGCTTCTTCCTCTCTGGATCCAGAACCCCAAACTGTTTGTTCAGGTCACATTCTTTCTCTATGGGAAAGAAAGCAAACACAGTAGTCAGTGAGCAACAGAGACGGTCAACGTGATCCACTGCTGGTGGAGAGATTACAGACCACCGTATGGTCATTTTATAGAAAACTAATAGGCGACTATTATGCATACAATCTAATTATACTGGCATGTAAATACTGCTGTATACAACATACGATGACAAAAAAAATTCCCCTTGGGGATTAATAAAGTATATATTCATTCATTCATTCATTCATACCCTGGCAAATACACTAAATGTTTATTGGTCCTTGAAAGTTCAGAGACATGGTAGAAAAGCAGTCAAGGAAGAAACAACAGATGTTGTATAAACAAAAGACTTACTGTTGATGTTTTTGTAAGTCCGACTGTAGGTTCTCGTTCCCAGCAGAGGACTAGGAGACTCACTGAACTGCCCAGCTGGGGGCTTCTGCACTGAGGGTAACTCTGAAGGAGAAGTGGAGGAGGAACAGTGGCCAGGGGGCAGGGGTCCTGAGTGCCGTGGAGGGACCCTGAGGCGAGGCATGGAGGAGGACGAGTGGTGTGGGAGAGGAGACTTCTCCTGAGGGATCTTCTCCACTGAAGGAAAACTGGAGTAGTGAAAGTTGACTTCAGAGATTTATGCAATATAGGCTTGAAATGTAGGTTTACGCAAGTTCCAAATGACATGCAAACTAAGACAGTTTCTAAGTGGGAGCATATTGCAAAGCATTTTGTATGTTGAACGTAATACATTGTTGACATGATTTCTTTGATGTTCTGCATATTTAAGAGTTACTGCATTCAATTCAACATGTTTTTGAGACAAATGTTATACTGTTGTTCCACCCACATCTATCTTCCAACAGCTTTAGTTAGATTCAACAAAGCAACAATTAAAAAAGAAAAAGGGATGGTAACTGGGCCACATTTCAAGTTAAGCAACATCTAAATCAAAATATTTTGCATTCTGTTGTTATAAAATAAACAATCGTAAACAGTACCTCACTGCCTCCTGCTGGGCCTTGCTAGGCCTGTGCTGGTGTACCGGTGACGCTGCTGAGGAGGCGCTGGCTTCATGACCTCTGCCATCTTTTTGCTTTTCTCTCGAGGAATGATTTGCAAGAGGGCGTGCAGGGCGAAGTCGCTGCTGTGAAGCCAAAGAAGAGGACTGTCCACACGTCTTAGTGAGAGGACCATGCCGGCTCTCACAGTGCTTCTCAAAGGCTTGAGGCTTCACCACCTGGCCACAGTGGCTGCACACCACCAGATTGATCTCATCGTGTGATGGGCAATGGCCAAATGTGTGCATATCTGAAAAGATGAACAGAAGAGTTAATGTGATATAGATGAACTTGAGGCAATGCTGAATGAGTGTGATTGAGTTTCATGGGTCACCTTCTTTCTTGAGGGTCGTGGTCTCGAGGGGGTTTCTCCCATGCTTGCTGCTGTTGTCAGCATTAAACTCAGCTGCATGAAAGGAAGAAAAAAAAAACAGTCAGCATGACAAATTGCGAGGGGACTTTTTTGTAGCATCATCCAAGAGGCAGGTGTACACATTTATAGATAGCTTTGCTGAGGAAACCCCGGAGCAGTTCGCTCAAACCAGTTCCAGATTTAAGGAGGTTTTGAGCGGATATTGCTAATAAATCTAAGAGTTATCCAGATGAAATTCCCTTCTCCAAACCTCACCTATCAAACATCGACTGCCAGCAACTCCCTTGTTGTGTGGTCTAGTCGCAGCTGGCCACTCAGTTTTGCTGTTAGCAAACTGGACAAATCCCCCTTAAGTAGTGCTGTTGTTTAGTGTGACAGTAGCTTCCAGGATAAAGCTAACGGTAAACTTGCCTGGCCAAAGGTAAGGCACTCGCGTTGTATTTGTAGCACACGTTACCAAATGCAAAATAAACTATTATTATAATTAGTTTTCTTGTTTGTTACCAGTTAACATTCCTAGCAAACGTGCCCTGCACTAGGACCCAGCAGGTCTTTTGTTTGGGTCGCCCTTTATGCCGCTATGTGCATGTAACAACAAATAAATCACAGGCCGTGGGCACTGTGACGTGATGAAGACCGGGTCCACGGCAGGGCGGGCGACTCACCGTCAGATGGTGAAATATTCACTCTTTCCACCCAACAACTCCAGTTTAATCCGACAAAATCGTCGAGATTAGGATTTCGCCGATCCAAAGCGGCCATTGCTGCACTTGCGCGTTCACGAGGTGATCGCGTCAGTTCGCGCGCATCACAGCCGCGTCACAAAGCTCGCGGCCGCGACTTTTAACGTCGTGTAAGTAAGGCTAATATAGGGAGGGAGGGAATAGGTATTTGTAAAGTCATCCTTAATACATCTGCATTCACAGCAAAAGTCACTACATTGATTAAACTCTTTGTTTTATAACTAGCAGAATAACCTCTAATACTGAAGACATTTCTGATTAAAGATACAATGTGGATAGAGATTGTAGCAGAGACTTTTATTATTAATACTTAACTAACACTGTGTCTACCTCCTAATACCTGTATGCTGCTGTTTCGTCAGTTGAATGACATTCTTTATATATATATATATATATATATATATATATATATATATATATATATATATATATATATATATATATTTGTGTGTGTGTGTATAAACATTGAACAAAAAGTTTGGAAATTTGTGTTTGGTAGATTATTTATCTGTTTTAACAATGCTTCTTGGCAATACATTGTACACCATTGGAAAGCCTGTTATTTTCCCTTTTAAATGGTGCCCCATTTGTACGGAACAACTTGCATTTCTGGGATGAGCAGCACACCTGAGTATGTGGGTTGCCCCCATGAAAAATGTGCCAAATTTTCTCTGCCAATTCCAAACAGTTTATTCTGTTGTTGCTATTGACTCTTGTTTGGTGGATTGGATGATTTATGTCAGTAACGAGGAAGAAACAAGACATATTGGCAATCTTAGAATATATTCATTTAACAAACAGTCAGGAGCGTGTGGGAGAACCATCCACAGCCACAACAGCCTGGCTCCTCCTCCTCATGCTGGTCGCCAGCCTGGTGAACACTGCTGTGGATGACAGAATAAGCTGTTTGGCATTTTAATGGGCGCAACCCACATAATCAGCTGTACTGCTCATAAATGTAAATGCATGTTCCTTACAAATGGGGCACCGTTGAAAAAGGGAAATAAACAGCATTTCCAACGGTATAAAATGTTTTGCCAAGAAGTATTGTTACAACAGATTTCCAAACTTTTTGTTCGATCTGTGTGTGTGTGTGTGTGTGTGTGTGTGTGTGTGTGTGTGTGTGTGTGTGTGTGTGTGTGTGTGTGTGTGTGTTCAAGTGGTGGGCCAGCTAAGCCTTCTCTGCTGGCCTAAACAGAATCACATAGTTAAAGCTATTTTATAATTTAATTTTGTTTCACAAATACACTACATGCATTATAATTATGTTCCCCTATTAGCTTATTTTCTCATGTACAGCTCCTGTCTTCCTCTGTTGCTCTGCTTCCAGCCTGCAGCACTGCTTCAAGTGCATCTTTTTTTAAGGAGAGCTTTTATCCAATCATATTTCACCTCTATGTCTCTATGGAAGGAGAGTGGCCCCGAGGCCTTCTAGCTGGCCTTTGCAAATTAAAGTACATGGGGACGTTATCGTTGATTGTCATCGTCTTTAACCAATCTAATCTTTAGTTAGACATGCTGGGCGTATTCTTTGACGTGCCAGGGCCTGTGAGGTGGCCTGGAAGTACGTCAGTATTAACATGCGCTGTGATTGGTCAGTGGGCCAGCGTGACTTTAGTCAACAGAAAGCTACCTAGCTGCTAGCAGAACTCGGTAGTAGTAAGAAAAGTTCAGGCTGAAACATAAGAGAAGTTATGACAATTTTAGTGTTTTGCTTGGTGTAGTTTTTTAAAAACTCAATGGCTGAAGGAGGAGGAGAAACGGACTTGGTGGCAGATTTACTGACAATGCCTTTCTCACGAAGGGTTACGGGCGCATGGAAACTTATTCCAGAAACGCAACTGGGAGGCGCGGCTGTCCTCACTGGCGTGCAAAAAGAGGAGGATGAACTTTGTCTTTAAGTGAACAGCATCTGGTGATTAAACTGCTTGTCGTGTTTTTACATCTGCAGTAGTGTTGTGTTAATGTGTCTGTAACGAACCTCCAATACCCACGGCAGTCTTGGGCAGCACAAAGGGCAACACGCTAGGATTTGCCGTTTCTTAATAGCTTTTATTTATGTCAGCTCTACGGTCTTGGCTGTCTTGTGTGCGCTCCCGGCCTTGCCCCTGTTGTGGCTGCATCACCTCTGCTCCCCGCTCTTTCCCGTTCCTCAGACGCTACTCCTGTTATAACGGGGAGAGATACACACACAAATTGCCCCTAGCTGAGGCTGATTACACCTCATCCTGGCACCTGTTCCCTGAACCACAGCCTCGCTCAGTTTTATTATATAATTAATATAATTAATATCAATGATCATGGCTCACGCTCTTGAGTGTGCGTTGTTTTAGTGCCGCAATTTTGTTGTATTGTTTTGTCCTGTTTTGTTATAACGAAATGTAACTGGTTGTTGAAGTGGACTACATGCATTGTTCGTTAATGACGCAGCATCCTATCATGCGTGTATTTATGTAAACTATATCAGACGGCACAGAAGGCCCAGGTAGAAAATGCACGGCCCGCCACTGTTCTAATTTTAATCGATTAGTCTATTGAATGTTATAAGATCGGTTTAAAAATACCAATCACAATTTCAAGATCAGTTATTAACATCTGATTCCCTGACAGGATCACTTGACTGGACCGAAGTGGGTCAGGAGGTTCATTTGAAGGCCTGTGTGTGAGAAGATGCTTATGGTGTCAGCTGATGATGATGATACCTGATAGAAGTAGCACATCTGCCACCTAGTGAGTGTAAAACAGTATTGCATGTTACCTGGCCTTTCTTGCTAAATGCCTAATCAGTACTACTAATTCAAACTATGGCAAACAGTAAGTGTTTAAGAGGTGTAAGATTGTATTCAGCTGTCTGATAAAAACATTACATACATACATATGTGTGTGCTCCCACCAGTTAAAAAAATTAGGCGTAAAATCAGACACGTAACAACAAATCCAGTTCATCCTTTTAATGATGCACAGCATTTCATGTCAACTTCTTCCTGAAATGTGAACAGCAACTCCAGTCTCATCTATGTGACACTTATAAAAACACAGTTAACTCAAGCTAGAAACTGTGAATCAAGCAAGGCTATAGCAAAGTAGGAAATCATAATAATGGCAGCAACAGAGTAAACAGCTCATCTTATTATCTTACAATAAGGTAGATGCCAGGCAATAGCAAGAACAACGGGTAATCAGTAACTGGTTAAAGATCAGTAAATTATTACTAACAGAAGGTTATATAATACTTAGGATCATCACTTTGAAATAATGTCGGATTGCTGGGGTATTAAAATCAACATTATAAACATCCAAGGAAAAGATAAGAAATGCTGTGTAATACATGTAATAGTTACATGTAAAATATCATAAAGAGCGAACATGCTGTTAGTCTAAAATACTTTATTAACTGCGGAATTTAGCCTTCCGTAGTGAGCCGATGAGGCGCAACATTACACAAAAAGATGCAATTAAATTGCTTTTACCCATTAGAAATAATCTCATAATTGCAACTGGATTTTATGAAGAACAACTATTCAACATTAATTCGTTGTAACAACATGTTTAGATACCTATTGCAAGTTTTAGGTTTGGGCTCAAATTTGATTTTGTCTAGACCTGTGTTAATAATAAATGCACTTCAAGTATTTCATATTTGTATTTCGTACACTCAACAACCCTGAGGTTTTGTTTTTTTAAAGAAAATGCTGATGGTACAGAAATGCTGTTGGCAGTTGACAAAGTGATGCTTCATTCTGATTTATCACCAACAAGGATGCACAGCCCACATCTGCAGTACCATGTTAAATAAGGGGCACTTTGGGTATGAATGTTTTAAAACATTCAAACTGAGCCTCTATGAGAAAAACATCTGAATGCTACAATTTCCTGTATTAGTTTGACGATGAACAACTCAAGTTCTAATACATTTTCTAAGTGTATTTGAGACAACACAGCCCTGAATATGAAATTAATACTTAGCAGAAAAAGGAGCAGTCAGAATTGGAAACGTATTCCGTGTAATCTACAACATTTTGACAGTTGGTACCAGAACGACTCTTTCCATTTGAAATGAGGAAGCTGCGCGGTTATGATGACCCGACTACTTCCTGCACATCTGCAGGCGGGTTGGCTGATTTGTGAAAAGGTGTTTCCTTGAAAATGAACCAGCAGTTGCTGCCCCAGAGGATGAGGTTGAGAAAACCAGAAATCTGCCAAAGAATAAGGCATAAGTCAAATATCCCAGGCTGTTGTGCACACAATGTCTGAAAAAGATAAAAGTTCCATGCAACTTACCACAGAGGCGTTCAGCCGGCCCATGTGAGGCATAGCACCTGGGGTGCACTTGTGCTTTCCATCTTTGCACACATCAAGAAAAGTTACAATGTTTGCAGGACTGGTGGCCCACTTCACATCAGACAAGCCTTTAGCCCAAGCAGAGGAGGATGCCAACCACAAGAAGGCCAAGGCGGCAGTCACCAACAGGTCCTGAGAGAAAAGAAATGACCAGATTAAAACCAATAAACCGACTACAGTGGTAGCTTCCCTCAAGCAGCTTTCTTGGATGTGGACTAGCTAGTGCAGTATGTTCCTTAGTTGCTTGGGAACCACACCCCTTCCCTCTTTTTCATTTACACAACTCTGTTAAATGCACGTTCTCTGACCTCCAGTCGGATTCCAGGATGAAGTGGACTCATTGAAGTCCAGCAGCTGACGTCAAATGCAACATTTTACACACACAGCAATATAAATATTACCTTCAAAGCTAAAACTCCATTAATCTGTTCAGATCGGTGGTTTCACTACTGTATTTGCACAACAGCTCGAAGGAAAACTCTCCTGCTTCAAATACAAGCTCTCGTAAATCCACACTGTGTCATTTCATCTCACTCCATGGCTAAGCTATTTATACATGGAGAGGAGGACTTGGCTAAGCACAAACATTCGCCAAAACTGTAAAATATGGAGAATTCAGACAAACATACCACAGTGGGACCACGACTAGATTCTCTATATATGTGCTGGTAGCCCAAGTAGAGGACGAGTGTGGCAGTGGCGTAGAGAAAGGACAACACGCCAATGCAGACATAAAACTGGGCCGAGGATGCATGGTCTCCAGTCAGGAAGAACTCGGTAGCGGTAGTTTGATTGATTTTGCAGTCAGGAACATGATAGGGATGCTGCATCAACCTGTATAAACACAGATATTAAAATGATGAACACTTTCCAGTAAACTGGTTATTCACTGTAAAGGAGTGTGAGACTGTTTGCTCACACACACACCACACACACACACCTGAATGGGTAGTTAAAGTCTGCCTGTATCTCTTGACTGGCACTCCCTTGGCACTGAACGTTGATGCTGGTGGTGCCGCTGTAACCCCCAGTCGTAGCAAAGGCAAAGATGGCGAACACCTGCAGACGCATGATGATAGGAGACACTTTGGCATAAGAGTGCTGATCAAACTGTTTAACACACAAACACACACTTCCCTTTATGTTTACGCAACACACCTTTGACAGGAAATAGTCTTAATCACCAGATGCCTTCAGTGTGAGTGGTGTTCAGAGTTTACAGCTAAAACTAGTATAAGCAATGCACTGCGACGTTTCATCTGGGAAGTGGAAGCACACATGCCAAAAGCAAAAAACACATTTTGTATTGTAAGTAGGCTAGAAATATTGTCGACCTTGGCAGCAACTTTTCCTACTTCGTATATCATTAGCTACAGGTGCTACACTGGACATGCTAACACATGTTAGACAGAAAAAACGAAAATGCAAAGTATATACAGTGTATACAACGTGTATATAAGTATATACAGTGAGATATATTAGCTCAACAGTGTGTGCCAGTATGCTGTTGTCACGTTACTTATCTGGACACACACGCCCTCCTGAACTGGCGTTAGAAACGTCCACAGCTCAAAGGATGGGCGTCATGGCGGTCACAAGACAAACAACATAATCAATTCGCGTGGAATTCCAGCTCCCCGGGATGGACAGCTCGTGCTTCAGACACGCAGTTAGACTGAGGCCATATGCTCAAAAATATGTTAAAAACTCACCCATTGCAGCAGGCGGATGAAGGCCAGTGGTTCTTTCAGAGGTCCCAGGTCAAACGTGAACCCTGCAGCCAGCACTTTCTAATAGGAAACAAACATGCAACGTGAGCGAGAAGCTGCTACACTGCAGAGGAAGTCACACGAAAATATGTGTTTGCTACAAAAAAAACTAAGTATGCGCCATGAAGCGTTCAAGCTTCCAGTCAGCGGGACTACCTGGGCGACGGATTCCATTGTGTGTCCGGAGATGTGCAATATATAACAAGAATATATAAGATACTATAATGTGCCTCTTTCCCTCGATCCGTAGCAGCTCTCTCTCTCTTTCTCTCTTTCTCTCTCTCTCTCCAGGCTTGTCAAACTTTTCTCTAACTTCAGCGAATCGCAGTACATAGCACGTGATCACTGACGTGCACGCGTCAACAGGCGGCGCTGCTGGGACAGTGATCACAGCGGTGTTTAAATGTGGTTATGATTTCAGTAGATATGTATGTGTCCATCGCATGTAGGTATTAGCAGCTATATTAAATCAGAACATATACACTATGACATGTATAAGCAGACAGTAGTGCAATGGTGCCGAGTGCAAGGGATGCTGGAATGAGGGAGTTGATCTATAAGTGAAACTTAACAAATACTTAATTTCATGTATCACATGTAAAAGTTATCATATTTCAGAATGGCCTCTGTCAGTATACATTAATGGATAAATGAATTGCATTATTATCAGTAGTAGTATGTAACTAAGCAGGATCCAACCATGTGTTGTCTTCTGTCTGAACTGTACTTATACGGAACTTGGAGGCAACAAGGTACATATACAATGCAAAGATGGCAGGAGATGTTAGGGGCTCTATTGGGTCCCAGCAACAACCGTTTACCCTGGGGCCCCTTATCCGGTTAATCTGGCCGACCAGTTGAAACGATGGTGAATATGTACATCATTGATGATGATCTAATTTTAGATTAGAATGTTCAGGAGTACATAGTGAATGCACAGTAATGGTAATTATTTTTCACGAGAAGTCACCATTTCCACAGACACTACCTGAACATTACTAAACTATCCCTTTTTACACAAAGCAAGCCATGTGTTAAGTGTGGGCTGAACTCATTGACATACAGATCGTTTGGGTCAAACAAAATGCTTGGTAACAGGGAAAGGCACTTTGTTCCATCCTTCAATTTTCCCACTGTCTCTCAACACACTGCAACCAAAAAGGAAAATCTGCATAAAGATACCGCTCTCATCCTAACAGAGTACATCTCGAAGGCATAAGAGTGGCTTTGTTCTCCACCTTTTAATAGTTGACTGAGCTGCCATGGGGGAGGGGCTGCGACTCCATTGTACAGTCTTTTTGTGGAGGAATGCTTCTCCCCAGATCAGATTGTTTGGCTTTCTGAGTGAATTTGGAAATCAAGAAATACACAAGCAAGACTTGACACATACAAAAAGAGTATTCCCAATGATCCAATGCACGTTTGGGTGTAGCTAAGTTGTGGGTTCAACTTTTTAAGATTTTAGGTTTTAGTCAGGGACATTAAAACTTGTTCAACAGCTTTTTATTTTCAGCTGTGAAGAGATGACACCCTTTTGTTATGGTGACATGCCTGCAGACTTGTCGAACAGGTTATGCACTCTAAAGGACAAACATGAGCAGAATTAAATACTCATCCTGACTGTCGGAGCAGATTCTCCCACCCTCTACTAACAGAGAGTTTGTTTCGGTTAACCCGCTGGTATGACTTGGCAACTAAATCCCATCCTGTCCTACTGGAAGTTTACTACAATGGAAACTTAAAACTCCATATTTCTTATGTTCAGATTACAGTTGGTGGTCTGTATCTCTTCAGTCAGGCCCATGGTGGTTATGGGTACAGGATTCAATTTCCCTGCATCACATGACCAGTCGTCATGGGTTTGTTATGACCCGCTGTCTCATCACATGCACCAATTTAATCAGGAACATATTTGGACTCATTGCAACAAACACAAATATAAGACTACAGCAGGCTACACAAAAACAGCCACTTTAATTCATTCACAGGTGTTCAGATCATGTGATACAAAGGTTAGTTTTTTCTTTGATGAGCAAGCTCAAGCTATCCTAAATATTTTCGAGAGATTTTGGTAACTGAGACGGCGGTGACTAGAGCAGGTCACCCGTAACCATAAGGTTAGTTCAATAGTCTCTATGTTGGAGTGTCTTTATGCAAACACTGAACCCAAGTTGCTCCACAGACACGTTACAGTAGCCCACTGATCCTAGATGCTCAAAATGGATTAAATGCAGAGCTCAAATTTCATGTATGTACGAAATGTGTTTGTGTTAAAGTCAATGAAATAAGCATTTTTTTTCCTCCAAAATATCTGCCTTAAAAAATGGACCACTAGTTAGTTAATTAGTTGCAAATCATTTTCTCCAGTTGTTTTCAGGACTGTTCCATTGGTGGAGAGGTCACTGAGATCCAGCTCAATGTAATCTCTTATTGGCTTCTCCTTCTTTTTTTTAAGTAACGTATTTGCGCTATTAATTAGATTGTTTGTTTTTAAATTAGATTGGATGGAGTATTTACGATAGTATTGCTCAACCTAGCTTGGCATGCTTTGACAGCTAATAAGCAACTCCTCTATCTGACCCCGCCTTTTCAGAATGTAACCAATCAAAACAGCGGATAGGTGGAGCAGACGAAAAGATCAGCCAATCACAGCGGCTCTTCGCTGCACAGAGTATTGCAGTCCACAGACACAATTTGCGTACCCGTTACAGTGTATCATGTTGGCTGAGGAGTTACAGCGCGAATGATTGGTGTCAAATATTCCGGTTAATTTCGCAAAATTGCAATTTTTTTCTTCTGTTTTGATATTTGCTCCGCTGCTGCGCGGGGAAATAATCGGAGTGTTGAGGGTTTTCAAAGCCCCGAAATAATCGCTGTCAGTGTTGTTGATGTCATCCTCGGCAGAGCTGTAGCGACCTTCAATTTGTAGGCAAGACCAGCATAAACAAAGACTGGTTTTGGGGTGTTTCTATCGTCTTTGTTTTATTTTTGTTTGCTAGTGACAACAGAAACGAGGATGGGACTTTTGCTGCCCTCTCTCCTGCTGTTATCTCTTTCCACTTTCACAGCCGGTGTAGATTTTAAGGTGGGATCCAAACCATTCGCACAGTCGTTTTTGAGGCATCCAAACAGTGAAGAGAAAGCTGCGAACATCATAAAGAGATCTCTGCCTGCATGGCTGGCGGCATCACCAACCCACAAGATAAAACGAAGAAGCACCGAGCTGGGCGACAACTGCAAAGCTCTTCAAGGATATGACACCAAGTTAGCAGACAACACCCACAGTGTAAGTTACCAACCGAGGTCCTGTTACTCTTCACACATCCGACAATTAAATGAGCCTAGACAAGATGATGCGCAGGTGCTAACCAGGTGCACTCATAGGCCTAATCAGCTATTCTCTGCGCTTAGAAACCTGGCTCCTGATGGGCTGTTTTCCATTCAACTGTAAGCAATATAGCCCGAGATGACAGTTAAATACAATATCTATTGCACTGCAGATTTATTTGTGTATTTATGTGTTGTAGGCTACAACAAAAACACACAATTAAATCAACATGACTGGCGGGGTCCAAGTCTTTACACCTCAAACAGCCATTAAAGATACCACCTTGGCTTTCTGTTGTCCATATTTTTTATCTCTCACATTTGGTGCAGTGAAATACAGTGTAGTTAAACAGTAACAACGCCTATTTCCCTCGTGCTTTAAGACCTACGTAGGCTCCACTCAGCTCACCAGCTCCACCAGACCGGTTTACCTCTCAAATGTTCCAGTAATGGCCATGACCTATATCTCATTCTTGTGCAGGATTCAGCTGCATTCTGTATGTGAGGACGCCACTTGTCTGCCTCACTGAGAGTGAATCTGTTTACAGGGAAATTGGCCCAGTGGGATCCATGTGACTGGCTGTGTGGTAGTTATTTTGTAATAAGCCTAATTAAAAGTTTTGTTTGTGTGGTGGTGAAAGCAGTTAGCATTGGCAAGCAGGAACTCTGTTAGGACACAGAGAGACTTCAGTATTGTGATTGGAAAGGTCAGAAGGCTATATTTGGTCTTACTAGATGTATAATGGATTTCCCTGTTATAGAACAGGAAGTAAAAGCATCCAAATAAATGCAGTTTATAAAATATATATTTAACTATGCAGTGCCGTTTTCTATGCACCTTATTTGCATAGCTCTTCATTGCCATGGGATCAACTTTGCATGGCAGTCTCTGTATGCTTGTCCCTGGTAATCTAAAATCGACAGAATTCCTGGTGGCTCAGCTTCGTCATTCCCCTTGAGGTTTCTGTTGCAGGTCCCATCGGTACTGGAGCTGCTTACAGCATCAGACCTTGATTTGCACATAACTAATGTCAGAGTAAAGTCTGATCCCAGGCTTTTGTATTCAGTAGCTGTATTCAGAATACTTGTCTCTTCTGGGATTCTTGGCTGGTCTGATAAGTGGTGCTTCACTTTTTACACTTTGTCATGTACGCTCAACCACATGGTCCAAATTCACAAATAGGTTTTCACTCCAGTTCATAATTGTGTGGTCAGTTCATCCCTTCTTGTCAGCTAGACTCCAAATCCTCACTTATTTTAGTGTCATTCACAGATATTTTGGATTTACTGCTCAATTGGTGATTTTTAACGTGTTTATTTTTGTATGTGTTTTACATCTTTTCTCAGTATACCTTCAATGACCTGAGTGGGTCGGTGTCGCTGGCCTGGGTTGGAGATGGCACAGGGGTGAGTGTTATATTCAGTGAATGGTATGGAGGTGACAGGGTAGCAAAGAACCTAGTAGATTACACAACGAGGTCCCTCACATAAGGGTCTCATCATGCACGTTAATAAATGATCCATGCTCCACTTTCCTCAAGCTGAACCTCCTTTGTTTCGGCAGGTCATCCTGGCTTTGACAACTTTTCAGGTGCCCTTCTTCATGATAAGGCTTGGGCAGTCCAAACTCTATCGAAGGTAAATCTCACAACCTCACCTCGAAACAACATAGTTTGCATTTGTTTTGCATCTAATTTGACTGTAACCATTTGTCTGCCAGTGAAAACTACGGGAAGTCGTTCGAGGACGTGACCAGTCTAATTAACAACACCTTCATCAGATCAGAGTTTGGCATTGCAATCGGTAGCGCTGGGAAAGTAAGTAATGTCCTCATCAAGAAGTGTAATGTGGGTCTTCTTCTGTGAAGAACCTTTAATGTCTGACCATTTTTTATGGTTTCATCAGTCTGAATTTTGGGCTCTGGCTTATAGGTGATCCTGACCGGAGAAATGTCCGGAGGTTATGGGTCTCGGATCTTTGTCTCCAATGACTATGGAAAGAGTTTCACCCCTCGGGGCCTGACCTTCATCCCCCTGACTCAGATCACGTATAACCCTGAGGATTCCAATGTACTGATGGCCCTCAGCAACAGCGTGAGTAGTGAATGTGGAAAAGCTATATATTTAAGTAACCAGTTTGAATGCAAGCTAGTTCATATGAACTTGAAAGATTAGATTAGTAATTAGTAATAGTACATATGTCATTAATTTATGAGGGCAAGTGACCTTTTTTATGGCAGGTTGTAAAACTTGCCATAAAACTCTATCATCTCACTCCCTCATGGCAAATGAGACCCCTGTTGAGCAATCATTTGTTTGCACAGAATACATGTATTAACATGGCTATAACCTTTTATGAGCAGCTCTAGGTGACCAAGTTCTCCGGAAGCTGTGTGAGCCATGTAAACGGTTCATCATCGAAAAAATCTTGTTTTTTCTGTCCTCAGAATGAACTCTGGCTGTCTGAAGATTTTGGTAGCAACTGGAAAAAGCTCCACGACATGGTGTGTCTTGTGAAATGGTGAGAGACGACACAAACTGATGATATCTTTGTCAGGCGATAGATGAACAAACAGTAATGTTATTCAATATCCCCAAGTGACTGGAAATATTTCTAGTGCGTATTGTTATTGGTTTGACATGCAGCTAAGATTTCAAAACATGACATTGTATCCTCCTTTTCTTTCCCTCAAACAAGCTAATTATTAAAGGTAGTTGACGACGAAATCAATTTTTTTAAACATGTTTTGACTCCTTCACAGTTATGCCAGCCTGCTCTCCCTTACTGAGAGTTGTAATAACGTTAAACACCCTGAGATCAACATGTGGGGCGTTTTTCTGCAAATACTTTTATTGTTGCTCCACCTTAGTAAAATAGCCAGTATAACTGCATTGCAGTGCAGTCAGTGACTGTTTAACTTGCTCTGGTGTGGCCAAGCCCTCACCGCATTCTTGTTGTTTTTAGAGGAACTTCCTGGTACGTATCGCTTAGTAACCTTAACAGCTCTAGATATCTGTTCAGTCACATTTAAGGCTTCGTTTTCAAGGTCTGAGTGAACTGAGAGAAATAGTCTTCAATACTAACCCAAAGACGTTGATCTGAACAAACTTCTGGAAAAGTTCCAGGGGCAGACAACACGCAAAAGACAGTAGATATTAAGGAAGGGCATGCCTTTATGCTTGTTGCATTTGATAAGCCATGTCATGTGATGCTTACTTTCACAATGAAGCAAAGCTTATTATGGGAATAGATAGATAATAGATAAAGAATCCAGTATGAGAGCTGATTTCTTCCATCCTCATGTGTTATTTAGTGAGATAAAAGCTCACCGAGAGCTGTTACAGCCTTTATCAACAAAGCAGCCTGCATCTATATTTTGCTCACATATCCTTGAGTCTGTGGACTCAAATGTGTGTGTTTGCTTATCTGACATTTTTGGTACTTTCCACTCTGGTTCTAGGGGAAGAAAAAATACCATCTTCTTTACAGCCAATTACAACGGATCCTGCAGTAAGTGATCCCCCCTTTTAAGCAAAATCTGAAATGAAAGCTTGGTATGTGCAACGTTTGTTTCCATGTACTGAGGAGCAGCACACGAAATATAATGTATTCTCAAGGCAGTTTCAAAGATAAGCATCATCATGTTTTTATTGAATCCTCTGTTTATCACTGATTAACTGGATTTGGATTGGATTATGAATAAAAATTGTAATGAGAAATGTTTTCAAGATTTTCATATTCCTCTTATGGGCTATATGCAATCATTAGTTAAACGTATGAATCAGAATAATTTGGTTGCCCTTTCATTTCTAAATTGTCTTGTATTATTTTTCAGGTGAACGGGGAATGCTGGAACTGAAGAGGACGACGGACTACGGTAAAAACATCAAGACTGTCGCCGGTAAGATCTACTCCTTTGGCCTGGGTGGACGCTTCCTGTTTGCCTCTGTCATGACAGGCAAGGTCAGTATACAGTTGATCCAAATCTCCCACAGATACAGAAACATGATCAGGTATCCAGAGGCAAAATATTGCTTGTATTTAGACATTTGTGTTTGTAAGAAACTTTTTCAGTCTACTAAATTTGAAATAAAGTATGCTGTTGTGAGGTGAGAAATGTGTGCTGTCCCTAAATCCTTTTTATGACATAGGGCGATTCAAATCAAGCATTAGGAAAATATTTGTGTAGTATTGGTATATTTAGAACAGGCATACTTTCTATCTCCATGTTTGGTTTGATAGAGAAGGTTAAATCGCCCATGAGGAAGTTTGGTATTTTGAAGGAGAATCAGTGTGCTCCTTTAATTATCAGATGGGGAAATGTTCATGGAAAACAACAACTGATCATATTAACTTCAATGGTCAGAGTCAGATGAATAGTTTGCTGCACTCATGGCGAGCTCATGTGGATATTGTTACGCTCAAAATACATACAGTAGCTCTCATGACACATATTGTGTGCTTATTTTCTGCATGACCCTGTTTCTTTTCCTCTGCCTTTTAGCATGAGGTAATTACTCTCCAAACTGATCTAATTATTTCCTCTTTCTTTCTGTACTGCCTCTTTCTCTGCAGAGCACTCTGAGAATGATCCATGTGTCAGTGGACCAGGGAGAGACGTGGAACATGGCCCAGCTGCCCCCTGTTGGTCATGAGCAGTTCTACTCCATCCTGGCAGCAAACGATGAAATGGTCTTCATGCATGTGGACGAGCCAGGAGGTCAGGGCATACATAAATACATCTCACCTGTATACTCTTCCTGTTGTATAGCAATGCAGTACAATTATCTAGGAGTAGGCCACAGTGTGTTCGCCTGTTTAGAGAATGTAATGTAAAAAATGCACATGTGGTCATGTAGAGAACTTGCACCATATTAACACAATATTTCATTATTTCAAATGAACATCTCTGAAACCCTGTATCTGAATTTTCTCTCCAGTAGTAGTACACTAATTTGTGTTTTTTTTTCTACGTTTACAGATACAGGATATGGCACCATTTATGTGTCAGATACCCGGGGCACTGTCTACTCCAAGTCATTGGAGCGCCACCTTTACACAGCCACGGGGGGCGATACAGACTTCACTAACGTCACCTCCCTGCGAGGAGTTTTCCTCAGCAGTGTCCTGGCAGAAGGTAGCTCTATTCATGTGCCTGTGCGTTGATAAGGAATAGCAACATTTGCCTGGACTCAAATTCTCCTCAGAAAAACATACACATATGACTTCTCCATTACATGCCAGAGGGAGGGTGTTGAGTAAATATTTAATTAGATGTTCAGTGTTAGATGTGCTGTCTATCTGATGCGGCTGGCTGACAAGTCATCAGAAATACCACATCACCTGTTAAAATCCTGACTCCATCATGTCTGCTGCTCGCTGTATTTTCTGTTGAACAATCTCCTCTTTCTTTCTCCGTGTATATAACATTTTACTGTCACACAAAACAACAACAAAACTACTTAAAGCAGGTTGTGTTGCTGGCAGTGGATGTGTGATAAGAGAGGTTTATCCAGATAAATTCTACATTTATTAGCAAAATTCAGTCAAACTATCTCAAATCTGAAACCTGGATGGATGTGAGCATCCTGTTCTCTTTTTCTTACCTCCACGACCATTCAGTGGTTACATGATTATTGCTAGCAGTGAGGTGGCAGATTGCAACCAGCTGAAACTTCTCCTGTGTGCCCACTAGTCCCTTACGAGTTACCAGTGGCTCACTACCTGTTTCTGAGGGGAATATGTCCATACATTTGATAACAAAAAATCACTTTCTATACCTGTTTAAACATTTAAACAAAACATCCCGGCCCCTTCAGACACAAAATAAGCTATCCGCTATTGCCGATGTACAATGAGTGCAAAGTATTGGACTGTAGATATAATGGTTCATTCTAAGGCAACAAAAACGAAACACTAAATGATTCACTGAAGAAAACATACCTTCTATTTTTATATTTAATTTCCACCAATAGATCCTCCTGAATGCTACACATTAGCTCTTTATGCTTTATCTGCAAACAGTGTTTTTGGACAGAGGTATCTCAATGCTTCATGTGATGTCTTTGTCTTCCTGTTCCAGATAAGTCTGTGCAGACTGTGGTGTCCTTTGATCAGGGAGGGGAATGGGTTCCCCTGCGGAAACCTGCCAACGGCAAGTGTGACGCTACAACCAAAGATCCAGACAAGGTAAGGAGAGAAACAATAATCGATAGAAAGTTGATCAGTCTTGATCAGTGTGCTTTGAATAACTATTTATTTTTCGTGTTCTTTTTTTGACTTTCACAGTGTTTGCACTATGTACAATAACAAATGCTTTTGTGTTTGCGTCTATAGTGCTTTCTCCACCTCCACGCGGCCTACAGTACTGCTATGAGGCTGAACGTCCCCATGCTCCCGCTGACTGAACCAAACGCTGTGGGTCTCATCTTAGCTCATGGTAATTATTCTTTCTTTTTTTGATGGAGTAGAAGTTATTAATTGGATAAACTAGAGATTTTTGCAATATCACCATTCCTGTGTATCTCCTCAGGGAGTGTTGGTGATTCGATCTCCGTGATGAAGCCTGATGTTTATGTGTCTGATGATGGGGGGTACACCTGGATTAAGGCCCTGGTTGGGCCCCATCACTACGCTATTCTGGACTCTGGAGGGCTGCTGGTTGCCGTGGAGCACAGCCCCACTCAAGCTATCAACACGATCAAGTGAGTTACAGTTGGAAGGAACAGATGAGTTTGTAAAGTTCGGAGTCTGTTTGTCCTTTATGGGATTTACATATATTCTGATTTTAATTTAAATTGCAAGCTATACAACTTCCTCTCATATGTTATTGCTTTACTTCTAAAGTTTGTTTGGTTCATGCTAATGCACATTGTTTGATGTCCTGACAGATTTTCTACTGACGAAGGACAGTGCTGGGGTGTTTACAACTTCACTAAAGACCCCATCTACTTTACTGGGCTGGCATCAGAGCCGGGAGCTCGCTCCATGAATGTCAGTGTCTGGGGCTACAGAGACTCCCTCCTCAGCCAGTACTGGATCTCCACCACAATTGACTTCAGGGAGCTTCTCACCAGAGACTGTAAGTGGCATGACAATGGGTTTGATATAACAAACTGACTTTTAACACACTTTTAACACAATATTAGGTGGCGACAAGGATTATGTGCAGTGGTTGGCCCACTCAGATGACATCAGTGACCCCAACGATGGTTGCATGCTGGGCTACAAAGAGAAGTTCCTGCGTCTCAGGAAGGACTCTGTTTGCTGGAACGGACGAAAATACCAGGTCAACACCCAGCCAACCCTGTGTCCATGCACCCTGGATGACTTCCTGTGGTAAGACTCAAGCTGGTTCCCAAATCCACATTACATACCAATTATGTACAGTATATTCTATGTAACAATTGGTATCGTTTACTATTTTTGCAGTTAGTATAAAAAATAAATTGACATACACAATAATAACAGGAAGTAATGCAATCAATCAATTAATCATGCAATGTCAGATGTCCATCACACTGTAGTATTTAAATGTTTCCTCAAGTTAAACTTCATAAATAGGAAGTAAAATGTCTTTCTTAATTTAATAATTCTTTAAAACTGACCACAATACAATTTTTTTTTTTATCTGCTGTGAGCACCCCCTCCATTGCCTATGTACATTGCATTGTGGGAGAAAAGTATCCATTTAGCACGCATTCTGTCTCGTATACCTAAACATCCTGTTGAGATAGAAGTACTGCTAACGGGCTGTGATTGCTTTTATTGAAAGTTAATTTACTGGTGTACAAGTCGACTCAAGGAAAGTTAAAACGTTGCTTATTCAAATGTGATTAACTTTCTTATCTGACACTGACACAGCTCATACAGAATGGATGTACTTTGACACATAAATTACAGTAATTTGAGGAAGAGTTCACATTCAACATGGCAAATTGGTATTGAATAGCAGTGTAAAAGTATCCTGGATTAAAAATGAATTGTGGCTCGGGATATTAAATCCACCCTTGCTTATCATCCTGGCATCTTCCGACTCTTTGCAGTGACTTTGGATACTACCGTAAGGAGAACAGCTCGGAGTGTGTGGAGCAGCCGGACCTGAAAGGCAAAGTGCTCGAGTTCTGTCTACACGGCCAAGAGGAGCAACTGCAGACAAGTGGGTCAGTGAATGTGTTGACTCTCTTTCATCATCAATGCTACAGGATTTCCTTCAACTTTACTGTAATTGTCTATTCTGCTCCATCATTTTTTTTAGTTATTGTGTAGTGTATTGCCAAAAGTCTTATCAAAGCAGTGACTTTATTTGTATTTTTTTAATATGAAAATAATATAAATATTAAAACAGATACTGTGTACATTGTTTAGTGTCCAAAGCCATCCCCACTGACATATTTCATAGTAGAGACAGTGACAGAGGATTGCTCTCAGTGATGAGGAAGTCATTGTCATGCAGAGATAAGTCAGAGGAAGCAGGTGAGGGCGAGAGTGGTGAGTCTCATGTTTTCAGTGAGGAAGAATGACTGCTGACTGTAAAAGCAGAGGACATTCTTGGTAAATCGTGCACACAGTTTGACTCATATAAAATGAATAATTGTTATACAGAAGGTTTTGTAAAATTGTGATAATGAATAAATTACAATTAGTGGAAGAACAATAAACTGTTTTAGACTGATTTCTATTTGAAAGAGCCAAAACTCAAAAAAGATATCAGTTACAGCTTCAAACCTCCAATTAACTTCCATGCACTCTTGATGTTTCTTTGGTCCACAGCTATAGGAAAATCCCTGGAGATAAATGTGAGGGAGGAAAGATGCCCGAGCGTAAAGAGATCGACCTAAGCAAGAGGTGTGTGAGTGACCTGGTGGCCCCTGAACTTCTGGTCAGTAACCCTGCCTACTGGATAATGTCATGAGTATAGGTTCATTCATGCTATGTATGTACTGTATATTTGCCTACAGTGTGTTCCTGCACGACCACTTTAACACACTGCTGTTGTCTGCTGTTATTTTTACAGATTGACAGTCACTCCTCCAAGCATGTAGCCATTACGGTAACAGTCATCATCATCATGCTGCTGAGCATTGCAGCAGGAGTTGTCTTTGTCAAGAAATATGTCTGCGGTGGCAGGTCAGTGTTTCTTTTCACACAAATGTATAGTCTAATACAAAACCAAAATCTGTCCAGGATAGCAAAGTGTATTTTTGTAATTGAGGCAGCACTTTTCTTTTTGTCTTGTCCTTCATGTGTGTTTTCCAGATGATTTTAAGTGACCTGATAATATTTTGAATGTGCCCTCCAGGTTCTTGGTTCACAGGTACTCGGTGCTGCAGCAGCATGTCGAGGACAATGCTGTTGATGGGATGGACGACCCCCTGGAGACCAACCACACTCAAAATGGCAAGATTGAGTTTCACGACGACTCAGATGAGGTACAGTGGATACCGTTTCCTCGCTCATACACGGGCTAAGATAGAAACAATGGGCCATTGTTTTGCAATGGAACCGATGGCATACGTCTGTATCTTTAAAGCTTGCTAGATGTCCCATAGAAATGCAGAGAACTTAAGTAGTTACATAGAAACATAGAAGGACATAGAAAACAACCAACCCAGAATACAAATAATCTCTTACATGCTACTGTTAAATCAACCCTAACGGTGGTTTTGCTTGGGTTCATTGATGGAGGAAGAAACCCTTTACATGTCATGAGCCTCTTTGTCATGTAATTAAACATTAAGGACCCTGGTGATGAAGCCATGATGTCCCACTGTGTACTCCTCCTGTACAGACCCACCACCTGCTGTGACAGCTGAACTTGTCTTATATAAGTAGTGAAGGTGTAGAAGGAAACCAAGCAACATAATAGTCCACAATGATGATGAGATAACAGATGTTGTTCATTCTTGTAATTTGACCAGCTAAGTAAATGTTGCAGCGCTCTCTGGTGGACAAACTCTGTAATGGGACAATTTCTAAATGACCTCAAACTTTGGCATTTCTGAACTGCAATTTCTATTGTCAGCCGACATGCACGGCGATACCAGAATACCTGTGGTCAGCTATCACTAGCCGATACATTGCCCAGGATGGGATCAGTCAGATTCAAGATTGTTGAAAAGGGACAAACATGCTTTGCCCTCCAAATTATGCTTGTCACATAATTTTCTTAGAGTTGAAGCTAAAGCTTCAACATCGGCCAAGAGTAAGTCCGAGTTTTAAAGCTAAAAACATGGGTTTAAATTATTGCTCCAAAGCCACTACATTATCATACATTTCCCTACAACCAGGCTACCTGAGTAACCGAGTTAAGTGCATGTGTAAACATAGTCATAATGGTTTCTTGTTTGCTCACCTGTGTTGGTTCTGGCTTCATTGGTATGCTATTTTCTTGTCTTTGCACAGGACATGCTTGAATAGCGTGCACAACCTGTCAACAGGTTTCCAGTTCACCCGAGGCCGGCCGCTGATCCTGTCACTCTCTTGTCTCCAGCTACTTTACCTTTCACTTTCTATTATAAACTTTGGCCTCAGCTATCAGACGAAGAGTGTGCATCACTCTGCTGTCATCTATGAAGTATAATGAATGTACGGAGGCTTTCTGGAACTAATGCCACAGTTAAGGGGGAAGGAGGTGTTTTAGTGTTTGTGCTTCAGTTTTTGATTCTGTTTGAGTCTCCAAGTTATTTATTTTAGGGAACAAAGAATTTGTGCAGTAATTTCAACTGCCGACAGAGCCAGAGTAATGGGTTTTGAAGCAAAGCTTGTTGTATAAATCCACCACCATTGCATTACGGGTCCTGCCTCTCCCATCACCTGGGAGCGTTCCTGGAAATACTTCTCACTTCTGTCGGAGATCTGTGTCCTTTTTCTCATGCAATTGTATATAAATCCACTTTTCTTTGCCATTTTCGACATGGTATGAATTTGCTAGGTGTAAAAAAGGTTGCTGTTGGTTAATAACTCTCCCAAAACCATTTGAGTCTTAATCCCTACTTTTAACAAAGTAGTTGTTTGTCAAAAAGTGTCCCCCATATGGCTCAGAGTATGTAAATGTGAGGTTTTCAGCTTTCTCCTCTGGGCACTGATTTGTGAAATCCCCTGTTGTAGTCTGTATTTGGAATACAAGCCAGCGTACTTTTACTCCATGGCATTTAGAACCACGGTTGAAGTAATAAGATATACGTGGAAATGTCCCTTTGCATTAGTTTTAATAGCAATAACAATGTTTAGATTCAGTAAATTGTCCATGTAAATTCCTCATGGCATGTTTGGTGAATGAAGATGTCATTGTGTGAAACACATTAATGTATAGGGAGGTAAAGTGTGTCTGTTTCAAGACAGGATTTGTTCAAAAATGTATGTCTGCAGTTATAACTGCCCAAAGCACAAGGTCCTTTGTATGCTTACAGTTTGTAGTTTAACATTTTTCCTAAATGTGACCTAATGATTAACGTGATAAGACTGTAATAATCACTCTAGTCATATACGAGTTGTGTTTATAATCATTTGAGCAGTTTTTGTACTAACAAACTTTTGAACTTGTGTCACACATTGTGGTTCGAATATGTTCAGAAATGACAGAAATAATTTTAGTTTGATAGTAAATATCTGTCGATATTTTTACATCAGATTCAAATAACTGATTTACTGATTTGGAGACAGAAGCATAGGAAGCAATAAGAAAAAACTAATAGATTGTGTAAATGTTGTATATCATAATTAAAAGTGTAGTAGCCTTTTAGAGTTAAGACATGGTTGTTGGGACTGTTTTTAAATTGGTATTTGCATCTGAGGTAGAGCAAAACACAGGGTTGTTGAAAGTTTTTAATTTCACAGTGAACTGCTGTTTTTTTAAAACTTTTTCATCATCCTGATACTGCTGTAATTTTAAAGCTAAACTGGATTGGTCAATACCTCTCAAAAGATCTGTCGTCTATCACGCAGTTATTTTTTTCTTCTTTCAAACATTTATTGCACAATTATTTGTCTGTCTTGCGTTAAATACATTGCTTTCGTGCAGGTTTTATTTATTCATGACTTGCAGATTCAGAGTGCAGTAAATTGGATGTGGTTATACAAGTGCCTGTTGTGAGGATATGATGCAAGGCCCTCTCGAGATGTGGCCAGCATCTCTTTACTACTATTTATATCAACTAATGTGTAACCAGTTCCATCTATTTCATTAGTGACATCCTGGAGTTGCACTTATTGCCTAAATTATATCCTTGAGCAGTGACGTACATGTGTGTTTCATACGAGCGCCCATTGAACTGCATGTCATCTTTCACTATTTAAATCCACAGAGCTTTGTAAAGAAAAATACCCCACAATATGCTGGTTATTATTTATTTCATGTCTTGGTATGATAAATAATTCTGATTGGAATTTTGACGAGATTAAAAAAACGAGTGAAAGAGTGGATACAGGGTTATTATGTAGCTGCTATACACTGGGAGACACTTGGCAAGTTATTGTATGATGGTTTATTGCATTATGTAAAAGTAACCCATTTTTCTTACTGTTTAAAACTGCTGTATAAAAGAATGAGTCATTGTGATGGTTCTGTAAATATACAAGGCTACTTCTTTGTATCTGCTATGTTTCTCTCTTCTGTAAATTTTAGGCAATGTTCTTTGGGTTTGCCAATAAATTCATGAGTTCCTCTATTCGTCACCGAACTCTTATTTTACAGCAAAGGTTAAAAAAACATAGAAAAGGTTGTTTATAAAAAAGGGATTAATTACCCAAAAATATTTCGGTTGTCAGATGGCTGCTTAAATCCGGTTGAAATACTCTTAAAGTACAACTGTAGTTTCAGACTTGAACAATTGTTTTTATTTTGCCGATATACTAACGGTTTAGAAATTCACTGAGGAGATACATAATTGTCATAATTCCATCCCTGAACATCACACATGGTTAGTCAACAGTTCAACACAGGAAGTCCTCAGATTCTATACAATAAGTTGCCCTCTCCATCAAAGAAGTCATTGCCAATTTGTACCACAGGGTAAGGCTTTTCCATATCCATAAACTCTTCAAGTTCTTCGTCTGTCAACAGCTGTCCATCCCAGCTCTCCTCGTCCTCTTTGTCTTCCTCTGTAGGATTTGAGTTAGAAGCGCTGTCCTCTCCTTCTGATATAGTCACAGGGACGTCTTTACTACCAGCTCTGAAGTGGGTGGCCTGGAGAGCACCAGGGGCAGGAATCTTTTCCAGGGATCCTGTACTTTCACCTCGAAGCATCATCGCCTGCTCAGCCACCGGCACCACTGCACATTCTCTACTTCTAGGTGGGAGTGCAGCTAATGTGTGGATTCCAGGCAGCTTCAGCCTATTCGACTCGGCACCTGAAGGCAGCGCCTGCTGGCCGAGACCAGACAGTACTTTGGCATCCTGCTTCGTTTTTCTATCAGGAGCGGAGACATGCTTGCTCCGGAGCACTCTCAGGATGACATCTGGGGTGACAGAGTAGCCCTCAGCCAGACGCTCTACTGTCCACTCTTCTGGTTGCTCTTGCTTCAGATATCTACAAATTTAGGACAATGTTAAGCCTCATTCATGCAATAACCTTGAAGACAGAACAGGTGAGTGGTTGAAGTGAGATAACAAAGCACCTCACCTTATCTGCTCAATAGCATCCCAGGTTAGCTTCCTCTGTGGAGCTCCTAGTGGAGTCATCTGCCTTCTCAGTATATGATATTTTACAGTCTTCTGCCTCTTTCTTTCCTCCCTGAAAAAAACCACGGGAGGCAGCACACATAAAAAGCATTGCACATTATATTATTCGTTTTATACTATAATAATGTCGACTCTTACTCAGCCAAGGTCTGTAGCTTGTCTTCTACATCCTCCAGTCCAAGTTCATCAAATGACATCTCATGGCCGTGTCTCGGAGCTCTGTTGGACCCTCTGTCTCTGGGCACACGGCTCGGTCCCAGGCTCGCCCTGCTGGCTCCGCTGGCAGATCGACATCCGTTCATAGAAACGGAGGGCATCGCGCACAGAGCACCAAGCCTGGAGAGGAGCGAGAAGACCTGCGGAGGTCGAGCCATGTTTACGCCGTGTTCTCCCTTCGCTTTTTGAGCCAACAGCACGAGCTAATTGTCCCACAGAGGAGGCTCAAACTGTCGGGAACAAGTTCACTGACATTGACGCACTTCTAATAGTCTTTGCTCAACCCGAATAACGTCCCCTGCTTGTTGTGCCCACTAGAGTTTATCAGTTTGCGTGCAGTTATTACAGAAGGACACTTCACCTAAAATAGACAACTCCGAAACGTGTGGACGGACTTCCGCAAACGTCACTCCATACGTCACAGCGACGCGCGGCACTGCCCACTACCGGAATGGAGGCGCAGTTATGGGCTGGACCTCCATTAAACGAAGAGGTTGTCTTGTACAAAATAAATTGCAATATCATCCATTACACGACTTAACAACTGATTATGCCATTTTAAATGCCAAACAATACGACGGGCGGACCCGTAGAGGCCATCATGTAACCCAAGGGGAACTGTCAAAGAAAACAGAAAATACCAAAATGGCAACATCTGCCGGTCGCCCGCGGCCCTGCAGCCTGCTCCGTCCCCGCGTTCATGTGTCACGCAGCTGCGCACCTCCTCCTCCCAGGCGCCGTTTGTTTCATTTGCGCCATTTTGTCCGCTCACTTTGTTGATTGGGCTTTAGCGAGCTGTACTAGAGCCAATCAGAGGGAAACCGGACAGCGAAGACACGGTAAGGGAAACCCGATTGAAGGCATTGGTAGTTGTCAGCACGGATTGGTTTGCCACGAACCAACCAAATTACTAACCCGGATAAATGCAAAAAAACCCGAATGGCAGTTTGGTTTCGACCGCTGCGTCCTTGGGCCGGTCGGGCTGCAAATACCGGCCCGTTCTCGCCGTTGGCTCCTTGGAAACATGATCCCGGTGGTCCACGAGCCCCGAACAACGTTAGCGGATAAATAGACTCAAACAAAGGAATGGGCGGTACACGCCTTTGTCCTCCGTCAGTGAACGTTGCCTCGTACATGATCACTAACGTTATAATCACATAGCAGCATAAAGGCGGACGGTACCTGTTAACTGTTTACCTGTTAGCTGTTTACCTGTTAGCTGGCCTCCTGCTTTGTAACGTTCACTACGCGTTGTACGGAGCTAACTAGCCCGACTAGCTCCAACGGCGATATCAGCTAAACACCCAGTAAAGACGAGCGTGAACCCAGTGTGTGCTTCTTATATCGAGGCCAGATTCCCGACGTAGCATTTTATATATGAATGGTACACACGTTAGTTGGGGGATGAGTTGAAATGGTGAAAAGGCCCCACTTGAATATCCTTCATGGCAAACGTGATCAAAAAATGAGTTGGCTGCAGTAACCTAAAAAAATCGGTTGACAATACCTTGTTTTTTTCTGGAAGATCAAGAAGGTTGTATGTACATTTACAATGCATTGCTAAGAAGCATACATCTGCTGTCGGCTAATACTGTACGTGTCTTTCTTTAGTTTCTAGAGGAGGTTGTGACAATAACAAGCCATGGAGCAGTACACCACTGCCACCACTACTACTGGGGAGCAGATAGTTGTGCAGACATCCAATGGACAGATCCAACAGCAGGTGAGCATAAGGTTTACTCTCATTCGTTTAGTTTGGATAAATACATCGTCTTTTACCACCAACAATTTAACACACTCTGCTAGAAGGTAACAGATACCCAGAATGAAAGCGCTCCAGTGGATTCCAGAGCCAATCTTTTTTTCTCTCCTGTTAATTACTTGTCTGAGACTGTATTATCCTGCATTACCTTTAGACACAGGGCACAGTGACTGCTGTGCAGCTGCAAACAGAGGCGCCAGTGGTGACGGCCTCAGGCCAGCAGGTGCAGACACTCCAGGTAGTGGTGTCACCGCCGCCGCCCTGCGTCAGTCATGACAGTGTTACAGCCTACGAGATTGCATGTTCCAACCAGGGCTGTTTTTGATGACCCTTCTTTGTGCTGTTTGGTTCATCCTCCCTCCCGGCATGTCTTACAGCTGCCTGAACTGCATGTTCCTCAGCACAGTGTGTTGCGTGTTAGCCTCGGGTTCCCGCTTGGGCTCTCATGACTACTGTTTGTCTGAGTTGTGTTTGTCTCTTGCAAGTTAAGCAAGTTTGACGTTCTTCCCAATGAGAACAAAGGTGCTCTGAAACATGTGTCATATGGATGCGTTTTGCTGTCAGCTGAAGAACCAGAACTGAACAGCAAGGATCCATTTTCATTATTGGCTGTCACCTCATCATCTATCTATGCTTTTTTGTTTTCTAGTGGCAAATTGTCAGTGGATTGCTTGTTTTTGGCATTTTCCCCTATGGTACAACTGCTGCCACAGGCTTTCAGTGGTCCATTGTGGTCACTTAATGAATAGATGCCAATGGCACAATTTGTACATGTTAAGTTGCATAGTGAATGCAAATTAACTTGATTGCAACATCTTTTAAGCAAATCATGTTTAAAATGACTTAATCAATAATCTTGGTTCTACTCTATTTTTTGTTTTGTAATTGTAACCGAATTTAATGGTAATTGTATTATAGAATATACTGTAAATAGGCTAGTTTGGATTTGTTATGAAGCCAGATAGTTTCATGTTTGTATCCCAAAACAAAACAAAAAAATCATCACATTTAATCCATGATGTGGTATCCTGGATGTTCCAGATTTGACATCATTTGCTTGCGGTCTGTGAGTCACCCATAAGAGATATTGAGGTAACAAACACTGGCAGTGGTGCTGTAATATCTTTCTGTATCTCTCTGTAGGTCCAGGGACAGCCTCTGATGGTCCAGGTGAGCGGTGGGCAGCTCATCACATCATCAGGGCAACCCATAATGGTGCAAGCCATGTCGGGGGGTCAGGGTCAAACCATAATGCAGGTCCCCGTATCTGGAGCTCAGGGATTACAGCAGGTAAGAGATGAGGCTCAGTTACTAGATTCAGTTCTGTATTCATATTGAGCCACATTATCTTGTATAAGGACATGTGTTCTCTGCATAATACTATCGGCAGATGTAAAAGGTGGGTGTAATATTTTAGTATGAGAAGCACATTGTGACTGGGCTTTCGTTTAATTAGTCATCAGTTGCTATACATGTTGCTGTTGACAAATGCTTCTTACTGGGCAGGTTTTCTAATTTAAAGTTACTACAAGGTACCTTAAACTAGTTCAATAAATACATAAATAAATATCAGTTTCAATGTAATACTGATGCCTGCTAACTGGACCATCAGTGAGACGATTGGCTATTTCTATATAGTTATTTTTAAATGCCTGTCATCAATGTCACCAGATCAGAATTGGAAGAAATCATGCAGGTTCACCAGAAACCCTTTCAGCTCAGACTCCAACAGGGCCCACCGAGGACAGACTCAGATCTGAATCTAAAGGTAGTGCTTTGTCCATGCGTAGATCCAGCTGGTGCAGCCGGGTCAGATCCAGCTGCAAGGCGGACAGACTATCCAGCTCCAGGGCCAGCAGGGTCAACCCCAGCAGATCATCATCCAGCAGCCTCAGACAGCCATCACTGCTGGACAGAACCAGGTCTTAAACTCTGACCAGTTGAACGGCAAATCCCTTTGGTCAGCTTATTGTTAACATGATTACTGAGTGTCTTCTCTTCTTACTTGTGGTCCCACAGGGACAACAGATCAGTGTCCAGGGCCAACAGGTTGCACAGACGGCTGATGGACAGACCATTGTCTACCAGCCAGTCAATGCAGATGGCACCGTCCTGCAGCAGGGTAAACTCAAATTTCTCCTACATTTTATGTTTGCCTTCTGCTGTGTATACTTTCTAAAGTAGTAATTTCCCATAAAAACTGTGATATTAATCTGTTTGCAGGAATGATCACTATTCCAGCTTCCAGCTTGGCAGGTGCCCAGATTGTACAGGCAGGCGGTGCCAACACCAACACTACTAACAGCGGCCAAGGCACTGTGACCGTCACCCTGCCCGTCAATGGTAACATGGTCAATGCAGGTGGAATGGTCATGGTAAGACCCTGTGCAGAGGTATCTAGCATCTTATTACCTTTTAGTTTTTTATCTCGACACTCGCAGTGTGGTGGAGGTCCCTTTTTTAAGAGCACCAAATACAGTTTTTCGAATTTATAGTTTTTGTGCCAATCATAACTGCCTTTCTCTATCCATTGTGAAACTTTAGAAATGTGGTGTAGTAACGTATTCATATCGTTTTAGTAGAATCATATTGTGTGATATGGTGATGCATCAATATTTTTCTAAAGTGGTATGTTTAATGGAAAAGATGTAAAAATAACATTGGATTTGTTTTCCATTGAATGCAGTGAATATTGCTCTTTATTTAACACACATTGTCCTTCCACGTGGGTATTTTCACTTTTCTTAGGACTGTACTGGCATTTACAGACTGGTTGATTGCCATCTCCCTCAACTCTTCTGCACTTGTTAGGGCAGGACAACTTTTTTTCCAGGGCACCTTTAAGTGCTTTATTTGTTCAGGACATTTGGTGACCTCATGCAATTCCCAGAATAACTCCACCCAGTGTCTGCCTATAGAGAAGTCTATTCAGCTAGAATGACTGAAAACATCTGTATTTGCACAGTAACTACTTGCTTATGTCAGCATGCTACTATACATGTGTGCTTTCCATGCCAGAGGCTTTAAACACTGTCTCTGTTTGTGTCTCTCCCTCTATCAGATGGTGCCTGGAGGTGGTGCAGTTCCCACAATGCAGCGTATCCCCCTGCCAGGGGCTGAGATGCTCGAGGAGGAACCTCTGTACGTTAACGCCAAACAGTACCACCGCATCTTGAAGCGAAGACAGGCCCGTGCCAAGCTGGAGGCTGAGGGCAAGATCCCCAAAGAAAGGAGGGTAAGACACATTGATTAATGTGACCCATACAGGCACATTGAAGCCCCTTCTTCATCAATGCCTGCTAAATGTATGCCAATGCACATGTTTTGTCTAGCGACATTCTGTGTTTACTCTTGTGCTGTGATAGTGTCCGTCTAGTGGCATTTAGCCAAGTAATCTAAAAGACGAAAGGCAAGTGCGAAAATGTGTTACGTTTTTTCTCCAGTACTGGTACAGAGGTGGCACAAAGTATTCACAATATGCACTGAACCTATACATCTGCTTAATCCATAGCAGAAATACCTTCACGAATCTCGCCACCGTCACGCTATGCAGCGCAAGCGAGGAGATGGAGGACGTTTCTTTTCACCTAAAGACAAAGAGGAAATGGCATTGGCCTTGGCACAGGTAAGAATTTGTGTGCAAAAAAACATCACCTACATCAGCACAAAAAATATACTGACTCAAGCTAATATAGTACATATGTTATAAATTGTCAACTAAGCACTTAATGTGTATGGAATTAGGTGTCACTTTGTTTGAATAGGAGATATCTCATTTTGCAATTAAACTCCTCATAATTTATTATGGTGACCTCACTGATCATTTCTCCTCCTCCTCCTCCAGCAACAACAGGAGGTAGCCCAGGCAGTAGCAGATGAGACCGTGGCCCAGATGATCCGAGTCTCATAGCACAACATCCTCTCTTCTGTCTGTGAACTGCCTGAGACTCTTCATCCCCACCCTGAGACTCTTCATCCCATCTAACCTGATCTGCCACACCATCTACTCTCACTTTTACTCCCTCCTGCCATGCCGTCATACACCAAATCACAGCACCGCCACTTGGTTTCTTCTGTTATCTCTCCAGTCCGACACTGGTCTTCCAGAGAGCCGTCTATGTGGCAGCCGAGCCTGTTGACGGTTCTGGACGTCTTCTCTGAAATTGAGGATGCTTCCACCTTCAGCTTATCTGATCGAGAGTTTACAACCAGCTTTTTATTTTCATAAGAATTTGACAATAATGATGCATGAATTTATAGGTAACCAAGGCAAGTCACTCGCAGCAAATAACAGCTGATGTCACATCCCGGTCTGTGAAAAAAGAAAGAAGAAAAAAATAGATTTTGTCACCAGTGGATGCTTTAAATATTTTTTGTAAATGGTTCATTTGTTTTCAGAGATACGCTTTAATTATTGGTGTCTTGTATCTTTTATGTGATGCCCTTTATTTTGACTTTAGATTTTTTTCAACCCATGTACCGTGGGGGCTGGACGCATCATAAGTCCAACCTGCATCCACTGAGCAAAAACTGAAATGTCATACTAATGTGAAGATATTGTACAGCCATTCTCTTCCCCAGTGTGTATTCGATGTACTAATTTGCCCAATTTTGCGGATGCATTTTATACAATTTTGTTGTTAGACATAGTGTTTGTAGGAAAACAATGGATTGGTGTTTAATCACATTATTCTATCTATGTAGTTACCTCTTCATCAGTCAGTCCACCTAAGTGTTTAATTTTTCATTGTCAATAATAGATTTTTTTTTTTTTGTATCAGATGCAGCAATGCAATGTTTTTGTTAGTTTTTTTATAATGGAAAAAAAGTTGGACATTCTTGAAACTTATGTCAAGTAAATTTTATTAAGAGACTCAAGGTTGTTTGTGGTTACTTATTCACTCACAGTTTTGGTTAGTTTAGTTATTAATCTTTTCAGAATCAGAAACCGTTTATTTGCCAGGAATATTTACACAAACAAGGAATTTTTCTAGACGGAAGGTGCATACATTAGACATGAGACGTTAGAAGAGACAAAAAACAATCAACAACAACAGTGCAATGGGTATTAAATTAAGTATAAGATAAAGTGCTCAGACAAACATAACGTTAATGTAAGTGTATGTTAAAGTGACATGAGTGTTTAAATATGAAGTGTGCAGGGGAGTGCCCGGTAAGGAGAAAGAAAAGAAAGTTCTCAGTGGGGGACCCGGGCTCTGTTGATGAGCTCGACTGCCGACGGGAAAAAACTTAGTGTGGCGTGAGGTCTTGGTCCTGATGGACCTCAGCCTCCTGCCAGAGCGAAGGGACTCAAAAGTTTGTGTCCAGGGTCAGCGGGGTCAGTTACAATCTTCCTAGCTCGTTTCAGAGTCCTGGAAGCGAATCATTCAGTCAAGATGTTCCATGAGTCTTATCTATTAGCTTTCTATCAATACTTTATGGGAGTTGTAATTGTGCTTTTGGGTAGTTCAATTAATACAAGTATAGCACATTTTCTAAATGTATTATGTAGTTTGTATATACAATATGAATGTGCAAAATATTAGATAACCTAAAATGTAGTAAAAATTGCTTGCTTTAACTTTGTAATGTAATATGATAGAAGTATGATGTAGCATACAATTAAAATGGCCAAGTACAGGAACTAATAATAAATTGTACATTATTTTGACATTATTATTTTATCCAAGTAAATGACCCTGAGACTAATTACATTCTAAAACTTAGTGTTGTTTACACATTTTAATAAATAAATTCAACGTAATACAAAATGTATGGAGTGACTAAAATGGCATGGTCTTTTCCGTTTGTTACACCTCCTAGGGCAAAGGGTCAAACACTGTCCCGAGCAGGCTCAGCCAATCAGACGCTGTAGAATACAGACGTTGGTACCACGGTCTGCCAATCACAAGCGAAGAGGGCGGGACATGTCCTCAGCCTCCTATGACGCTGAAGGGCCATTGAAATACTGCTTATATTGAAACGGAACATCTAGGTTACACTCGCGTCGACTCACAAGTAGTAACCTAGTACTAACCGGTGAATGTAACCAAAACTAGCGCTACTCTTAATTTGAGGAACCAGACACAGCCGTTGCTTCTCCGTATTCCTCCGCACCGGCTCTGGCTGGATGAACGCCGCCTAACGTTGCTCGTCCAGGTGACAGCCTCGTCAAACCGCCCCCTCCCCTCCGGAGATGCTGCCGCCGCCTGCGGATGACAGCAGACCAGAGGACCGAAACAAGTGCCTGTGCCGCTCTTTAGAAAGTAGTGAAGATAGAGAGCAGTCTCACCTCTTTTAAACAAGGCTACGTATTGCTCCTGCGCTGGGGTCTAGTGGAAGAAGAGCTTCCGCCACGGTGCAGTCATTTTAAGCCACGAAGCTTAACGACGCTCGCTGACAACGCGTCTCTCTTCAGCCAACAGTCTCACCATCTCCTGGATGCGATGACCGACTCGGTTGTGGACAGCAAGGCGGAGGTGAAACAAGCCACGAAATATGTCAAGGAGACCGAAAACGTCGCGGAAAAATATTCGGCGTTAACCGTCAGCAAGAACAGCAGCGATGTGAACATGAACGTCGGGGAAATGCCTTCCGCCGCGTTCACCGCAGTCCCCACGCTGAAATCCGTCAAGAAGGTAAGAAACGTGATGCTCGCCATCACTCAGTGCCACCGGGCGGAGAGACTGTACTGTCTGCAGGCACATGCGTGGAGGACACAGCAGCATTGTTATGCAGAGAAGCACCAGTAAATGTACTGTGTGTTGAATTGCCATGTATTTATTCATAAACCACCAGAGAGACAGCAGGGAGGTTAGTTCAGCTCTGATGCCTCGTTACGTGTGGTGCTGCAGTGTCACACTCTCCATCCCGAGCAGAGCTGCGACGTGAACAATTGTATTTAACATTTATGTTGTTCATATGCGACTATATAATTTAAGAAGTTAGACCACCAAGCAAAGCCGTCACTTGTGGTATATCTCTAATCTTTGCTTTTGGTTGCTTTTAGTATGTTATTACTGGCTACAGCATATTATGTCAAAAGGGCTTTCATATAATTTGGATTATTGTTAAAACCTGCCTTCATGCAGCCTTCCTGTTTATGTAAATCACAATGTCGACATCATGTCACATCCTGTCGGCAGGAAACAACTAAAAGCCAAGTTGAGCTCTTAAACCTCTGATTTAAGGCCTCTGAAAAGTGAAGTAATACATGGCCTAACATACCTGAGCTTAGACATATGAGGTGTTACATGAGGGGTGGGCTTTGCTTTATGAAGGGAATGAATTGCCATCACAGAACTTTGATTTTGTTGAAGGTGGGTCAGGGAGATTTCATTTGTAAAAAATAATCGGGTATATATACATATATATATATATATATATATATATATATATATATATATATATATATATATATATATATATATATATATATATATATATATATATATATATATATATATATATATATATATAGAGAGAGAGAGAGAGAGAATATATTATTGTTCAGGAGTGTGTGTGTGTGTGTGTGTGTGTGTGTGTGTGTGTGTGTGTGTGTGGGCACTACAGTTATTATTAATATGAACAGCATAACAGAAAGGTATTCGCAGCACAAGGCCCTGTGAGAGGATGCCTTAAACGTCTTGGCAATCACAGAGCGGCACAGAACAATCATCAGAATTAAAGACTCCCTTGAGATGACTGCTCATTACAGATCCACCACAATGTCTTACAGCTGGCAGCAGGCAGCAGATTAACATGGAACAGACAGTGGATTTTATTTTTCATACCATGCTATTGTTAAGTTTGCCATCTCAATTGAGGGAAATTTTTCTATCCCTCAAGGTGACCTTTAACTTGTGACACCGGTCCTTCTTACGGATTTGCTTTGTTTGTGTTTGACACACACAACTGATGAAATATTATGCCATGTCTCGATATTATGGCCTATGCCCATGCCTATACTGGCATGTTTGTCAGCAGATATCCAGAATTTTCTTTAATTTGATTTGTGCTTTTATTCATATAGATATTTATATTTATTGTAATAATTCCATTGAAGCTGTACAAAACGGGTTGCTATGTTCACTATCACTACAATCTTGATACCAGCCTCACAATGTCGGTATCAGTTGGGTTCTACGTGACACATTACATAATTACACAGGGATTGTGACACAACTGCTATTCTGGGACCGAATGCTAAAATTCATGAACATTTTAAATCTCACATGCAGGAGCGGTCGCCACGCCTCTTGATGCTGTGTGCTTTATGTTGATCATGATTCCTTTGCTTTATTACACACTTTGAGATGTGTGTGACGTCTTTGTACTTCTGTATTGTTGCCAGAAAACAACAATAGTTTGCATATAATTCAGTCACAAGCATTACACATTTATGAAATGTGGTAAAGATAAATCTTAGTAGTCACAATGACATGTACCCAGCACAAGAACATTGCAGTGGCAGAGGAAGTTAATTAATCACAAGCAGACAGTCCCATTGAAGCAAAATGCTGAGTTTCTCCTGTAGGCTTTATTGCTTGTCCTGTTTGACAATAGTTGTGTGGTATGGTCCCTGTTAAATAAACTAACAAACAAATAAACACAGCTGTAAAAATCACCTGCAATTTGAGTGAACCTCTCTAACTGTAGAGGTACCACTTATTGTTACAAGTCAGTAGTGTACATTCAAAATGATATGTTTTGTGTAGCTGCATTTGTGATTTGATTGTTTCAAAGTTGAAGTAGGCTGATGTCCAAGAGGTGGACAAAATAATCAGCATAATACACATATCTATATTCCCAGCAGCGGGGTTTACAAACTTCAGAATATTAGCTCAGACCCCCTGTCTGACGAGGCAATAACGTGTGGACCGCGAGTCGCCTCGGGGAGCCCGATTGAAAACATATTGGATGGTAGGAATGTGCACTCCGCTTATGAAAACAAAGCAGTGTGTTATGAATAAATGTGAGAGCCTGGTGTCAAACGGAGCCACCTGTTTGCATGGAAACAATGAATAAATAAAACAAATACTGAAAATGATTGGAAAAAAAAGATAAAACTAATTTAAATCCTAGAAAATATGAAGGAAAAAGAAGCGTTCCATCCATGTCTGATGGACATTGTCACATAATCTACTGAGAGGGGCCACGAACGAAAACAATCAATGCTACAAAATGAAGTGTGCATGTGCGTGTGAGTGTGTGTGAGAGAGAGTCAAAGAACACCACTACTCCACCTCCTCTCTCTCTCTCTCTCTCTCTCTCTCTCTCTCTCTCTCTCTCTCTCTCTCTCTCTCTCTCTCTCTCAATCCATCCAGCAGTTACACAATACGCCCCACTGGGAACTGAACTTACTCACTGTGAATTTGTTCATGCATCATCATCCTTTTTATCTGACCCCTGTGGGCTGTTTTACATAGATAAAAAAAGAGAAAGGATTGTACCTCATTTTTGCTATCTCATCTTGTTAGTCTGCCAGTTTTGTGAAGGTCTAAATAAAAATATTCTTGTGGTGACATGTACAGTAAATGATGTGGCTTCAAACTAGCTATATGATCAAAAAAATAAACCTAACAACAGTTTCTTTCTAGTGTTCATTGAAAATCAGCCTGCCGCAGTCCACACAAGTATAGTACTGTGATACATATTAACACTGAGGGAAAAGTCACCATAAGATGAGAAATATAACACATCCATACTGACTTGTTTTATCATTTCCCAGCTATGTTCTTAGTTTGTCTTTTGGTATTTAAAAAGGATCCCTCGAGTTCAACTACAGTATTTGTTATCAGCATTCTTTCTCTTTTCTCATTTTACAATTGTAGGAACAACATGGTATTGGTATTGCAGATGATGTTCATGAGATATGGTTGTGGGTTATCTGTTATACATATTCATTGACGATTTAGGTGTATGGTAATACGTAGAAGTTGTAGTTTCTGGGAAAGGTCACATAGTTCTGAAGGAAGGATTAGCATTGTGTGTTTTTTTCACAACACTGTAATCCGTCATGCAAGCGCTGATCTCAACAGGCGCCTCTGCAGAACACATGAAGAGCTACATCTGTCTGAGGAACTTCACACCTGTTGCACCCCACTGCTTTACTGTCTACACCATTTGTCCTCAGTTAAATCCGAGAAAAAAATACTCCTCCCCTCCTGTCTTTGACTTGTTGAACTCTGTAGTCGGTATACAAAGATCTGTGTGGATTAGACTGGATGTCTTCTCTGTTAGATGGCGCTGTAGAGTACTAGTGGTGTCTGGCTAAGTAGTTAATATCACCTTATGCCAGGCCCATATTGAACCCTTTACACTCCCGACTGACAGTCACACCACAGATTAAGTCTGTGACCTGGCCTGTTATCGAAGAGAGAAAGGCTATTTTTAGCCGTAGGATGGGACTGGATGGGCCGCTTATTGATGCAGCTAAAGGCTAATGGAAACAGGGTTTAATTCCTCCTGTCAATCCCCTTTCATTCAGCAGTCCAAATCAGGAGTACAGCCTGAAAGTAAAAGCTGCAGCAGATGTGTTTTTTTTTTCTGTGTGTATTTGATGTTTTTTTTTCTGTTCCTATTTATTGTTTGTGTCTATACGTACAAATCTGAATCTTCCAACATTTGCTCTCTCAGGACTTAAAAAGCGTAAATCATAAAATACAACATACCGACTTTAGCAGCTGGCTGTCAAGGGCAGAGAGAGAGAGAGAGAGAGAGAGAGAGAGAGGGGGGGAGAGAGAGAGAGAGGAAGAGAGATAACTCTCTCTTTCTCTCTCGCTCTCTCGCTCTCTCTCTCTCTCTCTCCAGGTTGGCCATTACAAATCTCGATAATAGGTGGGAACCTCCCCCTGGCTCTGCCTGGGAGTGTTCTGGGATAATAGCATCAGGGACACCTAGTCCCATCACACAGAGGACACACACAGCAAGGCAGGCTAGAGAACTGGAGAGTGACTGGCAGCCATGGCACACAAACATGGGCACGGGAGAGAAAGGGTGAGTCGCTACTAATGCATCACCGGGAACTCACCCAGCACACTGATTCTTATAGATACTGCTGATCCACAACACACGTGTGCCACATTTACTTTTGGCATGTCATATAGTGTTCTTGTTTTGGCAGTTATGTAAAATGATTATTTATCTTATGCAACAATGCAGACTACACAGAAGTGGTTCTCTGTTAATTGCAACCCAATATTTGAGCTGAAATGCAGGTAGAAGTCAATATTCTCCTTTAAAAGGCCAAGGTTAGTCATAGAGCTCACTTCTGGTATAGTTTACTGTCTAAGAGGACCCAAAACAGAATGATGAATGATGAATAATTCATCATTAATCAGATTATCTTGTTTTCCCTAATGCTTTAACCACAAGAGAAGCAGTCTCAGGTTTTTTTTGGGGGGTGGGGGGGATACAGAAATTTAAGAGACTGTGCAAAAACTAACTTTTTTACAGGTGCATGAGAGAGAGCACAACCAAAGTTGTAAAAACAGAGACATGTAGAGATCTCAGTTCAAACTGTCTCACAAGCTTCTTGAGTTTCGTTATACTGACGCAGTAGATGTTGAAGGTATCATTGCTCATCGGAAACAGGGGCTTTGAGATACAAACACTCAGCAAATAAAGTTACTACTGTTGTAGCCATTAATGCTACAGCTACTTTCTTTCTGAACGAATGGCACATTAGTCGTAAAAAAAGTACGTGAAAACCTACCCTTTTTTGTCTCATAAGGCAGAAGGAGTGTGGTGTGTGAAGCTATTTTTCTTAGAGATCACAAAAGTTGGTGATGACCATATGAGCTTTATTTATTCCACCTCGGCTTCCGCTACCGTGTGTGTGGACTACCAGGGAACTGAGTCATGCACGCTAGTTCAGCACAGCTGTGAGCTTACACTCCTCTCACTATTATCTTTGACAGAGCAGATCATATCTTTACATATAACATTGCCTAAATGTTGATTACTCTTTTGTGTCATAATCATTAACACTAAGCTTCCACTATAGGTCACGGTTGTGGGCTGGTGGTCATGTGTGCACTGCACATCTTACTCAAATGTTACCCAACTCACTGTTGTCAGTCTGGCATTTATGTGTTCCCGGATTTATCCTCAGTGTGTTGTGTCAACTCTGATGGCCTGCACGCTAGTTTTAAGTCCAAACACATTCTATGGACGTTTAAAATAAGAGAACAAGGAAATCCCACAGCAATGTCACTATGAAAGATAATTGAATGGAGTTATCACTGAGGAGAACAAAGCTGTGAAGAAATGTAAAGATAGCCTCTAACACTACCAATAAAGAAACATAGTTGTTTCAGGAATTAGATAGTGTAAGCAACAAGAAGGCCTTTGAATGGGTTTCAGGGGCGTGGAACCTCCTCCAGCCATTAAAGCACAAGTAAACCATCAATATAAATACATAATATTATGACAGCAATCAAGACATTATCACTCAGCAGTGATGACAAGGAAATAATGAAGGAAAGCAGAAGGACACATCAATAAAAGAATGTGTGAATGTGCACGTTAAAAGTTCACCCCTCTTCATTGTATGCCATTATACGATGTTGTGACATGATACAGTGTTGACAGAAAGTTTGAGCGTGGCAACACGTGCAGCAACACCAACAGCAACATCAGGCTTTCAAGGTAGCATTGGTGAACCGTTTTATTCATGCGAAATAATGTTGCTCAACATGCAGTCGTGGATCTGTTGCCGGCAGCGGTCGGAAAGCATTTGTGCATCAGTGTTCACCAAATGTGATGTGAAGTCCCGGAACAGAACAATTCAAGCCAAAGCTAAAACTAAAGAACATTTATGAGGTTAAGACTTGAAACCCATCTGCAGGCTTCCTATTTCAGTAAAATGCAGAGTACATCATCTAGCTATGTCTTACAGGCCTATTTATTTACAGTGCCAGGTGGAAGCAAAGTAGAAGCTAGCCACCTGGACTTCTACGTGTGTAAATAAAAGTATTTCTGCAAAAATTTTAAAATTGCATCAACTTCTGTTGTTTGGTCGAGTAGCCCCAAAGACTGGACAGGTGAGACTTTAAGTCTGTTTCGGGCCTGTCAAGAAAATAGCCGAGCTCGCTGTGTGCTGATCCACTCGATGTGTTTCCAGGTCTTTGATCTTGGGCCCTTTGAAGGGTCGGGTTGACACGATGCACCACACCAACAACTGAAGCCTATGTTTTTTAACAAAGCCTAAATCACAGAGCGGGAGGGCAGCATCTAAAAATATGCCACAGCTCCCTTCTTCCTGACCCACCTGTGATTTACTGAAACAGACTCAGGTGACTTACCTTTTAAAAAGGAGCGTTTTAAAGGTGAAATCAGCAAAATGAGTCCAAATATAAAATACTGTGAACAAATAACCTAAAGCATATAACTGAGTGTGTTCAGGTGTGATGATGATTGTCCTTTTATTTTTGACACTTAATCAGTGCATACAGAGAGAATAAAAGTCCTCACGCTAAGTCAGTAATATCTGGATTTTGTTTACCTTTTATGTTTACCTCGTGCACCATTTTGTTCTGGTTCTTTCCAGATCCAGTTTGCGAACACTGAGGACAAACAAGAGTTCAGCAAGTACCCCACCAAAGCTGGTCGCCGCTCCCTCTCTCGCTCCATCTCGCAGTCCTCCACAGACAGCTACAGCTCAGGTGCTGCTCACCTCCATGAGATGTTAAATCACCTGCTGTAGTTTTACAGACCGACAGCGACTGTAAACGCTTGCTGTTGATATAGAAGCTTACTGCAAATGTTATACTTTGTGTTGTAAATTTGATTTAACTGATTTTATGTGTCTATTTTTAAGTCATTTTTATCATCTTTTGGAATGAAGTTGTACACCCATTGCTTTTTATAATATATGTTTGAAATATTGCTATCAACCATTACCATATAAGCTCCACCCTGCACGCATTGGATTTTAAGTATATATTTCATAATTGTCTCTTTAGCATGATATTCCACAATAAGTGACCTTTGTGTTCTCCCTCTCACAGCTGCGTCCTACACCGACAGCTCCGATGATGAAACCTCCCCCCGGGACAAAGCCCAGGTCAACACCCACAGCGGCAGTGACTTCTGTGTGAAGAACATCAAGCAGGCCGAATTTGGCCGCCGTGAAATAGAAATTGCAGAACAAGGTATATCTGATCCGACGGGTGTTTGAAAGCGTATTGATTCTTTTTAAAAAATTTTAATTTCTACATTTTTTGCTGAGAATCTCTATAGTATTTCTTATGAAATCCCTTTCACTCCTGGCCATACTGTTTCAATCTTAAAAGTTGGTTTCACTGTTTTTGTGATTTTATTTGACTTAGTCAGATAAGAGACTTGCCATCCTTACCATTTATGCAAAGAGAGCTTTGTGCTACCTGTTATGACTCACAGATATGTGTCCCATGGCATCTGTTTCGCTGCTTTGTCACTATTTGATAACAGCCCTCTCCTCCTGATTTCAAAATAGTTTATGACCCAAGGCTGAGGCAGTGTCAATATTATTCATGAAACATGATCGGCCCTCTTTCTCTCAGTTCTATTCATCACTTCTTACCTATTTTCTTCTCTTACCTCTTCCCCCGTCTCATCTGTTGTTTTTTGTATACTCCAAGGCTGCAAGTCTATCTCCCTGGTTGTTTACATTTCCCGTGTGAGTGATATGTAGTCATGCGTACTGGATGAGTGTTCTTCAGGCTTAAAGCCAGGGTGGCAACAGCTGATGACATTATTGTTTAATCAGTCTCCATTGTATAGCCATTCACTGCAAATCCACATCGTAGAAAGTGGGTTTGTTTTTACCTTCAAAACTTCCCATCATTCTTTTCTCTCCCAAAACAAAGCCTGACCTTTACGTCCTCTCAGCTTCCACTAACGTGTGCTCAATCGGTTCCTCCCCAGACATGTCAGCCCTGATTTCCTTGAGGAAGAGAGCCCAGGGGGAGAAGCCATTGGCTGGGGCGAAGATAGTGGGCTGTACCCATATCACTGCTCAGACTGCAGTACGTCCTCTCATTCTGTTCTCTGCAGATCACTGTGATGGTTCTGTGCTTCTCTCCTTTACCTCCGCTACTGGTTCATGTAGCTGTGTATTTTTTGTCGTTCCCTCTCAGGTCCTGATTGAGACTCTGGTAGCCCTCGGGGCCCAGTGCCGCTGGACTGCCTGCAACATCTACTCCACTCAAAATGAAGTGTCTGCTGCTCTCGCTGAAACAGGTACGAGTCTCTCCTCTCTGAAACGTTTTCTTGCAACTTGGTTTGCAGCTAAATCTCATCAGTCAGCTCATCAATGACCAGAAGAACCATCACCATTATCAGTTATTATAAGTATAGACATGGTTTTTAGATTAACAAGTATAACATATATATTTCGGACAATTAAAACACTAGTAATAACATAATAGCTAGGTCTACGCATTAACTATAATGGGCATCTACAATGCCTTGAACAATGGTGCATTTACTTTTGATCTTGTGTAAATCCGGTGCATGTGCGTTCCCTGTGTAATATCCCCCCGATAGACGTGTTGCTCATGCAACCTGGCCAGTCCCCCTCTCCTCTGCTGTCTCTCTTTGCTATCAGGTGTGTCTGTTTTGTTTCCTGCAGGGGTGCCTGTGTTTGCATGGAAGGGCGAGTCAGAGGACGACTTCTGGTGGTGCATCGATCGCTGTGTCAACACGGAGGGCTGGCAAGCTAATATGGTAGCAACCTGTCAATCGCATGATGGACTCAACACTAAATCTTGGACTGTTATCTGTTCTATCTCTGGGTTCTACTACGCTATCATAGATTGTGTGGTGGTTATCATTCATGCTGTGAATCCTGCCGTGTTCTCTCTTAGATCTTGGATGATGGTGGAGACTTAACCCACTGGGTCTACAAGAAGTATCCAAGTGTCTTCAAGAAAGTTCGGGGCATCGTGGAGGAGAGCGTGACTGGAGTGCACAGGTGGGATGGGGCTTAGATTTGATGACTGTGGAGGTTTTAAAGGAAGGAAGGAAATATTATATATATATATATATATATATATATATATATATATATATATATATATATATATATATATATATATATATACGTATAAATATATATATATATATATATATACGTATAAATAAATATATATATATATATATATATATATATATATATATATATAATGTTATATTTGATTTTGCCACCATATACCTCTTTGTAAACCAACCTATTTTTAGGCCTCTGCTCGAAAATTGCATACCCAAAATAAAAAGGGTGTATCTCTGTAACCAATAGGGTTATTTTAATAATTTTGGTGTTATAATAAAATACACATGTGAGATTTTGTTCAGATGTGTAAATATCATTATATATATGTTGCTAGTTATGAGTAAATGAATTATGATTATGATTTACAGTTTTATATAACAATCGCTCAGTCTGCCCCCCTAGGGGGGGATTGGTTTTGAATGTTAACTCAGGCACTCTATTTGATGAGTAAAGTCAGCACTGTCAGAATAATAGAATTGATCTTTCAGCCACCAATAAATTGTGGCACAGCTTATGACAGCTCGTAATGGACTATACATTATAGAGACTGTGGCAATATATTTTGAGTTATTAGTATTGATCAAACCCCAGGAGTTACTTTATGGTTATTTTCTCTCCCATTAACACTGAACTAAAGAAGGTAGATAAAACAATGTAAACACGTTATAAATAAGGATGTGATATTTAGAGAAACTGTTTGCCATTGCAAACAAAGGTGGATCATGTAAGGTTTCATGCCATTTAATCTAATTTTTCTAACCTCTTTCATAATGTATATATCCAAATTACTGTAGTTTGATCATGTGACTGCTGTCCCTCTTCTGTCAGTGCAGTTTGTGTTTAGCATATGTTTTCAAGAATTTCAACACCGCTATACAATATAATTTAGCATTGTTGGAGTTCTGATTATTGTTTTATTGTGTGTATATATATATATATATATATATATATATACAGTGTGTATATATATATATATATATATATATATATATATATATATATATATATATATATATATATATATATATATATAGATAGATAGATAGATAATGAAAACCTTAATAAGGCTCACTGTTGTTAACCGATTAAAGTTAAGCTGCTTCTTCTCCACAAGGTCTTTACATTATTTTGTCCTTCATATGGAGCTGAAAAGTGAATGACACATACAGTGTCAGCACAAACAGTATCAAAAGTAGTTATATAAGTCATAGTAGTATTAATACATACTGACATTGTAGATTGAAAAGGTCACTGGCCTGATTTGACTGGAGCCTATTTGAGAAACCCGGAAGAGCTGGACTGCAACTATCAATGGAATGAATTAGCCAGAAGCCCCGGAGAGCGTAAAGTTGCGCTCAGCTCAGTTTGTTTGTGGATCTGTGCATGTGTGTTGCGTGTGCCTGAGCATGTTTCCTCATGTGTCCTCTCAGATTGTACCAGTTGTCTAAGGCTGGAAAGCTGTGTGTCCCGGCCATGAATGTTAATGACTCCGTCACCAAGCAGAAATTTGACAACCTTTACTGCTGCCGTGAATCCATCCTGGATGGGTGAGGAGAATTAAATCATCCAGAGAGTTAGCCATTATTTGCCAACTTTTGTTTTCTGTGCTTCAGTCGGGCAAATAGATAAAAGTCTGTGTCATCTTGTCTCTGCCAGTTTGAAGAGGACCACAGATATCATGTTTGGAGGCAAGCAAGTTGTCGTTTGTGGTTATGGAGAGGTAAATCATTCTTTGATTTCAGACTTTTAAAAATCTCACTTTTAATGGAACGACTTAATTTTCACTGTAGATTTCTGTTTACAACTGTTGCCTCGTCCTGTGGTGTGTAGGTTGGGAAAGGCTGCTGCACTGCTCTAAAGGCTCTTGGAGCCATTGTGTGCATCACAGAGATCGACCCCATCTGTGCCCTGCAGGCATGGTGAGTCACTAACATTACCATTCAGCACGGCTCCATGTTGTGCTCCACTGTCTCTATGTTGTGCATCAGATTAGCTGTGATTCCAAAAAGCCAATTTATTACCATCATGTGTTTTAAGTTGTGTTAACAGTGTTTGTGCAGCTTAAGCTAATGATAGCATCTGTATGTGATCCACACAGCATGGACGGCTTCCGAGTGGTCAAATTGAGTGAAGTCATCCGGCAGATGGACGTGGTGATAACTTGCACTGGTACTGTGCCCCATGCAGTGGCATCCATTACTTCTGCTTTGAAAATCATAGTGTTCCAGCAAACAAAAGTGTGCCCTATTTAAATATCCCAGTTTAGGTTTCTGGGTCAAAAACAGACTTTACATCTGAAAAATAAAAATATTTTTGAGTCTGTAATCCCAATCCCAATTTAGATGTAGCTGTAAATCCATTATTATAACAGAAAGTAGTGCAATACTGACCCACTCTCACTAGTGCTCTGACAGTGACTCTGTTTACAAATCACATTATGTTTTTTTATTCTTTTTTCTAGGTAACAAGAATGTCGTCACTAGAGAACAGCTGGACCGAATGAAGAATGGTTGCATCGTCTGCAATATGGGACACTCCAATACTGAGATTGATGTGGTAATGTGTCTTCTTAATTGTATGAGTGTTAAAGATGCAGACCAGTGGGAGCTTCAATGCAACACAATTAAATATGTTGCACTTCTCTCCAGTACCGTCGCGCTTTTGGCTTTCTTGATTCTATCAGTGTGGCGTCTGAGGCTGTTTCCGGTTTCCTTATCCAAAGTAGTGATCAGCCATGTGATCTAGAGATAACCATAAATTATCGTCATCCTTTGCGAAATACTATATTCATTCTTACGTTCAAAACAAACGTACTACTGTATTTTTTTCAGCCTCATTTTTCAAAAACAATTTTCAAAACAGAGTATAAACTATCTTCCATCTCTTAATATTGTGTTGTGTCAGTCTGTGGCTGATCGTAACACATTCAACCCGTATGTACAAAATCCTGTTCTTTGAGACCGAATATACTCATTAGACAAAAAAACACATCAGGCCTAATTCCTCATAATACCCTCTCAGGTTTTAGGTGCCAAAATCTAAAATCTAGTCTAAATCTTTGCCTGTCTTTGACAAACATGCCTTTTTGATTCCTATATATTTTAGACTAGATGATTCATTTCCATGAATTGTGACAGTTGTATCTCTTTTTAATTTATTGTTTAAACGTTAATTCTATGTTCCGCTCTGCTTTGTTTGAATTGTTTGAATGTTAACACATGGATGACACCCTTTGTGTTGCATTAAATTAGCCGACCTTTGTTCTTCTACCTGTATTCTTCTGACTGACCTGTGTTTTATCTGTTCAGGCGAGTCTGCGCAGCCCTGAGCTGACCTGGGAGAGGGTCCGCTCTCAGGTGGACCACATTATCTGGCCCGATGGAAAGAGGGTTGTTCTGCTTGCAGAGGTAATGCACCTCTACAGTGCTACACTTGTGCAAAACTGGGGCTCTTAAAATCTTAAGATGAGTTTGGGCACATCTTTTTTAAACTCATACTCTTACCCTCTTAACTAAACTAAAATATTTTGGTGTTTAGATATTGAGATATCTACAGTGAAGTTCATGTACAGTATGTGCTTTGTTATTTCTCAGGGCCGCCTCTTAAACCTGAGCTGCTCCACAGTGCCTACGTTTGTGTTGTCCATCACTGCCACAACTCAGGTTAGTAGTTCTCTCTGTGGAGCCCTTCACCGACACTTTAAACATGTAGTTTCCTGAAACTCATTCTGTGTGCTCTGTGTTGTCTGAAGGCCCTGGCCCTGATTGAGTTGTTCAACGCTCCAGAGGGGCGTTACAAACAGGATGTCTATCTCCTGCCCAAGAAGATGGGTAAGAAAGAAATCTGCTTTGTTTTATATTTTTGATTAATAGATTTAGAATAAGAATAATCATATACGTCAGTTTAAAAAGCCTGTTTGTTGCTCATTGTTGCCACCTTGTGACTACACAAGAACAAATATCTTTCCAGACAGTTTAGATTCCAATCGGTCTCCTTTTCCTTCCAGATGAGTATGTGGCCAGTTTGCACCTACCAAACTTTGATGCCCACCTGACAGAGCTCTCTGACGAGCAGGCCAAGTACATGGGTCTCAACAAGAACGGCCCCTTCAAACCTAATTATTACAGGTAGATTTCACCATATACATACATATATCTTACAATGTATAGTAGTCTTGCATCATATATAATTATGATGTATTCACATGTGTGCAATAACACTGTATTTTGTTCACAGGTATTAATGACAGCGTCTGATGCTGTGATCCTCAGCACACAACAGTCCTGGGATAAACAGAGATATCTATTTTGTTTTGTAAATTGCTACAAAATGGAGGAATTATTTTAACTATGCTGAATGTAACTTATTAATAGCACTTCGGACATAGTGTTAAATATGAAGAATAAGACGTGTAGGAAACATACAATGTATAACCAACTAACATGTTACATGTCTTGTCACGTGTTTGAGAGAAAAGCTGCTTGTATGCTTTCATGTGTATGTGCTTATTTAGTTGCTAATGCGTCTTTTGCTAGATCACAAAGTTGTTGATTTGTTTGTTTATCCTATTTATGCACAGTGCCAAAAGATGGCTGTAACACTGGAACAGATACCATGTATGTTTTGTCTGTCGATGACATCAAGATTTTATTAGTACATTCCACGAGCCAGGGTTTGGCCTGAACCATAACAGAGTCTGTATTCCAATGTACATTATTTTAGAAATGTTTGTTTTACATTCATTAAATAATCTCATTGAATGGTATCTGCATACATGCCCAAAAAGGTATCATCCAGTCACACTTTTTTAATTATTTAAGTACAGTGATTAAATATAACACTTTTTGGTTATTATAAAAATGTAATAGTCTGTGAAAAGTTGATTGAAAAGCTTCACCTGAATAAATTTAAACCAAAGGGATGTTTTATGTGCTGACAGATGAAGATGTTCTGTTATTTTAAAGATAACACGCTGTGTGCGTTCTTAAAAAAGAAGAACTGAAAAGGTTGACGAGTAAAAGATTTTCAAACTACTACAATTTTCTTTCTTTAATATCAAGTTTCCATTGGCTCACTGAGATTCCAGCAGGGATCTGTTTCTCTGACTGCAGCGAGGTCGATTATTAAGTGGTTCGACTGGATACTTGGATACTGGATACCTTTGAGGCCATAGTATGAATGTGCCTTTTAAATCATTTACAACACGTAATAAATATCAGCACTGACCTTAATTAAATAAACATTCCTTTTTTGTGAAACCACATCTATTAGTGGTGCGTTTAATGACTTCCTTTCACTGCTTCTGGTATTAAAAATAACTGCAATGTTTGAGCTGTGTTGAGAAAATATATTAGACTTTTATGTTTGCCATATGATTGTCGCTGTCTTAATTTGATCCAATAGGGTCACCTAAAGTAAAGTTTTATGTCATCAAAAAGCATAAGTGTATACAATGTATGTAAAAATAATTCATTAAATCAGCAATAAAACAACTTCTTTTAACAGAGAAAAGTAACTTTAAACATGTCAAAATGTCTTTTAACCGAAAGGCCTCTTGAGGTCAGTGGTTGCAGTGTATGTTTCCATTTTTGAGGGGAAAAAGTTTGTATTCATGACTGATAACACTGCCCCCCGCCCCCCCCCCCCAATGTTCCTTAGTGCTACATTCTCTACATTGCGTTCCCTCGCCGTAAGCCCTGCTGGCCAAGCGTCAAACTGCTGTCCCGTTCCAGAATAGTCTCCGTCTCTCTCGCACCAGGCCAGCTGCATTAGTTGCTAATATTAACAGTGGAGTCACTGAGCCCGAAGGAGAGGGGGGGGCGGGGGATCTGGGAGCTTCTGGAAGTCTGCATGGCACAACTATAAAAGCAAAGGGCCCGAGTCTGTTCAGGCATCAGTTTAAGAAGAAGCATACAGAGGCAACAAGCTGCCAACGAGGAAACTCTAAGATCCTTCAACATCTTTGAGCAACAGAGAACTCATCGCTGAAAGTAAGTAGCAATTGATTTTCCCATTTTTGAATGGAAACATCAGTGCAGACTTCCTGTAATGACATATTTGTGATGGCATCCTCAGGTTTATTTTAGTCCACTTGTTCCATTAAAAATAACACTCAAACTCACCATTACTAATTTCAGAGTGCATTAGAGGAACAGTTGAATTATAGTATGTATTTATAATAAAGGTGTTAGAATTACTTCAAGTGTGATATTGGACATCAGATGTTATTATATATTTTGTCCAATGGAATAGGGTAATATAATTGTATTATTACATTTAACTAAGTGTAATAAGTTAATATGTGTATAAATTTGTTATATTTTCATAGTAGAGACAATTTATTAGATTATAATGAGGATGTTTTTAACTCCAAATGTAACATTTGTCTGATTATTGTTAGATCACTGACATCAATGGTAGTCATTTTAAACGAGTGCTTTCATGTGTAGCACTACATAATTAAAAATGTAATGTTTTCTCATTTTTCTAGGAACTCTAAAGCATCAAGCAAAATGTCTTCAGCTAAGGGACTATCTATTGGCATTGATCTGGGCACCACCTATTCTTGTGTGGCGGTTTTCCAGCATGGCAAAGTGGAGATCATTGCCAACGACCAGGGCAACAGGACCACGGCCAGCTATGTGGCCTTTACAGACACCGAGAGGCTCATTGGAGATGCTGCCAAGAACCAGGTCGCCTTAAACCCCACCAACACAATCTTTGATGCCAAACGGCTCATCGGGAGAAAGTGTAACGATGCCGTTGTCCAGTCTGATATGAAACTCTGGCCTTTCAAGGTGATCAGCGATAATGGAAAGCCCAAAGTCCAAGTGGAGTACAAAGGGGAGACCAAGGCCTTCTACCCAGAGGAAATCTCCTCCATGGTCCTGGTCAAAATGAAGGAGATCGCTGAGGCCTACCTTGGACAGAGTGTGTCAAATGCAGTCATCACAGTTCCAGCTTATTTCAATGACTCTCAGAGGCAAGCCACCAAAGACGCCGGCGTGATCTCAGGACTGAATGTTCTCAGGATCATCAACGAGCCAACAGCAGCCGCCATCGCCTACGGCCTGGATAAAGGTAAAACAGGAGAGCGCAATGTGCTCATCTTTGATCTCGGGGGAGGCACCTTCGACGTATCCATCCTGACCATTGAGGACGGCATCTTTGAGGTGAAAGCCACGGCCGGAGACACACACCTTGGCGGGGAGGACTTTGACAACCGGATGGTCAACCACTTTGTAGAGGAATTTAAAAGAAAACACAAGAAGGACATCAGCCACAATAAAAGAGCAGTGAGGAGACTTCGTACAGCTTGTGAGAGAGCAAAGAGGACCCTGTCCTCCAGCACCCAGGCCAGCGTTGAGATCGACTCTCTGTTTGAGGGCGTCGACTTCTACACCTCCATCACGAGGGCCCGCTTTGAGGAGCTCAACTTGGAGCTCTTCAGGGGAACACTGGAGCCAGTTGAGAAGGCCCTGCAAGATGCCAAGTTGGATAAATCAAAGATCCATGAAATCGTCTTGGTTGGCGGCTCCACAAGAATTCCCAAAATCCAGAAGCTCTTGCAGGACTGTTTTAATGGCAGAGAACTGAACAAGAGCATCAACCCAGATGAAGCTGTGGCATACGGCGCAGCAGTCCAGGCTGCTATCCTCATGGGTGACACCTCCGAGAATGTCCAAGATCTGCTGCTACTGGACGTGGCTCCCCTGTCTCTGGGCATTGAAACTGCAGGTGGAGTTATGACACCTCTCATCAAACGAAACACCACCATCCCCTCCAAGCAGACCCAGATATTCTCCACCTATTCGGACAATCAGCCAGGTGTGCTGATTCAGGTGTATGAGGGTGAGAGAGCCATGACCAAAGACAACAACCTTTTGGGCAAGTTTGAGCTCACAGGTATCGCGCCTGCTCCTCGGGGAGTGCCACAGGTGGAGGTCACATTCGACATCGACGCCAACGGCATTCTGAACGTGTCCGCCGTTGACAAAAGCACCGGCAAAGAAAACAAAATCACCATCACCAATGACAAGGGGCGCCTCAGCAAAGAGGAGATAGAGCGGATGGTACAGGACTCTGAAAAGTACAAGGCTGAGGACGATGTGCAGAGGGAGAAGATTGCAGTAAAGAACTCACTTGAGTCATACGCCTACCACATGAAGAGCAGTGTTGAGGATGAGAACATGAAAGGAAAAATTAGCGAGGAGGATAAAAAGATGGTCATTGACAAGTGCAACCAGACGATCTCCTGGCTGGAGAACAACCAGCTGGCAGAGAAAGAGGAGTATGAGCATCAGCAGAAGGAACTAGAGAAGGTGTGCAAGCCGGTTGTGGCCAAGTTGTACCAGGGAGCAGCGCCGGCAGGAGGCTGCGGCAGCCAGGCGGGAGGCAGCTCCAAGGGCCCCACTATCGAGGAAGTGGACTAAAGCATGGATACCAACAGTTAGTTCTCAGAAATACTTTGACTGTATTACTGTTGTTTGGTCGCAAAAATGGTGTGATGTCACCCTTTGTTTTATTGATACTTTAAATGATATAACGCTCTTTAATTTGTTCCTGTGACACACACTTTACAGAGTGTGTTTTGCACATGTTGACCTTTAAAATCTGAAACTTGTTTGAAATTTTGGCCTTTTCTCTATTCAAAAAGTTAGCACAGCGTTGCATTTTTGAGTCTCTACTAATTAGACTACCATTTTATTTATCTTCACTTCTTGAAAAGAGATCCAGTACTTATCAAACTCACTCTGCAGACTAAGGCTACTGGTTGCAATAATATATTCTGAGCTTGGAAAGTTTGATTGAGGGAATGTTTTTGAAGAAGAAGCTTGAATGGAAATTTCCCCATGCTTTTATTTCTATTCAATCCTTTGGTCTTCCCTTTTCTTGTGTTGGAATATGATCTATAGTTTACAAATGTATGTATTACACAAGACACACACAACAATTAAAAGAAGCAAGTTTTTTTGAAAACATAACATTTTGTGTCGTTTTCCTTAGAATTTAACTGGTAAAATGTAATTGTACATTTACTCAATTACTGGGCTGAAGTACAATTTTGAGGGGGGCCTATTTACCTTTACATATTCACTTGTATGTTCATGTATTGCCTAGTTGCACTCCACTGTACTATACTGTCAAGCTGTTACTTTGCTCTCCACGCCCACACAGGTGTTTTCAATAATCTGGTTGATTAGACCTCAGGTGTAAATTGGGAGGAGTTATACTGGGACACCAACCCAACAGAGGGAAGAGGGAGGGAAATGTCAAGAGCTGTTTGTCAGGTCCCGAGAAGAGGCAACATAACCTGGTGTAGGTTTACATATCATCAGTGGTTGCATCAAGAGCTAATATGTCAGAAATAGCACTACCAGGTTCTACTCTGCAATTAGTTATTTTACTTTTGATATGTAGCCCTACATTGAGGATTTATTTCTGATCATATTTACGTTCTCTGAGAGAGCGTTGCACCGACTCATTGCTATTATAACAATGTCAGACTCACGATGCACAATTTAAGAAATAAATATATCCAGAGATCGTCTTTTTATGATACTTTCACATCTTTTTACTGTGGTATTTTTTTGCCTTCTAAATCAACTGGACACTCCCTCTTCCACTTTTTATCTGCAACTAATTGGCCCAATTCTTAACTCCTGAATGGTTCTGTCGTCTCCCTGCTTGTGTTGTTCACTGAAGGATCCACTAGGGGGCGTTGTTGGCTCGTGTCAGCAACATCAGTTGCTCAATAATAACAACAATACTTATAATAATCTTGGGCTACTCATGGAAATCTCACCTGTTTCTTTCAGTTGAACTGCAGCTGGAAGTCTAGGCTAACATTAATCCAGATATAAACAGTGATGGAATGGCTTAATTTAAGATAATAGTCTGTAATTGTCATGCAGTGAAACATAGGCACATGTTCAGGCCGGTAGAGGCCAATTGAGTCTATATAGTGGGAGCCTACTAGTCCTTCAGTCAGGTTAACAATAAGCCCTTTTTTTTCACATGCTGGAGTGGACATGTCACTGACACCTGTACCTGAACCATCCATGTAATAGCAACATATACAGTACACAACAATTAAAATATTGTGCACAGTTAGTTGTATTTTCTTCTTATACCCCAATGTAGACGGATTAGGTAACATATTATAGTCTCACAAACAAACAAACACACACACACACACACACACACACACACACACACACACACACACACACACACACACACACACACACACACACACACACACACACACTTCATCAGCCCTTCCTCTCGGTCTGATTAGAGGGAGTGGTTCAATGATGCGCCAACCTTCGCCAGCAGCCAAAGGGTTAAACCGACGAGCCTGTTGTTGAACCATCCAACCGGGCTGTGTCGCTGGGGGAAGACAGGCTACTTGTGAGGAAAGCAACAGATCCCCAGCTGAAAAACAACCTCACATCTGGCACTCGAGCTGAACTGGCAGAATTGGTGGAAATATGTCAGCGCGCGATTAGCGCGGCTGGATCATCGTCAGGCTTCATCATCTTGTATGGAGGAGAGAAAAGTTGTCAGGAATAATCGTGGATTTTGCCGTTGCATAGTTTGGATATGATTTGTCTAAAAGGAGGTGAGAAGTGACACACTACTTCAGACTAAGTGGTTCATCCTATAGGCACGTACTGTCTGCCTACTGTGCGTCATTGATCAATTGTTGTGTTATTTTTATTAGCGGGAAATAAGTTCCACATCTGGAAGTATTATTCGAAGTCAAATTGTGTAATCTATTTGACGAAAACATTGACAAACACATCCAGTGATCCCGACCACCGTTTTATTTCGACAACAGCCGGAGTTTTGTAACAGGTGGTTTTTGTTGTGCGTCCCACTTCTGCAGCTGTCTGGATTATTAGGCTGTTTTTTGGGGGGGAGATGCTACATGACACTGGGCTGTGAAATGAGGGCGCACTTTGCGTTCATTTCCTGATTTTTGGACGAGTGGACAACCGCTTCTTGTACCGGAGGGGAGCAGCCAGAAGGTCCCTAGCTGCGTCTCGATGATCAGCTCGGTGTGTGTGTCGTCTTACCGGGGCCGCAAGTCGGGAAACAAACCTCCGTCTAAAACATGTCTGAAGGAGGAGATGTACCGAGGGGAAGACTCGGAGAAAATTATCATCAACGTGGGCGGAACCCGGCATGAAACCTACAAGAGCACCCTCAGGACCCTGCCGGGGACTCGCCTGGCATGGCTGGCGGACCCAGAGCCGCAGGTCAGCTCGGACTCGGACGCTGCGCCCCCGAGCGCCGAGTTCTTCTTCGACAGACACCCGGGCATCTTCGCCTACGTGCTCAACTACTACCGGACCGGCAAGCTGCACTGCCCGGCCGACGTGTGCGGTCCTCTGTTCGAGGAGGAGCTGGCGTACTGGGGCATTGACGAGACCGACGTGGAGCCGTGCTGCTGGATGACCTACCGGCAGCACCGGGACGCGGAGGAGGCCCTGGAGACCTTTGAACCGCCGGACCCGGAGGCCGAGGACGACAGAGAGATGCCGAGGCGGTTCGGCATCGAGGACTGCCCCGGCAGGTCGAGGAGCTGCTGCGAAGTTTGGCAGCCGAAGGTCTGGGCTTTGTTTGAAGACCCGTACTCGTCCAGAGCAGCCAGGGTGAGTCCACCAGGGGTTTCATCCGCTTTCATGGGCACATGTCGCCGTGATTTGTCCATTTGTTGTCTGAATCAAGAGCCGTTGTCATACTCAACAGATGTTGTCATACTCAACAGATGTTGTCATAATCAACAGGTGTCCCTATAATAAGTCCAGCCAACATTACCAGCCCTGCTGGATGAACTATCTGCGTTTGTATATTTACACTTTTCACGTCACAGTGTTTACCATCGACTCCTGACAACTACGATTTCTCCGCACCAGTTGTTTTAGTCCAATTTTGTTGGCTGCAGGGTCAGAAGCTCAATTTAATTTAAATTAACTTTATCTCTCCAGGGTAATTCACTCAATATACGTACATACTGCTGTAAAACCAAGACAGGACACAATAAAACAATGAAACAAATGGCATAATAGCATCGCTTCAGTCTGCCAGCCCAGTGCATTTGTTTATATTTCCTCCTCAGTGGCCTGATGTTACTGCTTGGTTATTTAGTTGTAAAATCCTCCAGCCTATAATAACTCAACTTATTCAAGCGAGTATAGAAAACGTATTAATAGCTAAATAATTTGAACCTGGACCTTTTATTTATGTGACTGTGACTTTTAATTTTGATTAACACAATGGATTTTTTTGGGACGTTTTCGGCAGGTGTTGAGGCTCGATGTGGTTCATCACATCTGTTTCATTGACTGTTTCCAGGAACAGACGTAGCTTCCCCCACTCATCAACTAGGGATTGAATCTTAACATCTGTTCAGACGTTTGACTTGCTCACGTTTTAAACAACAGTCCAACAGAAAATCAATTTTTGTCTGTGTTTTTTCCAGAGTTTCATCCTATGTAGTACTTATGTTTGGAGCCCAACTCCTTATTAGACTCACGATAACACTAACAACAGCTACGGATTCCAAATAGATGTGCAGTATAGATTTGACCATGTTCTTGGTCCATGCCTTCTGAAACATGTAATCCGTTCAGAAATATTTTAATGAACAACAAAAAGTATGAAACAGCATGACATTTCAGAACAAAACAATGTAACGGCTGTTTTTTGAGCTGTTAAAAAGGGCCTTGGACCCTAAACAGAACATTCAAGTTAATGTAGTTTTGTGCTCGTTTAGCTTCTTCTCTGTCTCTCCACCAATTTGTTTTTTAATAGTTAGAAGTCATAACAAATGTATTTATTCAGCTCCCAGTTAAAGTTGATAACTATTTATTTGTATAATGTAGCACACGGCCGGCACTCACTCCCTACAACTAAATGTTGCTCATTTAAATAGACATTTTTTCAGTTCTTTCCTAAATATATGTTATGAAATTGTACCAGAATGCTGAAAATAGAGAAAATGCTGTTTTATGATAAAAATACAGTGGTGCTGAAGTGTTCCCACACATGCCGTTCAAGGGTTGCTCTCAAAGCTTCTCTAATCACGAGTGTTTGAAAGGCAGCAGGAGTGTACACCCATGTGCTGTAAATCATGCTGTATATTAAACAGAAGAATGGGGTCTAAAATACACACATTATCCATGTATTACAACATTAATCATATAATTTACAATGTTGAGAGAAGTACTACTTTATTCGAAGATTGTCATCTATTCACAAGATATACACTCCCCCAATGATCAATCTCAGTTTATATTTCATCACGCTGAACAAGATACACTTCTGTTTGGTTTATTGATAAAATAAATGTTTCTATATTGTAAATTAAAATTACTTTGCTCTAATTTCTTCCACAGGGACTAACAGCCATTTCAAAGCATTTGAAAGTATGCTCTGCCTAATGGCTTAGCAACAAAAGCAGCAGAGCGCTTAATGAAGTAAACATGAAGGCAAGTATCGAGTGTCACGAGCAGGAGTTGTCAGGCAAAGGGCCAGGAGCTTTCATCGTTCAAAAAAGAAAAATGCTTTTAGTCCGGAAAGAGAGACGCTGATGCTCACTCTAATTTCTGTTTGAATGGTCTATTCAGAGGCTCCCGCAGTGTTGCAAAAGTTCTTATTCCACGCCAGTCACAATACAAATAGTGTTTATTTTAGCTTCCCGTCCAGGTGGCATTTGCAGGCCTGTCACTGTGGAACAGCCGACGTCTCTGAGTCACAGCTGCCATCTGAAGATGACCGCGCTCTGCCTGCCAGATCATAACGTCTGTCGCTCACCGCTAAAAATGTGTAAATGAATCAGTCGGGATTTTCACAGTAGATGTGAATCTGGATCTATCTAACAAGAACGAGCGAGGACAGATCCATATTGACCCGCTCATAATGCTCTTTGTCCATTTCCTCTCCAGCTGATTCATGCACGTATGTTTGCTCTGTGTGCATTCTGAGAGGAGTGCATTTTTGACTCGCGTTACCTTTATGGCCTTTTATTTCAAAGAGCCTATGAGCTCAGCTCAGCTCAGTTAATGTGATTCTTGAAAGCCGGAGGGAAGGCAATCATTTCAGCCACATCCTCCTCACTCTCAACCATGACTGGAGGTGCAGCTCTGGGGAAGTCTGCACACAAAGACTGTTCTGATGATGGAATAACTCAAAAATCAAAGATGTGAGAAGATTATATACAGCATCTAAAGTGCTGACTAATTTGAGGGTGTTTACTTCCACATCACAAGAATTTTGTATCATTTGTCATCCTTGTTGGTTGGCGAGGCACCAGGACATGTCATGGTGATCCCCCGACTTTTCCTTTTGCGCCACCAAGAGGTTGACATTTGTGGTTTTGAGTGAAATGTCTCAAAAGTGAATTGCCGATGCCGGATATTCACGTTACCCGCCGGCTGAATAACTTTGCTGATCTCCTGACTTTTCATCAAGCGCCATCTTCAGGTCAAACCTAATGTTTCCAATACTTCTACTATGATCAAAAATCTGCAAAAATAATGAGATTCCCACCAACCTCAATCGTACTTTGTGTTAGTATGCTAGCAGAGAAAACTAAGAGGTTGACAATGACAAACATGACACCCGCTAAACATCAGCATGTTGGCACACTCACGTTTGCATTTGGTGCCACGAGCATCACTGTAAACGCTGCAGTCCATTTTAGGGGACAGGAAGTTTAAATAACCTTAACATTAAGTTAACATGATTCATTTTTGGTTGTAAATCTTTTTTATGTCTCAAAGACATCAGCAGACTTATCTTCCCTTTCTGCATATTTAGGATAAATTTGAGGGTGAAAGTATTAAAATAGATAAAATTTCGACACTGTTCACCAATTATGGATGTGAACACTCTCAAATACCTTTTAAACTGAAAGCCAGAACATTAAGTTTGTCGTGATGTATTTTACTTTTAAACCAAATCACTGGAGCATAGAGCCAAAACACTCGCACAGTAATATATAGAAATAAACATGTTATATGAGTTTAACATCTGGAGAGCTCCGGGACACTGAACGCGTACCAGGCGTTGTAATTTCCGGTTGGATGTGACAATTAGACTTGACATTGACATTAAAATCAGACAAGATAACTTTGTCAAATCTTCCTATATGCAACATTTCATAAGTTCTACCATCCTGATGCCTGTATTAATCGTCGCTGTGGTAATGCGCTGCAAGTTGTTTTCAGTGGTGAGATATTGAAACTGCCTTTCCCACAGAAAAGAGCAGCGCATTTCATCCCACAAGGAGAGAGAAATCAATTTGTCTTTGTTGTGAGAGCAAAGGATTAACTGATGTGGGATTGTTGAGGTCTGGAGTCTACATTTCCAATAACAATCAATTTGACATTAGAAAATGCTGTTGTGTTTTTGTGTGTTAAGATATTACACTTACATTTCTTATTGAATGACGTTTACATTCAGATTCAGTAACTAGATAAGATAACGTGGCATGAATTAGTTTTTTCTATTTTCTATAGTTAGATGTTTAAAAGACATTTATTCTTGTTTAAAGTTGCAATATACAATGTTGAGAGCAATAATATGGAGCAAACAAGTATTTGCGATGTAAAAATATAGTGAAGTAATGTCTACCTGAAGGAAGTTGCTCTCTCTCTCTGTGTGTGTGTGTGTGTGTGTGTGTGTGTGTGTGTGTGTGTGTGTGTGTGTGTGTGTGTGTGTGTGTGTTGTAATCTGAGTTTGTTTTTAGCAACATTAATTATGTTTAGATTAGTTGTAGATAAACAGATTTAAATAATGTTTTATGTGTCCCGATTTTACACTTAAATATTAATATTGGGTGGAAAGTCCAACCGTAATAAAAAATTAAAATGGCCTTTTCACCTTTATCTTCAGGGAATCACATTAGTGTCACCACATCCTCATCAAAACCTAATTTCGTCTTCCTTGCTGAATATAAAATCCATCCTCACACGTCTCATTTCATCTCCATGTGACACCCAGTTGATAAATAATAAAGGAGCCTTCTGGGCTCGACATTCACAGCACTGACACCTTTCTCTGCTGCTCTGTGATTGGACCACAGGATTTGATTTTTTAACACATCATCAAAGCAGCGCAGCCTCGTTAGGAAATTGTTATAACAGCGAATCTTTTGTGAAAGTGGGATGTAATCCTGTGAGATTATGTTGGCTGTTTATTCGGCCAGTTCTAAGCAGTTGGCTGAAAATAGATTGGCTATGTTTCATTGTGAGTTCAGTGAAAGTATACAGAGTTGCAGACTTTTTTCTTTGTAGAGAAAATAGAATCAATAAATACATATAGCTGACAATGTAATCTTACATCAACCAAATCAAAGATTTTCCCTTTTTTTTTGTCTTTGTAGTATTTGTCCTTGATTATGCAACTATTTTGATATTGAACATTCCCAAAAAGTAACATGGTCAGATTCAAACCACAGAAGGACTGGTGACACTGTATTATATTGTTGTACATTTGAGAAGGAGAGATATGTCAAATAACTGTGAAGTCAGTATTATTTTCTGGCTTTTTCTCCCAAGTTTTCTGCCAAGTACCCCTAACCAGCGTAAAACATTTTTTGTTGAAAAAAAATATATAATACACAGCGCTGTGCCATCAGTGTCTGATTTAAAATAGACTATCAAATTCAGTTCATAAACTTACACTTATATTTTATTGAACATTTATTAAATAACTATTTGTAAAGGATTTTTGAATTGATGCTAATTTTAAACGTATTTTTAACGTACCCCCTGGAGTGCCCCCACGTACCCCCATTTGAGAACCACTGCTCTAAGGTATGGAGTTAAGGTTGAATTTTTACAGATGATCCTAACCCCTGTCCCTGATCAAAAATGATCTCTGACGTTGTATGTGGATCTTTCTCCAGTCGTCCACTGACTCCTGTCGATGACCTTTGCCCTGTTTGTAGTCTATGCTCATATAGCTTTGATGGGGACCATCCCCGTTGCTTCTGGTTTCATGAAATATTAAGGTGTGACAGTGGATAAGCCCAGCTGAGTAGTGGACATTAATGCTCCTTCATCTTCAGGTGGACTGATACTGAATCATTGTGACATGAATTATAAGAAAACATAAGTGGCGGCGCTCATCGGCTTTTCAGCTGCTAACTGTTGAGAAGGCATGTTGTTGTGGTTCTTGCGTACAGCGCGTCAGTGTTAGTAACAGAGCGTGATGGTGAACAGCTGGAGGTGATGGCCGTGGTGGGACTCCCCAGCTGCTGCACCCTGACGCACAGCCTGCTGCCGGTCCTGTCTCTCCCTCTCCCTCCCTCCCACTCTAGTTTTCCCATCTGGGACTGTGCGGTTCCGCCCTCGAGGGACATCGGCTCTCTTTACACACCGACACCAGTGATTGGCATCACATACACTCAGAGGCTTTAGTGAACTCTCCTCTGGGTACAGCGCTCGTATTTCATCTGTAACAAAAAGTCGTAGAAGAAGACAGAGTTGTCATTCATAGTGATGAACTCACAAATAATGATCACAACTGTGCCCTTTTCATGAGCTCTTTGGGGTTTTATAGTGTTTTTTAACGCATTATTCAGCTGTCTGGCCCACACTTGTATTCTTTTGTTCTCACCACTCTCATCGCTCTGTTTTCAGTGAACATTTTCAAAAAATCCCCTGTACACTACCTGCTCAGCACCAAACAGAAGGCAGACATAAACTATAAATGTAGTGAAACATTTAGGACTGAATACTGGACGTACATACACACAGAGACAAACGGTTCTAAACGTATATGCTTTTTTTTTTAGGCTGTGTCTTAGGGTTGTTTTAGGCTGTAAATAGACATCTCTATGCTAACAAGTCCGCCATAACAACTTTTTGAGATATGCCAGTGTTTATGCCAGTTGGCCAAAACAAATCAAGTTGAAGTAGAAATCCTGTAGCGTAAACATTACAAGAAGAAGTCCAGCATTCAAAATATTAGTAGGTAAAAGTTGAGATGATCTATTAGCTAAATTAATTTGGATTAAAATAAGTTCTGCATAGAAATGGGTTTGGTGAGAACTATACTATAATTACGGACTAATGTCGAAATATAATTCTTGCAATTGGAGTTAGTGGAACTATCTATTACCAGTCCCTTTTCCTGGAGCTTTCAATCAGATATCATGGTCTTCATCAGCGAATGTAGATTGTTCATCTCAGCCATTAACATAGTGACTGAAGTGAAATGTCAGATTGAAAATGGCAATTAAATCTGAACATCATGGTTACTAAGAGCTGGAACTGTAAAACAAATGTAGTAGAATACACATTTAAATAACGGACATGAAGCGTAGAATGGAAAACCTCAAATGTTATTGTACTGAAAGAAAATCTAAAATATGATTATAACCAGGAGATAAAATACCATTCCAGCAAGCAGACCATAGAAAGGAACCAGATAGACATGTGTAGAAAAGTAGATAAATAACAAATGTATTACATGGAAACGGTTATATACATCCAGTGCTTGTATCAGCTTCAACCTTCAAGAAGATTGTAGAAGCTACATTTACATTCCCAGGAAATTCAAAACAAAAGTCTACATGTTAGTATGGCAAAGAGTGATTATGACAATCCCTCACTCACTGTAACCGTGTTCAAAATTTCCACCATTCAGCTGTAAACATGCTATTGTGGTCTCAGACCTTAAATTAACCATACAGACACATTTAAATGCTGCAAGATTTATTGAACAAGACAATCACTTGCCGACATGGACACATGGAAATAAATAAGAATACAAACGGAGGTGTGAGGTCAAGCCGTGTGGTGTTATTGGGAAGACTTGTTGAGCATTTTAGGAGCAGAGCAAATTGTCCTTGTGTGTGCCAGGACCTCCAGCTCTGTTTAGTTATTGGATAAACCATTTTCCCTTTGAATAAACTGAACACTGTTCAGGCCTGTTGGGCTCATCAAGAGCAACAGGACTCAGTTTTTATTTTGATGCCTGCTGATTTATTGTCATACCGAAGGAGCCTTTTTTTGTGTGATGTGTTTTTGTCAAAGCCAGAAAAATGTGAAAATGTGTTTGGCTGCAAGATGATTTTTATTTATACGCATCAAAATAATGACTGTCACTTGAGACTAATTCAGAGATTGAGGAAACAGCTGGACAGATTTTTAAATTACACAATGGACACATTTATTGAGGCTTTTGTTTTCCAACAAACACATCTGCTTGAGTTTGCAAGTGTGAAAGTGTCCAGGCTGGATGTTTGAGGGGTGGAAGCTGGATCTGGCTGGACATCATGGAGGTCCCACGTGTTGCAGGGTGTAGCTCGTTGCTGGCAGGTGAAAAGAAGTGGCTGTTTACACCACTGTGTCACAGAGGTGGCACCTGTCTGTCTGCACGACCCCCTTCTTCTCTAACACTTCTTCTTTGGATGGTAACACTGAGCTCTCACTGAGCTCTCACTGAGCTCCTACTATTAATATTTTTAATAGTTGACTTCGTAAAATGTCTTGCTGCGGTGCTTCACCAGAGGCTGAACCCTCTCATTTGGTGGAGCCCATCTTAATTATCTGGCTCTTTTGTTTAGTTTTCAAACATATTGTGCGAGTGCATGTAAATTAATACTTTCATACATTTTCGGCAAATAAAGGCTCTTCAAGCAAATTCAGTGTAGTAAAATCCTTCTACAAACCTTCCAAATTCCTTGTATGTGTCAATAAATGATTCTGATTCTACATGGTTACAATTCTCAACTCCAGCCGCTGTGATGTGCTGAATAAGTAATCCAGCTGTGTGCTTCTGTTTCTGTCTGCTTGTTGTGATACTCCCTGTGACTCAGCGCCACAGTCGGTGGGCTTAGTGATGCTCAGGGAGACCGTGTCCATGCAACAGGGGGAACTCTGAGCTCCTCCTGGGGCAGTCAGGGCTTCACGGCCTTCCTTCTTGCCTTGCAGCTCCGTCCTCAGCATCTTGGGGGATCAGAGCTGTGAGCGCCTCCGGGCTCTGCAGGGACAGAGTTGAAGAAGGTTGTCATGGTAGAAAGCTGCACATTATCTGTGTGCACAATAGAGATACGATCACACACGTACCATAGTTTGTGCAGTATTGCCGTTTTGAACATGGGCTGCTATTTTTTCAACTCCATAAGCTGTCCCATTCGTATTGATCTTATTTGTTCCACAGTGAGTTAGTATTTCCATTGGACATCGCATGCTTTATTTGTTTTCTCTAATCCCAGACACAAACACTATAAAGCAGATTGAAATGTGAGAGGGCCTTGTAGGGAAAAGGTAGCTGAGTGCATGGCAAGGTAAAGGTACATATTTATCCAGCTGAAATATTATAAAGGTTGGAGAGGCATTGCAATTTGTCAAGGCTTTAGTAAACAGTAAAGGCATAACTGGTATGAGTTAGCACACAATATTAACACAAACACAGACAGACATTGTGCTGGATCAGGAGGATGGCATGCAGCCGCATTGTTCAATTTACATGGACATTTCACCATTTTGTTTGGATTTGTACTTTGAGTGAGATCATTTGGGTTTTTATGTCGTGATAATTCGAGGTAGCACTGATAGCAGTGCTTCACTCGGTGAAAAATGTCTGATAAACCCGTCAACAGGACAGGTGACTCTTTCATGACTCTTTTCCCGAGCCATCCTGTGTCGACAGACTCTGCTCATCCCTTCACTTCCTTTTCCTCCACTTATGGTGAGAGACGACACAAGCTGTTACCAGATGAACCAAAAACGTATTTTTCGGTGCGCCATGTGAACACCTCCTGCTGTCCGAGACTGTCATGGCCCATGTAATGGGGCTCATGTTTTCTCTCAGCATGATTCAGGCTCTGTGTGCATGGCAGTAATTGGTTTGAAATTGGTCCGTTTTCTCAAAAGAAAATTGTCCTGAAAAAAAGTGGCAGTGGACAATCACAAGAATGAATTAATTCCTGGCAGGTAATAGGACGTCATGAGGAGGCGTAGTGGCAGCACACAAGATATCGGGGCTCAATTTCTACACTTCATATGAAGTTATTTTTCAGCCAGTCATTCTTTTAAGTGAAAAACTAATTTCAAAGTGAATAATTCAATTAACATGCATCCTTCCTTTGGTATCATCAATGTTTGTGTCTTATCATAATGTTTTTGTGCTTGACTTAAGTGTTCTCATATCAGTGTTTAGTCTTTGCTTGCTGTCAATCATCTCACTGACTCCGCCAGAAAATAATCCCTCAAAACATGCTGCTTTCACATCAATGTATTTTGTAATGGTTGATAAAAAGAAGTCTGATAATATAATTACACAAGGAATGGATAGAAAAATAGTTTTCTGGAATGAAAATATTTTAAGCCTTCGCACGAACAATACTTGTTATAATAAACACACTACTGATTGCATATTAAGTTATTGGAAGGCATGCAATTGTATTAATTGTTTGTTTTATCTATCTTTTCCAGGGAGTGGCATTTGCCTCTCTCTTTTTCATCCTGGTGTCCATCACCACCTTCTGCATGGAGACCCACGAAGCCTTCAATGAACTGCAGAATCGGACGCAGCTGGTTATGGTGGGCAACCTCACACAGATGATGGAGACGCAGGAAATGGTCACCAAGCCCATCCTCACCGTGGTGGAGGGCATCTGTGTGGTCTGGTTCACGTTTGAATTCCTGGTGCGCATCGTCTGCTGCCCACACAAGGCGGTCTTCATCAAGAACACGCTCAACATCATCGACTTCGTGGCCATTCTGCCGTTCTACCTGGAGATGGGCCTGAAGGGTCTATCGTCCAAAGCTGCCAACAACGTGCTGGGCTTCCTCCGCGTGGTGCGGTTTGTGCGGATTCTCCGGATCTTCAAGCTGACGCGGCACTTTGTCGGCCTGCGCGTGCTCGGCCACACGCTGAGGGCCAGCGTCAATGAATTCCTCCTCCTCATCATCTTCTTGGCACTGGGTGTACTCATCTTCGCCACCATGATATACTACGCGGAGCGCATGGGAGCCAGCCCCAGTGACCCCACGGGCGCAAACCACACACACTTCAAGAACATCCCCATCAGCTTCTGGTGGGCGGTGGTCACCATGACCACGCTGGGCTATGGAGACATGTATCCAAAGACATGGCTGGGCATGATAGTGGGGGCGCTGTGCGCGCTGGCCGGGGTGTTGACCATCGCTATGCCGGTCCCCGTCATTGTCAATAACTTTGGGATGTACTACTCGCTGGCCATGGCCAAACAGAAGCTGCCGAAAAAGAAGAAGAAGCATAACCCGAACCCGGACGCTCCGGCTGACTCTGTCTCGTTTGGGAAGTCGGAAACAAATTCGCACAGAGACAGCACTCAGAGCGACACGTGTCCGCTGGCTGCTGAGGAGAGCGTCAGCAGGAACCGCTCAGGTCAGGCTGCAATGCAATGTTAAAGGGTCAGTTCACCCAAATTATAGAAGGAAAAACAACATTTTCCCGCTTGCCTTTTGTGGTATGTAGCCATGCTGTAGGTTTGATTTTGTTTTGATTCTCAGTTTCCGGATGCCGTCCAATACAAAGAAGATATTTATGGTGCTCACATCATTGAAAAATTACCTTTTAATTTAAACTGTAAACATCGTCCTAGTTACTCAGCATAATCCATAGACCATCCATAGTCCATACTTTGTATCATGTAAGGATTGGGGACATTTTTGCTGGAGAGAGATAATGGAAATATTTTTGATTTCATATTTATAATTTATATTATATATATTATATAATAATTATATATATAAAATGACATTGACCTTAATGGTAGCAGAAGTTGGGGTAAATAAAACCAAAAATGACTAAATACCACGAGAGCTAAGTTAGAAAATATTTTCTTTGTAATTCGGATGGAGTGACCCTTTTCATCCGATGTTACTGTTTATTGAATGTATTTATTTATTAAGATTAATTTGTTTATGCTGTTTGTTTAAGTAATGATACATATTTGAGAGGTATTAAACTAATTATAACATAGCAGCCACTGTATTTCTCATCTTTTGTTTGTCTGACAGATGAAATGTGCTTATTCATAGAGACAGTAGCACAAGTAGCATCACAGAAAAATACAGATTTTTGCAATATACCTCTGCCTTTGTCTGCGCATTCGGGGCGGTCTCAGTAAAAGCTTTGGCATTTACGTCTCTGTGTGTTTTTGTCTTCCTGTCAGACTCCAAACAGAATGGGGATGCAAATGTGGCCCTTTCAGAGGAAGAAGGCTGCAGCCTGACCCAGCCGCTTTCCCCCAGTGAAAAGTGGTCCCTGCGGTGCTCTCGAGGGCGAGACAAGACTAAGAAGGAGGCCACCTGCTTCCTCCTAACCCCTGGAGACCCCAATGTCCATACTGGTAAGTTAAATATCAGTACACACCTGGATGTACACATTTACTGTTGGTGTGGTTGCACACTGCTTTCTGTCTGCACTGCGGTTTCAATTCACTTCTCTGAGAAAATTCAAATTTGGTTCTATTGATATTTCATCAGGTGATTTGTGTTTTCCTCCACTGGTGCTCTCTGGGGATTAAACAGTTTATTCAAGATCATCGTGTTAGTTAGTAAAGATCCTGACGGATTATAGGTACTTAAGGGTACTTACCTTTTGGGAAATTTGCTTTTTTGGAAACCAATTTCCGGTCTGTTCTCCAAACATGAACCTCCAGCCAGGACACAGTTAACCTAGTTCAGGAAGAAACAGCTAGCCTGGCTTTGTCCAAAGGTATAAAACAATCTGCCTACCAGCTCCTCTAAAGTTCACTAATTCAAAATTGTCTCTGCAACATTCAGAGCATTGGTAAACATTTACTATGTAAAGATGTCTGCCGTAGCAGAGAATGAAGTTGCTGTCCATCTGTGTGTGTGTTCCGAGTTTCTGCTTGCTTTCTTGACATAGCCAAGCCGGCTGTGCAAGCTTTTGAGCATGTGAGAGTTCCCCACTTGTTAGTTTACGGCCGCCGCTCTCATAAGGCTGCTACAAATTATAATGGCGGCCAGCAGACAATTGAAGCATAGCACCCACCTTCTGATTCCCCCTCAGATAAACACTGTTATTAGTCAGCACTTTTGCTGTAGTTAGCACTGTTAGAGCCGTTAGCACCGTTAGCTATGTGCTACCGGTTCAGCCGTGGCCATATTGAGAGCCGTCTGGAGGCAATAGATGTGCTCTGAATTTCTAATTTAGCACCTTTAACGTGTTGTATCTTGTTTGTTTGATTATTACAAATCTCAAAGTGAAAAAATTACACATTTGTAGCCTTTACACTTTGATACCAAATAACCTGTTGTGTCTAAATGTAAGAAAAGCCCAATATACTCAAGATGATGCTTTCAAGTTCATGTACAGGTATTTGTAATACAAGTTGGATTAAATCAGTCATCCTGTAGACATTCAGATTGCATTCATACACCTTTGACCTTCAACTCTGTGTTTACTTATATGACACCAATATTCTTTAATTTGGACTATTAGAGGAGCTGTCTGAAGCAGGTGCGTGGACAAAAAAAAAGGTGACTCTCCCTTAATACCGCTTCAGTTTACCCGCTTCAGTTTACTTGCGCGAGTGAAACCAAACGCGGAAAATCGCGTCGCTTCTCGCCGTGAAAAAGAGTTCTCTTTTCCGCTATCGACCATGGACTAAATAACCACTAGTTCTACTTTACATTACATTTACATTACATTTCAAGCTTTATACTTGGAAGTCCCAAGAACGTTGGAACGTCAAACGCCCTCGTGTCTGGGTTCATAACACCATCCGTAGCCGCACACAGCCCGGTGAATTTCACCAACTCCTCCAGGAACTGCGTCTGGCTTATCTCCGTAAAAACACCGTTTCCGTTTCCTTTATCCACCATGGAAATAACCACTAGTTCTGCTTTATACTTGTTGTGTAAATTCCACATACGTCGGAACATCAAACTCCATCGTGTCTGGGTTCATAATATTATCCGTAGTCCCACAACAGCGTCTGAATGACGGCCGCTACCAGCGCTACTTCAGGTGGAGCAGCATTAGTTTGATTTAGCAACGGCAAGACGGCGGTGGTGACGGGCGGAGCTTCTCAACGCTGATTGGCTGACGCATCTTTGCGCCATGCAATTTTTTCGCTGGAGTTGGGATATTTCAACTCGTGTGAATTTGCGCCGCGTCCTTCGCTCTGTTCGCGCCGCCTCAAACGCGTCTATCACACCGCCCGGCCAAAAAACGCTTTTTCCCAACCTATCGCGTCTGTGCATTGACTTTGCATGTAATCTGGTTGCCCAAATAATTCGCGCCGCGCTTGGTGTGAACGCAGCATACGACTCTCAATTGACATCCAGTGTCAGCCTGCCATCTCCCTCTGCTTGAATAGCTGCTGGATCTCACACCCGAGCTTCCTGAAGTACCCAAAAGCCCCTTGTGAGAAGAGGATCTATATTTGGCAGTTGTGGATTAGTTCCTGACATCCTGAGCACACATCCCACCCAGTCAACATCCTGACTCTCCTCTGTAAACGACACAACGACACTGAAGGTGTTTTGCTGCAAAACCGCACTTTACCGAGATGCATTTTTTCTACCAAAGGTCATTAACACATCACTGTGGAGGAAAAAAACAACACATAATTGGAGCACTTTATTTAGCTTGGCTCCTATGAGACAATAAACTCCCCTTTTTTTGACAATCCATTACAAAGAAATTATATTTGAACATGTTAGTTGAAAGCCTTATCAATTACTGAATGTGTTGAGTGTTGTAGATTGGTGTCGGTTAATGGTAGGTTGCCACATGCAGAGGAAAAAAACAAAACAGCCTCAGTTACATCAGATTTCTGATAAATAAGATGAAGGGATGTTCGTCGACATGTTATGATGCTCAGAGGAGGAAATAATTTGTCAATATAAAATTTACAGCCTCACAGTCACAGTGGGAAAGACACAAAAACAGATAAACACAAATCATCACCAGCCTGTTTCCACGCTGACTCTAATAATACGCTGAAGTATCTCGTCAGCTCATGAAATTGCCAAGCGAGCTTTCTTCTGATTGCAGAGACAAAAACGATTGGAAGCTAAGCAAAGCCAGAACACCTCAAAACTAATTTATGAGAGAGAGAGAGAGAGAGAGAGAGAGAGAGAGAGAGAGAGAGAGAGAGGAGGGGGTAATTCAATCCAGAGCCCTATGTCTGGTGAGTATGTGGATAATGACATCCCAGTCTATTACAGGGGAATATCGCACATACACAACACATTTTAGTGCACATTACCTGCAAAAAGGGCTCAAGTAGACGTCCACTGTTTCCTAACAGTGTTAAAATTGTTGTGTCAGAGTTCAAAATTAAAAACTCCTCGTTTCTGTCCAACATGCAAAAGGCTGCCTTTTGTGATTGCAGTCATTTTGAGCTGGTTGGATGGAGATGGATTATGACACTATGCCCATAAGGGATGGTGTTAGCTTTATTCCAGGGTTACAGGATATATGCTATGGATCATATTTCACCAGAGCAGTATGGCAGGAAGCAGAGAGAAGGACAGATGGATGCAGCAGGTCTGAAGATGCTCAGATGGTTATCAGGGACAGGAAATGGTCGCCCGCCATGCAGTGGGAACAAAATGCTGGTGAATTTGAAGTGATTACGGCCGTCACAGGGAATCACGGGGCATTGTTGCAACACTCGCTGTCACAATTTATACGTGCAAGCACTGTCCTGTTTGGAAGTGCATTGCCTTCGCAATGTGACAACCACCAGCCTGTCTCCTTATGATGAGTGCGTAATGGTGTGGCAACCTGTTCAAGTGCTGCTAAAAGGAAGTATCAGGCAGATATTCAGACGAGCAGAGAAAAGGCTCCTGAGCTCTGATGGGCCGCCATATTCCCGAGTGACTCCTCTGGGTGATTGCTCCTAATAAGTTTCCATTAACAACATGGGTGGTCAGAGCAAAAGCCTCCTGCTGGCCTCTAAAGTTCAGATCTGTAGTATGTCTCTGTCTATGGAGTAAAGGTAAAATAATAGTCCTTAAACAGGACATTTGAAACAACAATTTTCTTCAATTAAATATTATTTTGTAAATTTAATTCCTCTGGGTTTTGAACTGTTGGTGAGATGAAATAGGCTTTTTGAAAATGTCTCCTTGGGCTCAGGAAACCTGTCTTTTTTTAACAATTTTATGACATGTTATAGATTAAAAGCATTGATTTAGGTTTAACTGTTGACCAATAATAAGACTATTCATTAGTTTACAGTGACAAGTTACCAGCATGAACAGGGTCAACTTTTATTCAGCAGATATACTTCATTACACTACAACAAGATGATGCTCCAGGACCATGTTCTCGGTCTTTCATGCTCAAATCATAAATCAGCGTGTTTCATTGCGTTCCTTCACAGAGACCTGTAAAGACATCCTCGCTGCCACTGGGAACTACGCTCAGCCGGAGGTCACCACGCTGACCTGATGCTGATTGGCTACGAAAAGGAGGAAGAGCATGAGCTCTCGGTGGAGCACATGAACTGCCGAGTGGATTCTCTTTATTAAAGACAAGATTTGTTGTATTTAATTTGTTTTTCTCTGTCATACATTCATAAACCCTGGAGTAGAAAACCAGTTACATAAGAGATTTACCATATGTGTACACTCATTTGTATGTTACAGAGCATTTTGCATGCGTTGCATGATCTACCATTATACAATGTAGTGGCTACCATTTAATGTTCATCATTTAGTGGGCGGGTCTTAAAGGCCCTGATCGGTCAGCTTCTTGTTGGGTCCTACATGAACACACAGGTTTCTAGTTTTGGTTACTTCACATAAAAGCTCTGGGTATTTTCTTCTCATTGCTTTTTTTTTTTACAAGTTTGAAGTGGGCGAGGCTCAATTGGAAAAATATGATGTCATGTAAGTCAGTGTACTGATCAGGATCACTGTCAATCAAATCTGACCAAGTCTTACCCACACAGTGCTGATGAAGCAGATTATTGGTTTCGGTCGTAAACTTTTAATGTATATCATAAACTTGAGTTTCTATTATTGGTCAACTTTGACTGTTGCTTATTTAGTAATGAATAGTCATGAATAGTCAATGTTGTGAAAGAAGACCTTTCATGGGTTTTAATCTAAAATGAGTCTCCTTTAACCATATAGCAACATTTTTGCTAATGAGATTTATTTGTGTGATTTTCTTTATCTTTCACCTTTTGGATTAGTAAAGTGTGTCTATAGAAGTGTCAGTTTTAGAACTATAAACAACATACAACTTAATCGTCATTTGGATTAACGTCTATAAATGTTAACTGTCAAGTAAGAACACCCGAACACTTGTGAATATGGGTTTGTACAGAAATACTGTTACTGTGAACTAGGATTAGATGAGAATTTGAAATCACTGTTCGATCCTGAACAAAACAGAACCAGAATTCTCCGTTGGTCATCCGGTCGCTGCCTTCTGTTGTGCCACTGCTTTTTAACACTGACCACAGGGACACAGCAGGTCCCCAGCGTGGTATGAATGCTGCTCAGGCAACACATTGTTTGTAAATCCTTGTACAATAAGAAACAAACAAAGAATCAATGGAGCAGTATTGTTTGCCTGTTACATTAGCTGTATACAATTGCGGCATCACTGCTGGTTGAGTCAGGACCAAATGTAGATTCTATCAGATCACATGGTAGATTTTTAGTACTATCATTTGTCAAATCAAAAATACATACAGTGCAATGCCATCAGTTCCACTTGTGGCTCATGTTGAGTAATGGAGCTTAAATGTGTGCGGTAATGTGATTTGTACCTTAACACTTCTGGTCGTGTCGGATCTGTAGTAACCCTGTTACTCGCTTCAGCAGAGGGAGAAGCGGCAGGAGTGTGGTTTCTTTCACTTGTGACTTATAATATATTCCTCATGGTCTACCATAGTGGCCTTATGTTTAATAAACAAAGGGAAAGTTCATCTCGTCTCATCTTCATCAGCTCTGTTTCTATGCTGACCCGGAGGTCTGTAATTATGTATAAGCACAGTTGTACGTATGTAGCACAGCATATTCTGCATCATTCCTTTAACTCTTTTCTCTTCTGTATATGTCATGTTTATGCACCATGAAATGGTCGTGAGCCAATAAGGAAGCATTATTATTTAGATGATTAACCTTTTTCGCCTCATTTCCTGTTTTCCCTGTTGTAAACTTGAATGCGATGGAGAAGGACACTCCGTTTCATATCTCCCCATCATGGATAGTATAGGTGTGATGGAATTTAACCCACTCCAACTCTCAGATGTGTGTGTGTGTGATGTATCATGTAGGCATGTGTTTAAAAAAAATGCAGAAATATAAATAAAAGACACCCTTCCCCCCCTGGTGTTGAAGATAAGACCTTGTCGTTTCTGAACATTTGTATTTTCATTCACAGCTTGTGTTATGGAATCTGCCTTTCCCCCCCAATACCTGCACAGTGTCTCTCTGCTGCTGTGTCACCGTACGGCTATTTATAGTGGTGACATAAGTGTAGTCTGGTGGCTTGTCTGGTGTACCAGCAGTCACAGCTTCCTGCTTGCCTGTGCCTTCATGATTATGTACCAAAGGTGTAGATGGCATACAGAACACATCACCATGGAGATTTGGGATGACAGGCAACACTAATTGCTGCTCGGCTGCCTTCGTCTCCCTCTCCTGTCTTTCACAGGCAAAGAAACACCTCTCCCTCGTTCTCTCTCGCTCTCTCTCTCTCTCTCTCTCTCATGCACACACATACATACTCATCTCTGCATGATCATCATGACTGTTGCCCATGAAGAAGGTTTTGATGTACATGGATGTATCGTGCGGTGCTCGGTGGCGATGAAGGGAGGGGGGCCAAGATGTCACGAGTGAGTCTGAGCCATCCAGGCTGCATGATGATAGCAGACACGATCATTTAACGAAGCTAAATGTGGACTGAGATACTAATTGGTCAAATAGAAGCAGGGAAATGACAAGAAGATGCTCTTACTCGGTCTCAAACAGTATTTGGCTGCACTGATATTAAATTATGTTAACTTGAGTAAGGATGTAAACATGTGAAGAGAAATATTCAGCTCGTTATTGGAGTCTCTACATGTGACGACATCTTAAGACCTGCATCTGCTTGAAGTTGTGAAACATTGAGCATTTGTTTGAAAAGTGGATTTAGCTTGAGCAAGATTTATTCAATCGCAGATTAATCACCTCACTCACCTAGAGGTGGCAGTTTTGGTTTTCTTTCGCCGAGTTGAAATACCTGCTTCCCCCGTAACACAATAAAGGCAAAAGGAATTTAAATTGTTCAGTTTCTCTTTACAGGTACGGATCCACATTACTCAAAGCTATTCACCAAACTGATTTCATGGGGTAAACAATGTTTTTATGTGGTTGATAACAGTTTTGCTTATTTACATGGCTGCTGCACTGAATAGTTGATTCACGTCCGTTACCATATAGTGTTATTAAGCTATTTGTCAATGCTGTGGGCACCCAAACAAAATTTCCTTCCACTCTATTGCTTTGGGCTAGAAAAAGAGATGAATATTTAAAAATGCAGACCAATAAAAAAAAAATGTTTGCCTGGCCAGATACCACCAAAGGTAAGTGTGAGAAAACAGTTTTAACCCCTATAACCGACCCTATAATCCACTAATAATTTGAGTGACTTTTCCTTTGCATAGTTAATTAAATCAGATTTGATTTCGGTTTTTGCATCAGGTCTACATCAGCCTTTCACAATTTCAGCTGCCAACAATCTAAAAACTGCCCTGTTTCTGCTTCAGGTTTTTCAATTCCATATTTCAAATAAAGCAGCAACATCGTGAGAAACATGTGATGTTTTCCACAACTTTGGGTGCTGATTGAAGAATTAATGAAAGTGTTTTACAGCTCAGTTTGTCATTAAACTGTCCTTTTTGCTTTGTGGCTATTTCCCTGTCATGATCATCACAGGTATAAAATCACCTGGTTTTCCCAACTGAGGCCCCCTCAGCTCTACAACAGACACACTGATAACATACAACCCTCATGGTCTTCAGAGGGAATATAGCTCTTTAAACGTGTACATCAAGTGCTCAGAGGTGATAATTGCCCAGCTGGGTCCTTTGATTTGGTTGAATGCCCTATTTTGATGACTATCAACACAAAGCAGCCACCATGCTACATGATGGTCTTCCACACTTGAATAGCTCCATTAGTGAAGCAGCATCTCCCGCTCAGGGGAGATGATTGACAGGTTTGCGAGGCTGTGATTCATGAGACGAGGTGAGCTTCTGCTGAAGAGAAAGATCCGGAGCCGTACGCCGAGAGAGAGAATCCATCATCTGAGATAACTCCCTTTCATTTTTCACCCTCATTCCTTGTTTTCTTTTATTCCTCCTTTGTTGAAGGTTGTCATGACAACATTGAACACAGTTTCCATGGAGAAAGGATGAGCCCGACCCATTTCACCAGTTCATTGATTGGTGCGACGCTGTAGGAAAGGGACCATCTTGTCGTCTTATATTGTCTGTTGGAAAAACTAACTTTCACGAATGTATCGCTTTATGAGGATGTCATTTAGAGGGTGGGAGAAATGTGGGATTTCCACTATAAGAGATAAGGAGCTTCCATGTAATATATTAATTTTGCTTCATTATTAGATTGTTGTGGCCAGCAAAAAAAGTGTGCAAAGTGGGTTTGGATTAATGCATTGCACTTACTTTGTGCACTTTATAATGAAAAAAAAGACTGTCCATTAATATGCTTACAACATATCGTGGTTTTATATTATGAATGAGAAGATATTTTCAAATAGGGATAAGACTTTTTTGACTCATCTTTTGAAGCAGGACTCAAAATCACAATCGAGCCACGGTAAAGCTACGAGATGCCATGTCAAACATGTCTGAATCCTGAGCAATGTGGATCCTGTTTTACAGTATTGAAGGGCTTTTGTTAGTCCAGATACACCAGACACCAAAATGGACAGAAGACACAATGTGATATGCAGATAGAGGTTTGGGGATCTTTCTTTTGTTTTTTTTTCCACTTTCTTCTCTTCACTATCAGTATTTGACCTGTAATTGACAGTATTCCCTGTTTGGAGAGCCAACCTTTATTAGCCTTCAGAACTTGTGTGGATGTGGAGCCACAGGAGCTCTTCACTGCTGTCATTACGAGGAGCAAGAGATGCTGTGCCATGTTGTTTCTGGACTGAGCTCCCAACTCATTAAGAATTACGGTTTATGACAACTTGCTGTGTATACGGTGTATAGAGGGTATAAAAATGAGATCTGTGAGTGTGGATGGAGACACAATGATCTGTGAAGAGCAGGAGATTTGTTTCCCAGCCAACTGTCCTAAAGGGCGTTTCCTCTCGCCACAGAAGCATAATGTGTTCAGCACAAGGCCAGTCTCTTGTGACCCACTAATGGACAACACTCCCAGCTCTCATGTCCGTGTGTGTGTGTGTGTGTGTGTGTGTGTGTGTGTGTGTGTGTGTGTGTGTGTGTGTGTGTGTGTGTGTGTGTGTGTGTGTGTGCGTTAACCATGACCCTTCACATAATGATCACAGCACCAACATGACACTTTTATCAGAAACTATATATTTAATCCTGGCTGCTTGATTTTCTAATCTGGTAAAGGGTCAATTCATCTTTAGCCGAAGATGGATGTAATATGAGATGACCGGCCAATACTGACATACAAGAAAGGTTTGATCAGTAATGTTTTAAAGCTCCTGAATATGATTCCAACTAGATGTGTTTTTATTTTTTATTTTAGGACTGAATATAACTGCCTGGCTGTTTTCTGTTTCCATAAGACTCACATGTTGTGCATCCACATCTTAATGAGGGAACGAGGTACAGCTAAGAAGCCGATGAACACACCAGGCAGCAGAGCCGCTTCATCATGAACTCAATTGGCGGAGGAAAAATTGAGGGAGGAAAAATGAGCCGTTGGTGTTGTGGTGGAAATGTTGTTATTATCCGTCTAGTTGTAAGTCTCTTAACAGAACTTGTCTTTGTTGATTTTATTATTTGCCGCAGCAAATGTTCAATGGTTGTACAGAGTGCAGGCAGTCTGGCCTCAACGCAGTAGAGTTGGATGTGACACAAGAAGAAGAGCAGAGGTGGGGTGTCTCACTTCCTGAAAACATAACAATTACTAATATCATAACTTGAAAGTAGACATGGAGGAAGAAGAAGTGTGAGTCACAAAGGCAAGGTCATATATACTGTAGGTGAGATGCCAAAGCGAGAGGCTGCTTTGGTGCACATCCTCAATAATTGCAGAATCAGACGTGGAGTAAAGGAGCGGTGACGCACAAAAGCGAGAGCTGGTACAAGTTCTTGTGGCTGTGGCAGGAAGCAAGTCTTGCATCATATCCAACAAGAGTGTGGTGATATGTGATTTGAGCCCAACAGGTGTGAAAACAACATCACAGACTTCTGAGAAGCACAACAGAACATGTTTTTCCATCACAGCGTGTGGAAACGGGATGAGGGATCATACAGCTGTGTTTCCAAAGCACTATTGTATGGTACCTTTCCTTATACCATAGCACAGACCTTGGCAGGGTCCATCTGACTAACGTGTGCATATTTACCTCACAGACTAAAGAGTGGTATTCATAATAATAACATAAAATCACTTTCAATCGGAAACAACTGAACATTTCTTTCATAAATGTACAAATCTTATGTCAAAATATACTGTAGATTTCAACATTAAATATCAGATGAACTATATGTTTTACACATTTTGTGTTGCATATTTGTGAAATGACAATATATACTGTATTGAAGTAAGAATAGCATACATTACTATTTCACATTACAGAAACGTATGAGCCAAATAAAAATCTGACCCATGTATAATTCATCTTTTACCTCTCAAGTGTCCTGATTGTTGAACGTTCGGGTCGTGTTCCTGCTCTGGAAGGCACAACAATCAACCTTCACCAAGTGACCCAGCTGATTAGATTTGTACCAGCTGACAACAACAAATCTGTTGCTTCTGAGAAGCCATCCCCTCTTACACAGATATCTCCCAGTGGATTGTGTATGTAAACTGTTCGAAAAATAGTGGGGTGCTTTTCCAAGTATCCTGGATAAACTTACAAACAATATCTTCATTCAGCGTGACAAGTAACTCACCGAATGATAATGTTTGAGTGGCATTTCAACTGTGGCTACATATCTTTGTTCTGAATCTGGAATCTGCTAAACAGCAGGAAAGTTTAGGAAACGTTACGTGTTTTCTATATGTTCTCTTTTGAAGCTCTTTACATTGGGAGGGATGTATAGTGTAAGAGCTTGGCCATTATGTCTGAAGACAGGCGGAAGAGTAACACAGCCATTAGCAATATGTGCATTTGCACTCTGAAATACTGGGTCCATTTAGATACCCGTACAGTCACTTCCCAACCCTTTGAGAGGGAATAATTAAAAACATCGGTAAGTGAAAATATGATTATTCATCGCTCCTTTGGCTTCCCTCAAAAACACTTTGTCACTTGCTGTAAAGGCATCTGTTAAAACACAAAAGACTCCATCTTCGCTTTACAGCAACAATACATTGCAAACCTTCGATCATACAGGATGTCATTACTAATGCATAATGAAGTCTTTACATCATTCAAAAATCAATGAGGAGTTAGAGAATAAGAACATCCCTCTTTCTCAGCAGCAGTCTAATCTACTGCCTACTGCTCTTCGGCTGTCATTTCAGAGCTGCACTCCAAGAGAATGGTTGAATGGGTGCAATCATCCCTCTTGACTGGGCCAGCACACACTAAATGGTTAATGCATTAGTGATGAAGCCTCCCCAGGTAGGTGTGGCATTATTTAGACGCCACCATTATTCCTCATGGAATGATTGTGCTACCTTCAACTACTTCAACAAACAGGTCTTCCGGTAATATCTATGTGTGCTAACATTAGCCACCATAAGCTTCTATTCAATTCAATTCAATTCAGTTTATTTTATATAGCCCAACATCACAAATACAAGTTTGCCTCGGAGGGCTTTACAATCTGTACACATGACATCCCTATCCCGGGACCTCACATTGGATTAGGAAAAACTCCCCCAATAAAGACAGTAAAAACCCTTTCACAGGGAAAAAATGGGAAGAAACCTGAGGGAGAGCAACAGAGGAGGATCCCTCTCCCTGGATGGACAGAAGCAATAGATGTCATGTGGCCAGAATGAATAACGTAACGGAGTTACAGCACATTCAATGAATGTGACAGAAATTATTCATATAATGAGTAGTATGCATGGTCCATGATCCAGATAATCACGATCCATTAAGCAGAAGGAGGTAGAGAGGAGGGGCATCCCAGGGGCAGTGGGAGGAGAAAGCAGGGCCATGGCAGCTGGCAGGACCGGCTGCAGGCCAGTTGCATCAGCAGGGCCATGGTTGCATCAGCAGGGGAACCAGGGTCCAGGCAGCCACAAATCCATGAAAAAAGAAAGTAGAGTTAGTAATATGCATTGAAGAGACAATCATTTATCCAGAAGGAGAGAAAGAAGAGGTGAAGAGGAGAGGAGGAGAGGAGGAGCGAAAGAGGAAGAGAAGAAAAGGAGGAGCTCAGTGTATCCTAAGATGTCCCCCAGCAGTCTAGGCCTATAGCAGCATATCTAGGGGCTGGACCAGGGCAAACCTGAGCCAGCCCTAACTATAAGCGCCATCAAAGAGGAAAGTCTTAAGTCTACTCTTAAATGAGGTGACCGTGCCTGCCCCCCGAACTGAAAGTGGAAGCTGATTCCAAAGAAGAGGAGCCCGATAACTGAAAGCTCTAGCCCCCAACCTACTTGTTAACACTCTGGGAACCACAAGTAACCCTGCATTCAGTGAGCGTAATACTCTCGTGGGGTAATATGGCACTATAAGGTCCTTAAGATATGATGGTGCATCACCAGTTAAGGCTTTGTAGGTAAGGAGAAGGATTTTAAATATGATTCTCGATCTTACAGGAAGCCAGTGGAGAGCAGCTAGTACAGGAGTAATGTGATCTCTCTTCCGCGTCCTCGTTAGTACACAAGCTGCAGCATTCTGGATCAATTGGAGAGATCCAAGGAATTTACCGGAGCAGCCTGATAATACGGAGTTACAGTAATCCAGTCTTGAGGTAAAAAATGCATGAATCAATGTTTCTGCATCGCGGTGAGACAGGATGTGCCGGATCCTTAAGATGTTCCGTAGGTGAAAATAGGCGGTCCATGAGATCTGGTTTGCCAGATCAATCAGCAGGCCAAGCTCTTAAATTGACATGGTGAAACCACTTAACAATAGCACACAGCATAAATGGACAGGCCTTGAATACATATGCAGTTGAATAACTACTAGCTCAATTACAACCACTCCTTAACACAGTTATCACTTATTTTGGTATTGCTGTTAATTTAACCTTAAAACAAAATAACTTGAACACGACTAGACATGCAAGTTTACCGACAAAACCATGTCTGTACATCAGTCATCACCATCTGGGTGATTTATTCACTGATGGTGATTTCCCTTCCTTCATTCACACCAACCTGCCGGGTGTGAGCAGAAAGGTGGCAGCATCAACAGATGGATTTGGCGTAGACCTGAAACCATAGCAACCAATGAGGATATCTGTAGGAGCAACTTCAATCAATGCAGTAATAAATTCAACAAATCAGACCAGACCCCTCAACCATCTGAAGACTTACAAAACACCTCCCTCCCACTGTAGGACAATATCTTCCTGCTGATCTGTCAAAGAAATGGAAAAACACCAATTATTTTTGGATGGTTCATGTTTTAGATACCTGAAGTCATTGTTCATCTGCAGTGTGTGTGTCAGTGTTTTATAGCACAACCACAATCCCATTTCTCACTTTTTTTTTTTTAAAGGTGCCCTCCAGAAAACCAGAGGTAAAGATCACCCAAGTGGGAAATACAGCATGTTTGCCTTGTGAATTGGTGTGAGCCATCAACGTCACACCATGTGTTAGTATGTTGTATTTTCAGTAAAGGGAGATCAATATCACAACATGGATTTACAGGATTCCCGCCAAGCGCTAATGGAGAAGAATCTAAAACAATTAACTGATACCAAATATTTTCAGTGAACCGCTGTCTGCTGCCAGATCTTATCCTAGGAAGCTGTGTCGATATTTCCATCTCATCTGTTTTCACTTTGTCTCTTACCAGCAAAAGTTTACTTCAGAAGTTGTAATGTTTTGCTGTAAAACAGGTTAAATAACACACCACAAACTTGTGCCTTGCAGCCAAAACATTGCTAAAACCCCCAAATTCATTCAGATTAGTGGAGATATTCATTTATTTTTCATTTTATGATTGTGACTAAATAAATGCTTTTTCTTTGTGTCAGTTTCCTTGTTTCATAAATTACCAGAGGCATGGTGTCCCTTTAATATACTGCTTTGTTAAATAACTCTGTGAAATGAGTCTTAATTGCCATGTATGAACCAACATATTAAACCAAAAAAGGTTCAACGTAGAGCTACATCAAATCTTATTGCCTCAGCTTGTTTTCCAGATATGTTCCATGATTGAAGCCATCACATGGCAGTATTTGGCAATGGACCGGTTTGTGTTTATTGTACTCCTCTGATGGATCCTGTAACTTCTGCTTTCCTCATCACTTCCTGGTGGTTTTTAAACGTCTTCCTGTTTACCTGTGATGGTTCAACCTCACAGACACAGCTTGTATTTAAGATTTAAGATGTATGGAACCACGTACTGTGTGTATTTACATTACATTTAATTTAACTGATGCTTTTATCCAGAGCGACTTACAATAAGTGCAATTCCACCATGAGTACAAACTCAGAACAACAAGAATCAAGAAAGTACAATTTCTTCAACAAAGTTAAACTACAAAGTGCTATCAGTAAGTGCCATCTAAGTGCTACTAAAGTGCTACTACAGTGCTACCTTCCGTATTCGAGGTGTAGTCGAAAAAGATGTGTTTTTAATTTGCGGCGGAAAATGTAGAGACTTTCTGCTGTCCTGATGTCAATGGGGAGCTTATTCCACCATTGAGGAGCCAGGATAGCAAACAGTCGTGACTTTGTTGAGTGTTTAGCTAGAAGTGACGGGACTACAAGCCGATTGGCAGAAGCCGAGCGGAGCGAACGAGCCGGGGTGTACGGTTTTACCATGTCCTGGATGTAGATTGGACCCGATCTGTTCGTAGCATGGTACGCAAGTACCAATGTTTTGAAGCGGATGCGGGCGACCACCGGTAACCAGTGTAAGTCGCGGAGGAGTGGAGTCGTGTGGGTGAATTTCGGGAGGTTAAAGACCAGTCGAGCTGCTGCATTCTGGATGAGCTGCAGGGGTCGGATGGCACTAGCAGGTAGACCTGCCAGGAGGGAGTTACAGTAGTCAAGACGCGAGATGATCAGAGCCTGTACAAGAACCTGTGCCGCCTTCTGGGTGAGAAGGGGACGTATTCCCCTGATGTTGTACAGCATGAATTGACAGCAACGTGTTGTTGCGGTGATGTTGGCAGTCAGGGAGAGTTGACTGTCGAGTGTAACACCGAGGTCGGTGCCAACAGTGAGTTGTTGAAGGTGATAGTGAGGTCGTGGGTGGGAGAGCCTTTTCCTGGAAGGAAAAGTAGTTCAGTTTTGTCAGGGTTAATTTTCAGGTGGTGTGCGGACATCCACTGAGAGATGTCAGTCAGACAGGCAGAGATATGTGCTGCTACCTGTGTTTCCGACTGGGGAAACGAGAGGATCAGTTGGGTGTCATCGGCAAAGCTATGGTAGGAAAAGCCATGCGAGCGGATGACAGAGCCGAGAGAGTTGGTGTACAGAGAGAAGAGGAGAGGACCCAGTACGGAGCCTTGTGGGACCCCTGTAGTGAGAGGACAAGGTTCAGACACAGATCCTCTCCAAGTTACCCGGTAGGTGCGGTCATTGAGGTAGGATGAGAAGAGGGAGAGTGCAGTGCCTGTGATACCAAGGTCCTGGAGGGAGGAGATAAGGATCTGGTGGTTCACTGTGTCAAAGGCAGCAGAAAGGTCTACAAGGATAAGGACAGAGGAGAGAGAAGCCACTCTAGCAGTGTGAAGCTTCTCAGAGACAGCAAGGAGGGCAATCTCTGTTGAGTGACCTACCTTGAATCCAGACTGGTGAGGGTCCATAAGGTTGTTCCGTTGGAGAAAGGAGGAGACTTGGTTAAAGATAGCTCACTCCAGAGTTTTTGAAAGAAAGGGAAGGAGAGAGACAGGTCTGTAGTATTTGACTTCCGACGGGTTGAGAGTGCGTTTCTTCAGGAGAGGGTTGACTCTTGCCTCCTTCAGAGAGTCAGGGAAACAGCCAGTTGAGAGGGAGGTGTTGATAAGATGGGTGAGAAAGGGAAGAAGGTCAGGAGCAATGGACTGGAGAATGGGAGATGGGATGGGGTCAAGGGGGCAAGTGGTTGGGCGGACAGAGGTTACCAAGGTAAGAACTTGATTGGGAGACAGGGGGTGAAAGAGGAAAGCAAAGAGGAAGAAGATGAAGTTAATGGAGGTGTAGGTATAGAAGAAGATGGGTTCGTAAATGAAGAGTACATGTCATCTATCTTTTTTGTAAAGTAGTCAACAAAGTGGCTTGGTAGAAGGGTGGAGGGAGGAGGAGGACTGGGGGGTGGGAGGGTCAAGGAGGTTGGAGAAGATAGAGAAGAGTTTTTTGGGGTTAGAAAAAAAGAAGGATTCAATTCTGGATTGGTAGAACAGGCTTTTTGCTGCAGAGATAGAGGCAGAGAAAAAGGAGAGAATGGAGTGATAGACGAGCAGGTCGTCGGCATGTTTGGATTTTTGCCATTTCCTTTCCGATGCTCGCATAGTGGCTCTCTGGGCACACACCAAGTCAGACAGCCAGGAGCCGGAGAGGACTTGCGGACATTTCGTGTTGTAAGAGGACAGAGAGAATCAAGAGAGGAAGACAGAGTAGAGAGGAGAATGTCTGTGGCAGAGTTAGGATGCATGAGTGCGAAAGAGTCAGTTGAAGGAAGGGCTAACAGAACAGACGAGGCAAGAGAGGATGCGAATGTTGCGACGGACAGGTGTAGATTCTGTTGATGTGGTAGGGTTGTGAGTTCCAAAGAGTGGGAGAGAGTGAGAGATGAAGAAGTGGTCAGAGACATGAAGTGGAGTTACAGTGAGGTCAGATGTAGAGCAGTTTCTGGTAAAAAAATATAGTCAAGGTGATTGCCAGCTGTGTGAGTAGGAGGGGAAGACCAAACCAACCAAAGGAAGACAGTAAGAGTAACAGGTCAGATGACTTCTCTGTCTGGATGTTAAAGTCACCCAGAAGGATGAGAGGGGGGCCGTTTTCTTGGAAGTTTTGATAGGAGGACGTCTAATTCTTCCAAGAAATCTCCCAAGGAACCGGGTGGACGGTAGAGAACACCAATGTCAAGTTGGACTGGATGAGTAACCGTCACAGCATGAAACTCAAAAGACAGCGGGGTAAACAGTGGAAGCGGGTAGGGAGAAAAACTCCATTTGGGGGAGATAAGTAGACCTGTGCCACCACCCCGACCAGTGGGCCGAGGTGTGTGGCCGAAGGAGAAAGCAGAGGCGAGGGCAGCAGGGGTAGATGTGTTGTCTGGTGTGATCTCGGTGTGATCTTGGTGAGAGCCAGGAAGTCCAGCGATTGCTTGATAGCGAAGCCAGAGATGAAGTCAGCCTTGCGGTTAGCTGACTGGCAGTTCCAGAGGCCCCCTGTGACGAGGTGTTGGGTCTGAGTGGAGCGGGTGGGATAAATAACAGAAGAGGGATTGTGATGCAGGTGCGAACGAGTCCAAGGCCTATAGTATCTACGAGTGGATATGTACACAGGTATGGATGGGAAACACATTTTTACAGGGCAATGTTTATACTCATAGTATATAGCAATAGTTATATTGCAGAGAAACTTATTTAAACTGTACTCAGGCAGGATTCAGGTAGTCCAGCAGTCTGAGATCTCACAGGTAGAGCTTGCACACTATTTGAACATTATTGCTAAAAAAGGACACGAGCTGAGCATTTTCTCTTTAAGGGTTGTTTTGTTTAAACTTCCTATAGTCACATACTGATGCCAAGAGGGTTTTATATAATGTGATCTTGTTGAAAACACAATTCTCTATCTGTATTGTCTATCCAGAGATATGTCTGGCTCTTCTTTAATGCAGCGCAAACTCCAGTCAAGTGAAACATGAAAGTTTCTTCTTTTCACAGTTCACGGGAACGCTGCCCTTGTGAAAGCTAGCCAGTTTTCAGTGGGTGTCTGGGGTCACAGTTATCTTAACCAACTAATTGGGATCCAGGAAGACAAGGTGCATTGTGGTTTATCGGTGCTTGAGTGTGTAGATAAGTGATGCAGCTAGATCTTTATATTTAACCTTACTGTGGCAATATTATAGTGTAAAGATCACTATACTACTACTGTCAAATTAATGGATCATATAAAAAATACAAATGCTTCAAGATAAATTTGTTTGTTTCTTTAAATTGTCTCCTGCTTCCTGCTTCCCTTCGCTCTGCGTCAGATAATTGACCTCTACAGCTCTCGCAGCAGTCCATGTAGCCCTGCTCTCAACTTGTTGCTCATTTAACAGGAAAAAACAAATGGAGCGGAAAAAGCCGCCTCTCATGACCTGCGCTACCTGTTTCTCTGAGGCTGAGTAGTCCCTCAGCTGATTATGACAGCTATCTAACATATAACAATGCTAAAATGTTGATGCTAAGAGCATGCGTAATGTTTCCCATGTTTGCAATGTTAGATGTCAGAAAATCTGCCTGTCTTCCAATTTGAGAAGCCCGAACCAGAGAATGTTCGCTATCTTTTCTTGATTAAAGAAACTGAAACAATGAATATATTATAACATTTGATGCCAATTAATTTTTTTATGTTAGCATCCCCAGAGGGGCATGGCTGAACTAATTAAATTTAGGGAGGTTCTCTTAAGTAAGATGCTTTATCTTCACAGGGTTAGAAACTCACATTTTGGAGCCTTTGCAGTTTTTATTCACTGAGCAGACACCTTAAGGATTAAAACTATCTTCAACCTGCTACCTTGTGATGTAAAAAAACAACATGTATTTCGCTGAGATCTGTGTTAAAATAGATCAGATTAAAGGTGAGAGAGAAAAACAAAATCCATCTCCAAAGCATAAAATTCCTTTCTGCCTTTCTACAGAGCAACATGTGGCCTTCCTCACTGGGAAAGCTGTGAAAGTTTAGCGTTGTTTGCAGTGAGACTAGCTGGTCAAACAGTAATGAGCTGGCGTGGCTGTCTGGTCAGTCCTCCGATCAGCCTCACAGAGGACCATCTGGTCTCTACTGTGGAGGCTGACAGCAGCTGAAAGAGCCATGTGAGAATATGACTGATGGATCTCTGCCCACGCAATCCTAGTCTGCCAAGAGAATGCCGCTCAAAGTGTGAAAAATGTCCACCGACACAGTCTTTTCCTGGATCAGGTGGTGGGGCAGTGGGAAAATGGGAAACGGCCTCTTGGCTGCATGTGTTGTTTTTTAGATAAACATCTGAAAGGGATCCTGCAGATGGAATTGTCATTAATGCTTGTGCATAAACTGTGTGTGTGTGTGTGTGTGTGTGTGTGTGTGTGTGTGTGTGTGTGTGTATGTGTGTGTGTGTGTAATATCAAGTCACCTCTGTCTATTTGTGTATCTCATTTGTTACACTGTGGTGGGAAATTATTTGTTTACAGGATACAGATAGTGAGATGTTCTTCAAAGTGCACCGGACAGCCGAGTCAAAAGAGGATGTATGACGCAGCCTGGGAGACAAATAGCTCGACATTTACACACAACAATCTGTGAGGCCCAAACCAACGCAGCAGCATTGCTTGATTGGAACTGTGAGTGCATGCTGTCCAATATCAATTTCAGCAATATCACTCCGTAGACACCAAAATGGCATGTGGGAGTGGAGAAGCATTTTTATCAAATCCACTAATCAGATGAAATTAAGCTACAATTAGACTGTTTCTGTTGTTTTTCAAGTTCAAGTATATAAAGACAAGAGCAACTTAAAATGTTCACACCATTGTGACCACTGATTTTCAGCAAATGTGTCTGTTGTATGATGTGAATCTCTACCATCTGACTGCACTTGTGCGCCACCGTGAGCAGCTGCATGGAGCGCTAGCAGGTGATGGACCTCGTAGCTCTAAAGGGTGACGATGTGTCCCTGTCGACAGTCCATAATAAGGCTGCGTTGCGATGGATGTGTGATGTGTCAGTGCTATCAGAGCCTGGATCTGTGTTCAGATCACGGCGGTTTGGTAGGCTGAATATAGTGCAAGCCGCTGTGGGCTGCCAGACCAAATTGCTGCGTCCATTTCCGACCAACCGTCTGCCACCGAGCGGGACAGGAGACGAGCAAATTAGGCCATTTAGTTGTGGGAAGATGTTAAAAAAAAGAGGTGGGGGCTGAAAGTGCAACAAACAAAATATCTTCTTTGATTATTGAATGCCAATAAAGCGATTGATTGTTGCTTTAGCATCAACAATAAACAGATACAACTGACATTCAGACATGCACAAAAATTAGATATTGTCACTTTCATGAGGAACTTATTCTTATTCTATACTTATTCTCAAAATGTTTCACAGGGATAGTTTTCTGTGTCTCTTTCACACACAGTCATTTTGTCACAAACCTCCTTTTAACATATAGTAACCGTCCACTGGTAGACGAGAAACACATTAAGTCAGAAACTAAAATGACTAAATGAGTTTTACAGTATGTCTGGTAAACATCAATCCTCATTGAGATTTTGGGTAAGTTAAAAATCAATAGCCTCTCTTAGTGAGCGTAGGCCAGACAATATAATGCAATAATGCAGTTTTAATAATGTCTTTTGTCTGAAATCTATAAATCACAAACGTAATGTCTGTGTTCAGTCAAGTCAGTATGAACAAAACATTGTCCTGAAAAACCTGTATTTGCATTTAGACTTTCATATAAATCAGAATAAATCAAACTAAATGAGACAAACAACATGGTCTGTTTGATAAAACTGTTTATTTTAATTTCCTGATCGCTCCATCATGTTCCACACTCTTAAACTTCGGTGTCTTCCTCGTTCGACATTTCCTTCTGATTGTGTTTTCAGTTTTGTGCTGGAAGCTGCTGCCGTTCCAGTGAGAAACACATCTTACATTAGTGGTCCCAGTTAAATGTGACAACAGGATTTAATCTACTGAATTAGATCAGCAGCACACAACACTGAGAGAGGAGAACAAATAACACATTTAAACACTAAAAACCTACATACTCTCACACACACACACACACACACACACACACACACACACACACACACACACACACACACACACACAACTATATACACATATTCAGACACACAGGCGCAGTCGCTCAGCTATTTTGATTTAGAACCACACACTAACACCAGACACCAACAGACACCAAAGTAACATTACAAAAATCAAAAAATATCTCAAAATTTACAATTATTATTTACAGCTCAAGTATTCACCCTGTCACTCTTACTGTAGATAGATACTCTGTGTGAATTCATCAGAATGTACATCGATATGTACAGATTAAATGCATCGTCTTAAATACTATAAATATAACTATGGGGTTGGTCACATAAAGACTATTTGCACGGTTAAATAAATACACTATTAATCTGTTTTTATTGTTTTAATCACAGTAATTCAACTGAGTTAACCTCTAGAAGTTGCCTTAAAGTACATAATGCAACATCGCTGACACATGGACAAGACAACGAGACCCTGGAGTCTTTGTTTTCAATAATAAAGATAAAATATCAATACTAGATGCCAATATCGTATTACTGAGCCAATTTGAACTAACATTAGAAGACGTTTTTCCACTGTGCAGAGTATTAACCATGTTTTTAAACGTAAGCAAAGACCTGCTGTGCCTGGAGAGGTGGGAACTCCTTGGTGAAATGTGGCAAATTGTGCATCAAATATTGAAATAAGCCAGTGGTTTAAATATACTATATATATATATATATATATATATATATATATATATATATATATATATATATATATATATATATATATATATATATATATATATATATATATACATACTAGTATATATATATACTTTATAAACCCTGTTAATTGTGCTCTCTCTTAACCCTCTCATTTAATCATTGTGCGGATCAGCTCCAGAACAAACCAATGGTGCAGTTTAGTTTCTTGTGAAGATTGAAGTGCATTAAAGTGTGCGGATCCTCCAGTGACCCCCGGGAGGATGCAGGAATCAGATCAAAACTAACATGATCTGCAAGTTATATCATCAAGTTCATCCACACTGGCTCTATTTTAACTCATTGACTGGTGCTTGCTCACCAAGGAATGAAACTTCTTTGTGCTCACTTTCCTGTGCTTCTATAAATGTGCTTCAACTCTCAACCGAAGCTGCAGGTGAATACAGATGAGTGCCCTCACCTGTACTCACCCGAGGTCATGTGTCGTTTATGTCACAAGCCAATTGACCAAAAACATCCGGTTTCTTGTACATGTTAATAGTAGTTTTTTCCACATTCACTTTTAGCAACTGAACAGGTTATTATCCAGCTGGGGCATGTTTATTTGTTCATTTATCTTGACACATTCAGGATAGAGTACAACCACCGTTCCTGTTATTTAGACTGAACAACATAGGTGTTGGTCTGACAATAGGTATGATAGGGAGGAAGCATCGATCAACAATGGAGTGATAACAAGGCAAAATTCAACGCACCAACACGCTTTTAACCTCATAAGTTGAAACATTACAACTTGATGAATGCTCAAATTTTAAAGACATAAAGATCTGCCGTACTAACACGCAAGAAACGATGTAAGATGTTTTTGCAAAGTGGCTTGTGATACATGTGAAGGTTTTTTGTTAAAACTGTACTTAACAAACGACTCCAGGGTCTCTCCCTAATTAAAGTGCGCAAGTGAATGAGACGAGACATTGGTCCAAACTCACGACATAATCGAGAAGAAAAAATGACAAAAGCATAAGGCAAACAGACAACAGGGACGCTGTTCAGGCACCAAACAATGTGACTGACTGTGCTTCACACTACATCTGTTCAGTCTCAAGTATTGATGTTGTCTCAGGGAGGGGCCATGAGACAGTTGGCTCCTCCGCTGGCCAGCAGAGACACCTAGTGGTGAAATCGATGTACTACCACTTATTCCAAACCTTAATATCACTACACATTTTCCACATTATACCCCAAAACATACATCGTCATCCAAGATTATACATTAAAAAAAGTGTTCACACCTCAGTTCACAAAAATACATCAAAGTGGAAATTGTAGTGCTGATGAAATGATGTCCGTAGTGGTCATAATTTGAGAAATGTACAATAATTAAACCCTAACATTGTATTGTAGGGGCGACAAATCCAAAGCACGGCCCGGAGCTGAACCTCTTATTCAATGCACTGTAACAACATTAGAGATATATTGTTGTGTGACCTCAACAGTAAAATGTATTGTCTGTGTATTGCACAGCTGTGCAGGTGGAGCAGACAAAGCAAGGCGTCTGCTCTTTTCCTTCTTTACATCAGAAGAGGATCTGTATCTATGATGCGTTGCCACGGCTTCCCCTGGGTAACACAGCTCTATTTTTAAAGCGGCAGGGTCACCAGGAGCTCTCATTCAGCGGCAGACGACACACTGACGCACACACACACTTGCACATCTGTACGTATACAAATAACTCACATTTTCCTATCCCTTCTGGCTCTGCCTCTCTCACACAGACCAGTGTAAACCTCTCTGCTTATCTCTGCACATGCAATACCACCTCTGCCCTTCTATGGCATGGATTTAAATGGAATTGCTTGATTAAAAGCATTGATTCAAATGGAAAAGCTTTGTCTAGAACAGCTACAACTGGAACAGCACAGAGACAACGTGTGCAGCGCTGTTGCCAACAGCTCCAGAACCTCATTTGTCGAGGAGAAACGTTGTTCAAAAGAAAAGTGCTACTCTGTGTTTAAGGCTCAGAGATGCTCTAAAACAATAGCAGGAGACTGTGCTCTGGTGTTTAGCGGGAAGAAATGAAGAGGTGAAAAGCTTCCCCTCATTTTTCACTACTGTGGTGTATAAACACGATTTACGGTGACATCTCAGACTATTGCACAACACATATGTATAGTATTCTACATCGGTGGGAACAGTAGGGATAGAAGGAGATCCACAGTTTTACGAGGACCCTACTCTGCCTGCTTATTATTGCTGATGCATGATAGGCACAATAAAGAAGTAATGTGCTTTAAACACTGTTCACACTATCAGAATCACTTATTACATACTGTTATGGATGCATTTGTAATCATTATGTTTTCTAGATGTGAAATGTTCTTACATGGTGATACAGATCATGAAAATATTTTTCTCCTTCCATCCCAACCCCACGGGGAACAATCTTCTACAACTGAACCAGAATGATGATCTCCTAGATTTAGGAACATCCAACTGTCTCAAAAATAATCTTCTCCAAACTGGTGAACACACGATTCAGTACAACGTAAAGCATTTTGCGCTGCACACACCTTAACCTCGGCCATAGCTTATTACAAAACAGCCCATATTGAAGCCCTCAGAGGACCTTTCATTGCTCCCTCTATTCTTGTCTCTGCCCCTCTCTCTCTGCCCCTTTAATACATCGACAGATGGAAAAGGTTGTCAGATCTGCCGCGATCCCTTCATTTCAACTGGGAATTGGCAGCACAGATTCTATGATGGGGAAGAAGGGTCGGCGAGGAGCATCGGGGCAGAAAAAGGGGGGATAGAGGAACTCGGCTCTGGGGGTTAAGGTGTGAAGAACGCGGCAACAACTGGCAGTGGATTTTCTCTCCCTATTGACTTCCTCTGTTCCTCCCCTACATCCTCTGTCTCCCTCTCTGCAAGCAGGGCTGGGGTTTAACAGACGGGAGGATCTATGAGCTCAGTGGATCATAGCTCAGACTCGGGCGAGCCGATGTTCTGGTAGCCCGTCTTGGTGCTGGTGCCATAGTTGGTGTTGGTCATCTCCTGGGTGCCGCCGGGGCCCAGGTAGGCACGGGGGGCGGGCATCGGGGAAGGAGCCTCGCTGGGGTTCTTGTTGAGGATGAAGCGCTGCTCGTCCTGCTCTTCCAGGTTGGAGATGTCCTTCATCATGCCTTTACGGTAGGAGACGGACAGCTTGTTGGAGCCATCGGAGATAAGATTGAAGTGGCGGACAATGAAGACAATTGGTAAAGGCAGCATAGCCACCACAATGAGGGAGTAGGCCATGGCTGCAGCCCAGGGAGGGTAGTTGTGGAAACGCTCTGCGCCCTGGCAAACAAAGAGTGCAGACAGAAGAGCATGAAGAAACAGGGGAAGAGATATAAAAACAAGGAAAAGAGGAGAAGGACATGTATGGAATAATGAGGCAAGTCTGGCCGAGCTTTCCCTCTTTGTTTATCTCCTTTCCCACTCTTCTTTTTACTATGTGCAAACACACAAAAACACTGACCTCAGCTTCCACCCAGGCGTTGTATCCTGCAGGACTGACGACCATCTCGATGACCGTGGCGATAATGAGAAGCACCAGGATAGCTGGCGACACGTACCTCCACATGTAGTAATAGAAGGAGTACGGCCTGAAACCAAGCATGTCCTCCAGGTCCTGCATGAACCTGAAATAAAGAAAGAACGAGTTTCTAAGCATCTCAGTTGGCCGTGTCAATGATCAATGCACAATACCAGGCCCAATCCCAACGTCCCACCTCAGGCCTTAAACCCTGAAACCTCAGGGACTTACTGACGTCACCGAGTGAATGGTTGTGTGAGAGACTGTAAAGGCTTGAAACGGTGTAACTACGAATAGGGGAGCGCACCTCAAAGCCTGTGAGGGTTTAGGGCTGTCCCACTGTCACATCGTCGAATGTTTGAGGGCTCTCTTACAGACAATCACAGTAACGTAGTTGGCACTAAACAGTTCTGATTAAAAGGAATTTTATCCAAATATGGCTGCGTCTACATATCCGGTTGAGTCACCTCTTAGTGCCGTAGATCCAGGCCACAGAGATGTTCTCTAGGATCACCACCACAGTGAGAGGCAAACCAGCTGAGTAGTCATCAAACATGGTGACAAAGTAGTTCCCTGAACGCTGCACAAACAGCAGGCCGAGCAGGAAGGCCACAATGCAGCAACCCACTGAGAAAAGAAAAGAAGAAGAAACATCGAGTGAGAATCACAAGCACTTTGATATCATGTACCACCTATAACCACCATAACAGTTAACTCACCACACAGGATCTCTTTACGAATCTTGAAAGCATCCAGAATGGGCGTGGTGATGCCGGTCATTGTGCCGATCATGCTTCCCAGACCCAGGTTGATCAGCATGAAGAAGAACATGACAGACCAGAAGGGACTGGCAGGGAAATGTGTCATGGCCTCTGTGAAGGCGATGAACGCCAGACCAGTGCCCTGAACCGACTGGAGGACAAAAGAGGGAGGTGGAGGTCAAAGGTGGCTCAAGATGGAGATGAGTGATCCGAGGTGGAAAATCAACCACCTAACTTCCATTTTTAGATTGATCAATGAGTGCAGCCCCTTAAAGGACCAGAGACACTTTAAGTGAGTCCACAGTGGATTAGGGTTCAAATTCCAACGAGAGAATGCGAGTGCGATTACTGTCAGCGGCACCTCCGTGACTACTGCTTGCCGCTGTTCGGCACCTGAGTGGCAGACATGTTGCAAACTTGCCACGTCGCACACTCGCCACCTGGCTGAAGCCTGCCACACGCCTGCCACTGGGTGCCAGTGCCACAAGGAGCAGCTTGGCCTTGCTGATTCGAACAGCACTCGCCAAAAACAAGAAAAGTATGAATGACGATGCCTTAACAATATTCCTGTGACCTCTAAATGATCTGTGTATTAAAAGGTTCTCTGAACGCTGAAATGGATGATCACAGTGTTCAAAATACGCGAAATATTCAGCATTTTGTCTGCTAAGTGGCCACTGTGTGGGTGCAATAACAGACTTGAAGAAACAGGGGCTGCAACTCATGATTATTAGTCTGCCGATGATTTACTCAAATCATTGAATAACTTGTTTTTATATAGATTAAAAACAGCAAAACTTGGTCATTATATTTCCCCAGAGTCCAAAATGATTAATGCTTGTTTTATTTGACCAAAACTTTTCTTTTACAATGACAGAAAAACATAACATTTTCAAATTCTAGCTTGAAAGATTTGTGAAACAATTAATCGATTGCCAAATCGATTTATTGTTTATTAAAACGTTTGCAGCTCTAGAAGAAACAGTGCTTTGCTTTGCAACCTGGTATTATTAACCTCCCCATGTCTTTTTTTAAACACTAGGACAACTTGTCATTCATCATCACTCAAACACAAACAAAATCTTGATAGCTAAAAAAGATTATTCTCAAATACTCAACAATCACATTCCCTTCAGCTTTGTGAATTCTCCTCTTCTGACCTTGTTAAGTTCGTCCTCCAGTAAACAGGCATCCAGGCCCATCTCTCCGAAAGTGTCCTCCTTCACCGTCTTAATGACGGCGTACATCTCTGTGTAGTCCTGGGAGGACAGGTGGGAGAAGTTGATGTGAGGAGGGATGAGCTCTTTGCTCAGCACACCTGTGTTTAGGAAGCCCAGAATCTTCTCTGCATTACTGCACATGGAACATAGGAGATGTGGAGAAAGATGAGTTAGTGAGTAAAGGTTATTGTCAAAAAGAAAGCTTAGTCGGATAGCACTTGTTACAGTATGACACACTCACTCGACGACACACTTCTCGTTCATGATATTTGCCTTGAACCCCAGGACAGCAAACACGACTAAAGTGGCCAAGATGGAGGTAACAAAGTTGATAGTGGAGACCAGTGCTGCGTCAAAGTGGCAGTTATTGTCTCGCTTGTTGTAGCTGGAGAAAGCAATGACGCCTCCGAAGCCCAGACCAAGAGCGAAGAAGACCTGCGTGGCTGCTTCTCTCCACACCTGCGGCTCCAACATCTTTTCCAGCTAGAGACAAGATAGAGAAAACACTTCAGATTTAATCTTTTTTTAATAATCTTTAACCTTGATGTTATATGCTCAGAATCAGAATCAACTTTATTGGCCATGTGTGTGTGTACACATACATGGAAATTGACTCTGGTTATACATATTTATATATTTATATATATATATATATATATATATATATATATATATATATATATATATATGAACAATGACAATGGACAATGAATTTTGGATATTAGTAAAACATATGTTTTGTACATTATTTTATATTATGTCATCCCTCTGTGAATCAGCATATTTGGTATATTTGGAACCTTTGTGTTCATCTTATCTGGTTTTTATCTTCAATTCAAACTATCTTTTGAATAATTTTGAATGCAAGACTAACAGAGAAATCCACAAGTTTACTCTTGTTGCTTGTTGCAATCTACTGCAGGTAGCCCAACTACAAAATGTATATTGCATGATCATATAGAACAAATAGCTAAGTGCAGGTTAAAATGTTCCATGTACTTATAAATATTCACCACTAGAGGGGGACATCAACCCAACACGTGACAATGTGGATATTAATGACATTTATGAGCATGAGGGGATCTGACCATCAACCACTCGGCTGAGCAGCTTGCAGACACAAAGTGGCTGACAGTGAAGAAGTGATCAGGACAAAGACAGCAGTGAGCTTAAGACTACACTTTCCCCTCCAATCATATTGTGGACAGCCTCAGCAAACGACTACATATTATATTATTTTTTATTGTGAAATGTACCAATGTATTGTTTGTTTTATTCATCTCACCTTAGGGGTGAACATGTGAGCGATGCCGTCCACCGCTCCCTTCAGCATCAAACCTCGCACCAGGAAACAGAAAAGCACCACATACGGGAAGAGAGAGCTGAAGTACATCACCTGAGAGAGAGAGAGAGAGAGAGAGAGAGAGAGAGAGAGAGAGAGAGAGAGAGTCAAGTCCGTTGCACAGTGTTGCCATGGACACGCTTTTCTGAGGCCTCACACATGGGAGAAAAACTGCAACCATAAATGCACACACACACACACACACACACACACACACACACACACACACACACACACACACACACACACACACAGCTTTGTGTTTCTTGGCACTGAATCTGTGAAATCTTACCAAACGTGGAGAGGACTCCTTGAGATTTGAAGAGAGGAGTCTAAAATCCTCCCTACAGCATTTCTGTGAATCATTGCAGTAAACTGATGATAATTGGATTACCACGTTTAGCGTGTAAAAAATGTGTCATACCATGGCGATCCATTTATTTTCCTATTGAAAAAGTGGGCCGATGTTGCGCTGTGGTGTATAACTCACTCTGGATAGAGATTACAGGATGTTGTTGCAGTTGTTGCCAAACTAAGCATTTTCCATCTGCATTCTGAATCAGTCTTTGCTGGGTTCAGTTTAAGATTATTAATGTTGCATCTGTGTCTCTTCTATATAGATGAGATACCAAAATAGAAAAGTGTTTTCAAGAGGCTTTAGAATCTCACCTCTGTGAATAAAACACTCACTGATAGTGAGCAATCGTTCATTGTGAAAACAATGCGTCTTTATATGTTGTAATCTCTGAAGGCTCTGCCCCTGCTGTGAAGCCATGGAGACCCCGTACCTTCCCAGAGGACTGAATGCCCTTGATGACAGCCAGGCAGACCAAGATCCAGGCCACCAGCAGGGAGAGGGTCATCTTCCAGTTCAGGCCACCCGTGTCGTCGATGCTGCTGGTGATGTTGAGAGTCTGGCGGTACCAGAAGTACGTTGTGGCCGAGCTCTTCTCGCACTCTGGCACCACGACTACAACAGCAACGATGATAAGGAGGGAATTGGCATTAACAGTGCTGCGACAGTTGAGATATATATCAAATACACAATGGACAGCCGATTTGGAGACTTATAGAACACTTAAAATTGTATTAATTCTGAATTCATTGATTTATTACTACTGCTGATGCATTCATGTGTAATATTTATCTTAATGTTGACATTTAACCAATTGCTGTGTGCTTTTCATATTTCTAAAACATACATCTTGCACTCTAAGTTAATAAGTTAATGCATGATGGAGGAGAGTTGAAAAGATCCAAGTTTCCATAATTGACAAACAAATTACTTACTAATATAGAGATTTTTGAGTGTTATGTTTTTAATGTAAAATGTAAAAGGTGGAGTTGCATTTCTTTCTTTCTAAAAAATTTTCAAAGTACATTTTTGTTTACGTCCATCTTTACTACCTTGCAGTCTGCCTTTTCTGACAAATTGTTGTGTTTTTTGAAGCATTACCGCAACCTGTTGTTTGATGGAATATTGTGAGACCATTGCAAGGAATATGTATCACACGGTGCATGTGCATGTTTATATCTCTGTGCACAAGGACAGGACACGCAAAATGCTGCCGACTGAACAAAACATGGCTTCGTAGGGCTACTAGTCAAAAACTCCACTGAGTTCCTTTAATCTGCAAGTAACAAGTGCCTTTTACTGTTAGACGAATGTAGTGGAGTATAAAGAACAACAGTACGAAGCAAATACAAAAACACTCAAGTAGTACTTCATAATTGTACTGTATAAATGTACTGACTCACTGTGCTTCTACTACTGCACGTAGCTTAACTGAATCCTGTAAGACGCTTCACAGCATCGCTGCTGCATTCATAATCATAAGCAGAGTGGACATCCTGCCCTCTAATGTTAAGCTGATGTCCTTTACTCTGCCAGAACCCGCATGTGCCTCCACCACAGGCTACCAGCTGCCAGCCATTCGAGGTACTGACCCTGTCGGCCGGATCATACCATCCGACAGGCCTCACCAATAGAGCCGCTCTGTAGGATGCCGTGCAGGGCCGTCCCGCCTATAGAGACAGCACAAATTTATATTCTGTTTGCCTGCAGAAGCACTGCTGCTTCTCTGCTGAGCCACAGCGAGGCAAGCTGTTTGGATGCAAAGACACGTTCTGCAGCCTTAAGCACCGCCATGCGTAGCACTGGGCAGCCTGTGTGCGTCTGAGATACTTGGCTGAATATGGAATTGTCTTGCAGGCATTAGATTTTCCTCTATGTGGTGTCACGGTCTTCACAATAAAAATATATTTTGCATGGGCACTTGTCTTGAGCCGCACACCTCTGTCATAGCTGTGTTGTGCGGTGGCATTATGTTGTGCACTCACTGGCTCGGGTTCCATTTATTTCGAAAGGGCATTCCGCCCAAGGCAGTGGATACTGGAAAGACTGGAAGAAATAGAAGATGCTCCAGCCGATAATGACGTTATAGTAGAGGCCCACAAAACCGCAAACCTGAAGGGGGAATGAGAGAAAAAGGTTATATTTATCGCTCCTAAAAAACAATCACTGTCTCACCATAAAAACAACACTGTGGATAAACAGTGTGCAGTTTGTGGAGGTGAACACCTCTTCTTGAGTAAGAGCACAGACGCTGAGCACACAGCTTAAATGGATGAATTATTGAGCTGTTTGCTCTCAGCGGCCATGGCTGGGGTCCTCTATGAGAAGGTATTTATAGCTGCTGAATCTCCCTCTGCCACATCCAGGCTGCCACACGCCTAACTGCGCCAGGACAAGCCTCTCTCTTCCCTCTTTTGCATTAGATTGATGAATTTGTGATCAAAAGGACGGACAAACAGAAAGACAGACACAGTCAATCACTGGCTGTTGGAGGCCAATGACGCTGATGGGATGGATGGGTGCATGATGGGTCACCACTCTTGCAGATGATGGGGACAGATTACGACAGTGATCTACGTTGGTTTTTGCATGCTGCTTTGCTGTAAACCAGCAAGAGGAACTAATACTAGCAGGCAGAGGGGAGTCCAGTAGACTGTAGAGTGCTACAGCACGTTTGTTGTCTCTGCAAACAACATTTCTGACTCAAGTCAAGAAGTGAAAGAGAGAAAATTACCATTGATTAGTGTTTCAGGATCTTAAATACAGATTCCTGTCTGTCTGTTGTAATCATGTGTACAATAATTATGATACAACATTACTCTTTCTGGCATTTTATAAAAGGGCTCATAAATTATCATGCATAGGTGTATTAAGTGTTAATAATGTATTAATGCTTAACAGATCACTGATAAGTCATTAAAAGCTAGTAAAACATGGTTGACAGTTTGTGAGTCAACAAAAGGCCCCTTTGGTTGTTGAGTATCTCCTGGAATTGTTTTACAGTCTCAATTGCTGACTGGAAAAAATATGTAATGTTTTTCCAGTTATAATAAGACATAAAATATTAGTTGGTCATTAATAAATCCGACTTCCTCCAGAAGGCACTCAAACTGTTTAATGAGACAGGTTAATTTACAGACACAGACAAATGCAGAGAGTGGTTGTAGACATTTCACCTACAATATATTCCAGTAAAAAGCAGCAAAATGCCACAGAAACGTCTCCAATCTCTTCTGCGGCTTGACTTCCCCACTGGACATTTTAATGTGATTACACCTGATTAACTGGTAATCTACATGATTTCATGCTGACCTTGTGAATGAACCCTTTAACAGCCATCCTTTTTTTTTTTTTTTCATAGATCACTTCACATATTTTGTTACAATCTGTACATAATTGATCAATTTTATTTAGGACCCTATATAGTTACAACTTTCCATGTTGATCGGTTGCTTCACTGAAATAGTTTAGCTACGGGATGAAAATGTTCACCAGAGGATGATGTGCAGTGATCCCATAGCTTTCTGTGCAGCGCCTCAATCAGGTTAACATTTCAGTTGATCCAATACTTTGTTTTATAAACAAATACATCCAAAATGATACAGTAAGAAGAGGGATATTGTTGAAATATAACATTTAAATGGGAATAGATAATGAAGAAAAACTGTTCCAAAACAAGTACCCTATTCATTTAACATTTCAATTGGTTAATTGGCTCATGTTTGCGCTTACCATCAGACTGGAAACCCCAATGCCTCCCAGCTGTGGGTAGACGTAGTTCCACACCCCGATGCTGCCACGCCTGATCCTCTGACCCACTGCCAGCTCCAGGAAGAACAGGGGGATGCCGATGAGGAGGAGGAGAATAAAGTAGGGCACCAGGTATGCACCTGAGGGACAGAGGGAAGAGAGTACAGCTGCTTTAGTTATCTGAATGTTTGAAATCCATGTATAGTGAAGGACAAAAGCTCATTGTAAAACAAAATAGAGGACATTGTCAAATTATCTCAGTGAGTCTATTATCTTTATTATGCATCCCTTTCTTCCTCTCTTCCCTCTCACACTTTTCATCTTTTTTTTGCAGAATACAATAATTGAGAGGGAGCGGCAGGCACTTAAAGACCACAAGTCACGTCCAGTCTTTCCTGCTTACGTCAGGACATGAAGGGGCACCATGGTGACAAACCATCCACAGCCAGAGAGGGCGGGCTCATACTGACAGACAGCTCGAGGAGCAGCTTGTTTTAAGGCTGAAAACAAATGACGCTTGACTCGATCAAAAACACTGATCACGTTGTGAGTGGCTATTAGAGCTAAAGCAGCAGACAAAGGGAACAAAGACAGGGACACAGTGCTGTGTTGCAGTGGTATTATTATCTGGGCCGTTAGAAGTGACTTCTGTGTTGCTGACTACTTTTACTGATCTTTGATGTCTATTCTGAGCGGAAAACACACAGAACAAAGGAAACCAAATGTGATCAGGATTGGTCAGTACGGTTATACCTTGAGGGTGACGCTGTTATTTTAACTACACATTCACATTTGATATGGCTCTCTGGATATCTACGGTTAAAATATATTGAAAATATTCATTGTAGAAATATCCAGAAAACAGTCAATTTAATTTATAGATCTGTATGATTGGAAAAATTAGGTATCTTCTAACCTGCGGTGTAGCAGCTGCAGACACTTTAAGACTAGAGATTATTTGTTTGTGTTCAGAGCAAATCTGTATATATTTAGGTGAGTTAGTCATAGTCTGCAAAATTTCAACTTTATTTCTGTTTCTCTGCTTTTCAATTACCTCCTGGATGGGTTCAAGGATAAATGTTTTAATTGCTCCACTGAGGCGAGCTCTGTTAGATAGATGAGGTCCATAAGTCTGTCAACATGTTTATTTGTTACTGCTTTTTTGTTTTTGTTTTGGACTATTTAACATTATTTTGTGACTGATCTTTGCAATTAAGTAAACCTTCACTTTACCAAAAATGGCTGAGAAAAAGACGACGTAATGGACAAGGGTGGACAAAAGATGGAGACAGTTTGTCCTCATCTCTGGAACAAGCCCAGACAAGACAATACAACACCTCCCACACTGTCAACATCCAGCAGGGGATACACACTCATTACTGCACACACTCAGATTAATATGATTCAGCTTTGCTATATCATGCATCTCAAAAACCCTCTTTACACACACCTCCTACTTGAGGTAGAACCAACAATGTCTGAAAGCCCATGAAATCAGTATTTACTCCTCCACTTCCTCCATCTTAGTCATCACGCCGTTTATCCATAAAACCACTAAATCATAATACCAAAGAGATAGGACAGATAGACCAGCAAGAACCACAAATATAGACTAAACAAGAGGCTGTTGCAGCGAGCCCTCATCGTTACCTCGTCTTGATGGGGGAAACTATCTCATCTGGTAGCTGCTAACAGCACAAGTCTAAAAACGCTGAAGAGACAGCCTCTCGGACTTGGACGATTAGTTAGCTAATTGGTTGACAGGACACAATTTGTCAAAGAGGAGGAGGACCGTCACCAGGCAAACTGTCTTGTGTTTCTTTCCTTTTTTTTACACTGTGGATGAGAAAAAAAAATCTCATGCCCAAACCAAAGGATACTATCTAAATTGTTACATACTATTAAAGTAACAACTCCCATCTGGCCACTTATTTTATTGATGATTTTACACTAGTAGCATAACAGCATTGATTTAACACAACATTTATTTGCTAACAAATACAATTATTATTGCTAACAATTACTCAGCACATGTTCCCCATGGGTGGCCCAATCAGGAACAAACTTCCAAAGTGTTTCTCCACTTTACCCATTGGGATACCCGTTTCTGTGGTTCAAACTGATCATATGCAACAAAATCATGCCCAGATATACATCCACCTACCTCCTCCGTTCTTCTGGCACAGGTAGGGAAACCTCCAGACATTACCCAGGCCCACGGAGAAGCCCACCTGGGCCAGGATGTACTCCATCTTGTTGTTCCAGGCCGGCCGGCCGTCCTCTAAGTCTGGGTCAGGGGAGGGTATCAGGGCCTTTACTGGAGCAGTAGAGCCGGGACTCAGACCCATACTCATCTGACTGCTCTTATAGTCCATGGGGTGCTCCAGGGACAGCAGGTCAGCCACCGACTCAGTGACCGGCTCATTGCTGTGCTCCCGCTGGGTCACCTTGGTGTTCTTTGGCATGGCTGCAGCACCGGAGCTCCTTCAGGTTAAAGGAGGAGGAGGAGGATGCAGGGAGAGCCTGAGGTGTTTGGCTGGACGAAGATCGTTGACAGGAAATAAAATTGTGCTTTTTTTTTCAATCTGTGAAGAGAAATATTGGAGACAGAGAGGAAATGTGGGTGTTTAGGGAAGAAATCCTTTTTCTGCAAGAACCATCATTTGCAAAACTGTGATTAGCTTTCCCCCCCACTATTTGCTGATACTTTATAGATCAAGCAATTAATTGGGAAAATAATCATATTAATTGATAATAAAAATTATCACTTGAAGGCAGCCCTCTGCACAACATCACAGTTCAGGAGACGGACTTGCGACAAGCAACCTTAATCATTTCAGTTCAGAACCGAGCACGGTGCTTTTCCTGTTTGCTAAGCACAAGGAGTATTTTGAAACGGTCGTAGAACTGCAGCACTCTAGGGCCATAAGTGGTATTTCAGTAATCCACTTCATTATGGAGAAAGAGACTCTAATATTAAATTACAATCAATTTCAGAGGAAATTAAACCAAAGTAGAGTCATGTGAATAGCTCGAACAGCAGTGAACAGTCTGTATGTGTGACTGCTGGTCTCAGGAGAACATCGTGCTATAAAACTAAAGCCTCTAAGCACGTGTTTCATTGTTTATTACCATCTGAATTTTTTTCTCATCACACAGCTTTAACATCTTTAAGTTGTTTTAAGATTTCAAAGGTTGCCGTGAAGAAGTCCAATGCTCCTGAAAAGAAACAAGCTGCCTGGAAGGTTGGTCCCTCCGAGTTCTCTGGTATGTGTCACCTTTTCAGAGGCCCTTTGCAAATCCAATCCACTAATAATCCTATGGGCAGATAACACAGAATAAGTGCTACTGTGTCAGAATAAATACAGATTCTCCTTCATAAAAGAGGATTTTAGCCACCCAGATTCAGTTAAACGAGACATATTGATTAAAAGATGCCATTCATTTAGCAATACACAGTCACTCAAGATGGACAGTTTAAAAGGAAAATCAATTATTCCACAAATGTTTCTCCTTTAGCTTAGTGTCTACATTACCCATAATGCAACTTGACCAGCTTCAAGTGGAGCTCACTTCTTTTCAACTTCACTCTCCTATATTCTTTTCAATTTCAGTGTACGGCTCCAGTGAAATCGCTTGAGGTAATTTATACTCTTTCTGGAGCCACAAAAGTCTTCAAACTACTTTTGTTCCACATTTAAAGTACTACCAAATCAGTTTCCTTTAAATGAATGGTATTTTCTGGGTGAAAAATCATCTTGGCTCTCTAATGATGTTACAGGAGGTGGTATTTAATTCCACCTCTGCTATAAAACACTGTGGGAAACCTTGTCAACACTGTATAACTAATCCTTTTAAATTAAAATGGAAATTTGTAGCTGCAAGCATTAAACACTCAACATGTCAAGACTATTGACCCTCAACGACTGGTGTTTGAAATGCACATGAAAACATAGTGAGACATTTAGCATTTACTGCAAAATACTACTAAAGGTCACCTTAACAGTGCATGAAGTGGACAATCTTGGTTAAATACCAAAGAAGCAGCTACATGAGCAGAAAAAGACAGAAACCAGAATTTGAACACAGATTTCAGGTTCAGCTGGTTGACTTTTCACTCTGGGAGCTCAAGAGCAGCAGCAAAACCAGAAGTGTTCGATCTGAAAAAAGGCCACCAATCTGAAAACATATGCAGCCGGTGGAGATCATCAAAGGGGCTTTTATTCACAGTGACTTCTCCAAAACGGTTGCCAGCCGGCTGGACTCTGAGCCCTTCCAGAGGCTCGCACCAGCAGCACGCACATTACATTCCTGAACAGTGGCGCTGAGCCCCTGCAGTCACGACACGCAGCAGCTCCGTGGCTGAGATCTTGACACAGATCTCAGAACAGTAGTGACCTTTCCCACAGCAGTCTACAGATGCACAATACCGAGTCTTCATTGAACACTCCCTGCATTTGGTGTGAAACGATGATGTGCATGCATGGCCGTGAAGTGGAGCTCTGACAGACCGCTCACACAATGTTTTGCCCTGCTTTTCTTATGAATGGAAATGTTGATATAGTTAGTAACAAACTGTTCCAGTTACTGCTGATTGGTTAGGACGATGATTGCCCGCTACACACAAATGGCCGATACAATTCTCACTCTGACTTTCTAATCATGTGCAGTGAAAGTTTTCGATGTTGATGCAGAAACACACCAGCAACTTTCCCAGTTTCACAGTATGTGCTGACACAGATGGCAAATACAGAGACAGCAGGACTTCACGTATACAGTGCAAGACTGTTACAGATTATGACTCAAGGATCAATCTGAGAGAAACATGGTGAGTGGTGGAGAAGTGTTTTTTTTGACAGTATACTGAGGAGAAAAATGCAGGATTTTAGGAGCATTAAGGAACCGAGAAAAGATTAATGCAAAGGAAAAGGTGCTGCAGATACTGAATGATGTAACTTAAAAGCAATGGGAGTGTCGGGCCCAGACCCCTGAGAACAACACGTGCAGTCAAATGAGGCAGATGTGTGAATCAAGTGCATGTTCCTGTAACTATATATTTTATAATTCTCCGTGGATAGCTCTGGTGTTGATGACGTAACAGAACAGGTTCTCAGTTTCTCCTGCGAAGATTTGCACCACTTTTATCTTGCCTGGTTGCTAAGCGATGGCTCTTCCTGTAGAATTGAAATCCATCCCTGCAGCATCAGTGGTCGCCCATCTCTCCCCTCACCATCTCAAACAGGCCGACATGATACCCGTCAAGGGTCGGCTGCAAATAACACGGAGCTGCTGTGGCAGGACAGAGGGGGACGATAGATTGTGGCAAAGCTGAAGGTGACGGTCTGGTGTGGGATCTATTGCAGGGTCAATCAGGCGGCCATCACAGGCAGAACGATGTACAGATGCCATTCAGTAATGATAAATTACTTCCACTAACATTTGATCCTGAAGAATTCTGACAGGTACAAAACAGCACCTGCATGGCCATGTTCAGGCATCCTTTAGACACGTTACTGACATACAGCTTGAGGACTATAAGGGCATATAACCTCGGATGCCTCGTCAAGGTCAAATGAATAACATACATATATTATTATTGCGGAGATGCAAACAACCCCAACACAAGTCCGCAGGTGATGAACACCGGCGCAGAATGTGTCACGTATACCAGCCATATTTGGAGTCATCAAACACGGAGGATTAATGAGCCACGTTCACCGTCAATGTAGCGGCGAAACACCATCTGTCAAGTGAGGATAATCATCTCTACCAAATACATATACTGTTCTTTGGCAGGAGGGTGGGCGTACATTCGCTGGTTAGTCGAACGATTCACGGCAATACGGTTTATTTGACCCATAAAGCAAACACATCTAAATTGAGCAAATGGCTGACAGAACGTTATTCTTACCGTATGCAACGAGCAGAGCGGGTCCGCGTGACAGTGTGGATCCAAAGCGAGGGGACGGTTTCTTCATTCAGCCGCTGCCTCTGTGTACAACATCTCTGCGCGCACAGAGATGCAAGATCCGGTTCCAGTCGCACGGCGCATGGTGCGTAAGTTAAATCTGACGCAGGAGCCCGACGCCTGCCACAAGTTGGCTTCCTGTAATTACATTAACGTGTGCAGGTGAAGGCGTATTACGACTGTGTGTCCCTTTAACGGTGGTCTGCAGCACTGCACAACACCTGCCCGTACTTCTGGGTTCCACGTGCTTATGGCTGTGTTGTGGGATAAATGAGCTCCCCATAGTATTGAGAAATTACCATGGCAAGTCACGACGAAGTCTGACGCAGGTTTGAGTCACCAAATCGTGCGCACGTCAGCAGTTGATACAAAAAGCGGAAAAAAAACATCTGCAGTGTTCCCAGGACAATAATAAGAGAATCACACATGTATCATTCAATCATGTACTGTACATCAGGCGAATTGATTTAATATGCTGCTAGTGCAAAAGGTGTTTGGATTGATAAATGTTCAGCAGCGCTAATGAGAATAATAATTATTTTTTATATTTATCTATCTATTATTATTGTTGTTGTTATTATTATTATTATATTTGCAGAAGTAGTATACATACCGGTTATTCATATCAGTTCATCTTTACATTAATGGAGAAAGGTATACCAAAGTTGACCTCAATTACAGAGGCAGTGCTTGATAAGTACATATAATAATTTGCCGTTGATGTATAGACTGAAATAGGTGTGAAATGACATGTGCTTCCTAATGGCGTCTCTCAATAGATACTTTATGGCACAGTCACTTTTCTCTCCTGTGACTCTGTCTGACAATGCTCCACACTATTTTTTTCTCCTGGCCTAATAGGTGGCTTTTTATTTTCACCATATAGTCAGTGATTTTGCCTGACTTTTTTTCTTCCTTTTTTTGTTGCTCTAATTGTTCATTGTCAAGACAACACAGGGTTTGGTCAACACTGGGTAACCTTTCATTTGAATTGTCAGGGAGTTGTGAGTATAATCCTTGACAATTTGGGACACTATGAACAGTGCAGGTGCAGGAAGCGTTTCAGCTCCTGGAACGTCCTCCCTATGTCACCCGAACAAGCTTGGGGCGTGAAAATTAGAAAGGTGTGAGTCCAACAAAGACACAGATATGTTTAGGGGAGTATAGTATTTAAAGATGAAATGTGCTACTAGACGCTGAAGGATATCCTGCAGGAGTGACAGTTTGTTTTTCCACTGATAACTTCCTGACTATCGTCACAGCATTTAGAATACATGTGTCAGTGTCAGATCATCACAGTGAAGGTGTTCGGTGACGGCTGTTCTTACTGCACATCATCTTCCACTCATCTCCACTGTGACCTAACATCTTAGAAAATACAGAGGACAACTTAACCCTGCTGTACGTGCTAACCCTGGGCAATTCTCTGCTTTCATCACAAGACACACACCCCACACACACACACACACACACCCACACACACACACACACACACACACACACACACACACACACACACACACACACACACACACACACACACACACACACACACACACAATCGAGTGGTACTGCTTCAGCCGACAACATGCATACACACTATGCCTCCTGTCTCCTTCAATTCACTCATGTGACTCACTTTCCAAGGGCTGACTGCTGGGACCAGTTGCCATGGCAACCACTGATCATATGAGGGTTACTCACCCTGTGAGCCTTTTTCTTTCTTTTTTTCTCTCCTCCTCCTCTCTTGCACCTACTGGCATTCTGCAGCATGGCTGTGAATGAACCGCTGAAGTAAAGTAATCCCCCCACCCCCACCACCACACACATTATCACGAGGTTGGTTATCCAGCATGTGGTTCATCGCGTCTGATGAGTGACTCACCTCATGTAAACATGTTTATCACACCTTTAAATTATGCAACAGGAGACACAATGTGCCGTGCCTCATTCTGTCACAGCCATGCTTCTGCTGTATTGCTCACCTTAAAGCTCTATAAATAACCACATGGGGTGAGTCTATTTGATAAATGGTGCCACAGGAGAAATGTTCTTCTCCGTGCATCACCAAACATAGCTCTCCATCTCTTGACCTTGAGCTGGGTGCTTTTATTCCTATTCTTCTCACACAGAAGACTTGAGTCTTGAGCAATATTTCACCTCGCTAAATTAGAGCACATACAGAGGTAATGAGCCGTCAGACTGGGCTGTGATTTACTGAGCCTTTTATTCATAGTTCTGTGGAGTCCGACTGCTAAAGACCCAGTAAATACATAAAAGACAGACTGAACCTCAAGACTGATTGCAGCCATATGCAAGAACACAACCCAAGAGTCGCCATCAAATATTGACTTTATTCTGGAAGTGAAATCTGGCTTTGGAACAGGTGGGAGATAACATGTTTCCCCACCACATCACTCAATGAGATGTTATTCTTCAGCTTGAAAGCAAATTGTGAATGACGAGGATGTTTATATATGGAATACTATTGTGAGAACCCCATTCACACCAGTGGAGCAACAGTCCTTATCTCCAACCTCAGGATAGACCAGGTTGCCAGGTCCCAAATTAAACATGCTGTGAAACAACGGCGGGGATAATCAAATCCACGTCTCTGGGGTGTTTCTGTGCAGCTGAGCCGCCTCAGCACTCACGATTCAACTTCCTGTCTGTGCTCCCCCCTTTGCCTGTTGTCAGTGGTGCAGTCCCAAGTCCGTCAACATACTGACACCTTTGCCTATACTCCTCTCCGGGTGTGAGAGTGCTGCCATAGGAAAGAAATGGACGAATGAGGAGGGAGGGGGGCTTCGGCTATTCCCCTGACTGACTATTCTGAGCATGAATAAAGAGGATGAGAAGGCAGCTTAACTAACACTGGCTCGGGTGCAACACGAACAGACCACACTTCCAAGAAATGCTGCTAATGTACTGAAAAAGTGTTGTTTTTCACATTTGTTCACTAATACTTTGAAAATCAGTTCACTGGTGGACGAAATCTATAATGTCCCAGGACAGATGTCTCATTAGTAGTCATCCCCTGCCCTTTGCCTATTTCCATTTAATTGCCCATCCTGTTCAAGTGACAAGGGGCTCATAAACACTCTGGTTAAGCTTCAAGTCTCTTCCCGAGATAAAGAAACAAACACAAAAGTCACGACCGCGGGACGAAAAGCCGGAGTATTGACACCTGTGATGAATGTGCAGCGGTACAATCGATGGCAGAGATTGGGCTTTGAGACGATTGTGTAATAAACACTAAATGAATCTGGTGATTTATGGTTCGACATAATAAACCATGTACACAACGATAGCATCTAAATTTGAGGCTGTGATTCTGTTGCATGAGTAGCAATAAGTGTGGTCTCCTCCCAGAAGAATGACAGTAAAACTGTGAGATGAAAAACGATTTCACAAGGAGAGTGAATTTACTACCTTTTATGAGCACAGAAGTGACAGTTAGCCTTTTATCATCAGAAGCAAAACACAACAACAAGACCTCCTGCCACTGGCATTTCATCATTCAAACAGCTGAGAAGTCAGCAGATATTTACAGCTTCTCGTCATATTCTTCACATTAGGAGGGTTTCATGGAGAATAAACACTGAACTGCAAAGAACTAATGAATTCCACCGTTATTGCCCTGTTGTGTAGGCAAAATAAATAAGCAGAAATAGTCTAATATTATTGTTTGACCTTACTTCAGACTGCACTAAAAAAGGCTGAAGCCATTTATTAGTTGTTGACTCTTGGAATGTGGGACAAACAGTGACATTCCCAAACTACTATGTCTCTGAACTATCTCTTTAACCAATGCACGTATGCATTTCTTTGTGGTCTTCTTTTGATAGGCCTAACTAATGTAATCAGTTTTCACCTTCACTCCCTGAGCCCTCCTGCACGTAAAACCCAGCAGAACAAAACAGGGCAAATAGAAATTAATTAAGTTAGAAACAATTAAATAATTGACTTAAGTTTCAGTTAATGCTTTCTTGTTTGTTGCTAGACAGAACAGTTGCAATAACTTAGTGTTGGTAAAAACTTTACACACCCATTCCCATCACCTTACTGAAATGGACAGGAAGTATTGCAGTAACGTTACAGTTTGCTTGCACGAGGCGAACGTATACGCCACGTTGAGCGAGGAGTAGTTGCTCCGTCTGTCAACGTTGAGCTTCACAAAAGTTGAGACAGTAAACCGCTTTCTCTACAGAAGCCAAGACCGCCAAAAGTGCCGGTTCACGTTAACGTTAGTTGACCTTCACGTGCCTCGCTACGCTATCGTTAGCTCCCAAGTTCTATTTTGTTCGCTAACAAAGTTTGTTGTGTATTTCCATTTAAAGCCCCAACTAGCATTTCACTGTGGTTTGTGAGCATCAAGTGTCTAAAGGGAAATACATTTGAGGTTTATAGTGTAAGTTTCTAAACAGTACACAGGAAAAACGGGGGAGTAATTTTTCAGTTTCTATTATTTTCCTCTAAAGGAGTAATATTTCATCATTTTGGGGCGTAATTACTAGCCATAGCCAGTAGAGTAGGAGCAAATATTCAGAATAAAATCTATTAGAGTAAAACAGCGTGACCACGGCCACCACGGTTCCTTAAGTTCTGTTTCCGCCGCCATGAAACCTCTCGCTACGCTGGAATGAGCTGATGGTTTATGAGACAGAGAGCTGAAGGGAGTTGAACCCAATTCTATATAGAAATCTATTTAGAGTTGAATCCAATTCTATATAGAATTCTATTTAGAATTTAATCTAATTCTATAGAATTCTATTTAGAATTTAATCTAATTCTATAGAATTCTCAAATTGAATCAATTCTATATAGAATTGGATTCAACTCTATATTGAATTCAATCCAATTCTAGTATACATCATCATGTAAAGTTGAATATTAACAATAAATAGAGTAAAACAACAGAGAGAAAGGTTTGTATTAAAGTTTCAAGAGTAAGTTATATATACCTTATTGCTTACTCAGATATTGGTGAGGCTAAACCGGTTTAATTCATTCATTCATATTTTCATGTCTGATACTTGGTGTCAGTATACGAATCATGTTTTGTTCTTTGACATTGTTATGTCGAATGATACAACATATGAGAAAACATTTTTAAATGTTGCTTTTGTTTTGCCATTCACGGGAAACCTAAAGTTGCCATTAACTGAAATCACTTGTATTGTCGTGTTTATGGTTATTGCACTCAAACAAACCTAGAGCAAGGTGTACTCACTCAGAAGTGGGTTACACAAGCATCGCATGGTTGGCTTTGTAGAAATTATAATATAAAGGCCATATTGTGCGATGGGTTTGCAAAAGGCAGAAACTAATCAGAATCTTAATTTCCATAATCAATGAATCGTGCAATGAAACAAATGCCACAATTCTTGTTTGTATTGTGCAGCGCCTCCACCAGCTGCTTTAACATTACACCTTAAGGTCATAGCATAAAGCAAGGCGCAGAGATGTTTAAAGTTATCCCTGTTCTGGTGATAGTGTACACTGGTCCTCCTGGTCCTTCACTCATACCAGATGGCTGTGCAGACTCTGATGTCCGAGGCTGTACAGTAAAACAAATATGCAAATAGTACAGTAATGAGTTCCTGCTAGTCCATAGATCAATGTACATTCATCCGTATCTAATGCATAAGGAAAAATCATTGGGCCTTGTTGGTTTTAATGGTCGTGAGCCAGTTTGCTCTGATTGAAACAAATATATGGAAGCTGTTGGTCCTCAGATGTATTTAAATCCTGTAAATTACATCATTTATAGTCATAGCAGTTGTTTGCTTTATATGGCTAAATTTAGAGCCTGTCATACCTCAGTAGTTCAGTGATATGAGCTATTGTGACTAGAGGAGTGTTTCTAAACACAGTGACATGATGTACCAAAACCCCACAGAGTAAGTGACCTGTGAAAAGTCCATCTCAGACTGCGAACCCTGCTCTGCCACCTCTCAATGACTAATCTGCAGCGACTGGTGCCAACAGGGCAGAACAGGGCTTAAAGAAGCAGAGCATACGCCATCTTTTATGTAACGACATAAAAGACTGAACAACATGTTTGCACCCTGGCTGTTGTGACCTTGTCGGCTGCGTTCTTGTCAAAAATCAGCATTCCCAGGGGAAGATCAGAATTGTTCATGTGTATGTGTTGCGGATGTTCAAGTGTATCTGTATGTCATGTTTTTTGTACAGTATTAACAATCTTTCCGTGTTTACAGTCTTTATCTCGACCATAGATGCTGCAGTGCTTAGGGACAAAGGATGTAGCATCTTTCTTTATCATATTTCTTACAGCCAGAGCAGTTCCAAGTTCTCATGTTAATCAAATGTACATAACTATACCTGTGCTGAATGCAATGGATGCTTACTGCAAATACATCTCTCCCAGCTCCCCTGTAAAATGTATGCAGTGAGGCTTATTTATTCATGAGTGAACACCTAATGGACCTATGAGATTTAAAGGCCACAGCGTGACTCATGTTCCCCTATCCCTACACATCAGCCAGATCTATATAAGGACTTCAGTGCTTACATTTAGCTATAAGGAAAAACTAGAATGTCAAACTCGACACAAAAAAGTATAAAGTAAGAAAAAAAGGTAGTAGATTTGATCTTTTCCTCCCCTGCATTTGGAAGAAGAGATTTAAAAAAAAGTCTATTAATTCAGAAAGCATCACTTCTTACCAAGTCTTTGTGAATTTAAAAATGTTTTCTCAGTTTTACGCGACCAGCTCTTAGTGTGTTTTGGGTTTTCTTAAAGGGGTCTTTGTCACTTTGCAAACTAATTCAAACATTTCCAAGTAACAGGACAGAAATGTAAATCTCTAAATTGTTGCTTACAATATATATATATATATATATATATATATATATATATATATATATATATATATAATTGCTGTGCGCATTAATTGTATGCACCCTCTCTGAGAGGTGTTCATTCAACTATATATTTATTACTGAGGCCATAATTAGTGCTGGTGTAATTTATTTAAATTAACTGTTTTGCCATTGCCACTAAAATGTATTTTAAGAGCTTAATATAGTCATTTTTTATATTCAAACAGCAAAACATGCATTCACAAATATGAATAGAGACCAGTGAGTGCGAGAGATAATTTTCCGCCGTAAATGACACAGCCAGCCCTGCAGAGCCAAAACATCTGTCTGGACAGGACCACACGGATTATAATGTTTGTAAAAGTGGAATTTATGGATGATCTGTTGTATTGGATTGGATTTTAAAGGTGTCCCTGATAATGTGGCCACTGAGCGTAATGTCATGATGGAAGTTGTGATTCTGGAACAGCCTCCGTGATATTATTGCACCCTCTACTGGTTTGAATTGTATCAGCAACATATGATGTGAAGACCAAACAGGACAAGATAGAGATCATTTCATTACAGGTTGTTTCATCTGGACACCTGCAGTGTGAAATGAGAAACTGCACACATTGATATTATATAAAAATTGGAGGTTGCTTTGTAGTGCTGTTCTGGTTACAGTGGTTAGTTTAGTCTGCTGTTCTACAAGATCAAATAACAAATATTGATTGATTTTTCCACAGGTTTGCACAGCAAGTCTCGAGTCTCAGAACGCTTAGCATGGTAATCTTCTTTCCTCCCTCCAACTTCACTCCGGCTGTCGAGGCAGGCTGCTGAGACCTCAGCAGCCTGGGCTTCATGCCATCTGGGCTGCAACAGGGAGTGGCAACCAAGACACATGTTCAACCTTTATGGACCATCAGCAAGACACAAGATGGAGGAGTAAGATCCTCTTTTAAATTGAAGATAAAAGGGGGAAAACATGTATCCATCAAAAGAAGACATCACTAAACACGTTGGTAGCACTTTATAATAAGTGTCAAGTTCCTATGTATTTTTCGGTCAACTCTTGGGCCAACTTGCAATGACCTGGTACATGTGATCCCAAAGGACGCACGGTACAACTCGTTTCCAACACAGCTCAATCTTTATTGTTTTTCTTATTTATCAATTGTTGGCTGGTTGGTCCATATAGGTTGAAAACCTTCGAACACAAAAAGCAAAAAGTTATACAATCAGAATGTAAATAAACTTTAAACAATTTTCGCCAACAAATGAATAAATAATAGCTACAGTACCAGTGGCTTCTTTGGCTGTACCATCGGTTGACTCCTTCCTTCTCTCTGTCTCAGCTGAAATGTTTGCTGTCAGAGCTTCCCTTTGCAGGTGTTTCCAATTAAGCGATCAGCAGCCTGCACTGGCCTACTGGCCGTGCATTCTGGGACTTGCAGTCTTTTCTCTTTTTCCTTTACTTTTTCTTCTGGCAAAGTAACATAATTCGACTAAATAATAATAATTAACTCAACAATAAGTACACACTTATTAGCATTAGTAAAGCATGAATAAACACTGAATTCATCATTTATAAAGCATTATTCCAACATGAACACTCATAACTCATTAGTATGCAATTCATAAAGTTATACATGTTTGATTCTTGATTATTAGGCTTGGATTTTCATACTTTATTAATTATGGATTCCCCATTTGTAAATTAAGTATTTAGGACTTAGATGATTAATAAGATCATTTGTAAAGTGAATGATAAAAAACATGCTGCAAATCATAGTTGTTACTATCCGTTAGTTAAGTATTAGTTAAGTATGTTCTGTGACCTCATCTAAAGTGTAGACTATTTATGCCTTACAAAACATTAATACATGTCATGATTAATTCAGTAGTTACTACTGGTTAGTTAAGTATTAGTTAAGTATATTCTGTGACCTAATCTAAAGTGACGACTATCTATGCTTTACAAAGCATTTATAAGCAGTGGCTCAAAGCTAGCAGAAGTCTCAGTTATCTTCTCAACAGAAAAGGGAAATAGACACAACACAAAGTGATAAAGAACATTAATATGATGGTGCTGGGGGGCATGCCTGTCAGTGGCACAAGTGTTCCACAGTTTGTTGGCACATATTATTGATTATGCTAGTTATGGCCAGCTATCAAGCTCATTAGCTAGCTAGCAAGCTCGTCGCTGGTCGAGAGATAGACACCGGCACGCGCCACCTCAGTTGTAAGTAGACCAATCCAGGTGATAGCGAGATACTCATAATCAATCATTTGTACCAGTAAACTGAGAAACATGTCACCACTTGTGTTACTGTGCATTGGCTAACATCAGCTGGCCCGCGCGGATTTAAGGAGGTGGTGACACGTCATCAACGTGGGACACACGTTTACGCTTTAGGTGGAGGACCCAGTGTGTCCGACCACGGTGACCGGTCAGAAATAACTCCAGCCAGGTGATGGGACTGAGACTTTCTGACCCTACCAAAACGTTCATACAACAAAATAGTTGCTTAATAGGTTGTTCAAAACTGCCCAGCTTTGCAGAGACCCTAGCTCCATGGTCTGTTGTGAATTATTCTGGGATGACTAGCAGCACGCTGCAGGCCTCTGTTTACTCTAAGAACATCCAGAGAAACATGCTTTTCTTTCAGAGTGCAGTCTGAAAAGCTGAGGTAGTGTATTCAGAAAAGCTCAATAAATAAATAAAAAACAACTGCTCTTCTCAAGTATAAGAGAATACAGTGGTTTGTGTCATTCAAATCATGACATATCAGTCTTATAAGGTGACAGAGCATAATGAGCGTAAATGGATAAATGTACATAAAGTACAGTGAGACTAAATGTGAAGTTTTACATTTGGTATGTTTTCAGCATGCCTGATATACCTGCTGCTCCCCAACCATATTTCCTCTCTTGTTCAGAGTCGAGTCTTCATCAGGAACAATGCCAGCAGTCCCTGTGATTCATTGTTGTTCAGACACCCTCATACAGAGTCTGGCCAGCTCCTCGCTCTCTCGGCAGACAGCTCTGTCTGTAGACTGTCTCCTCTTCTTTCTCTCTCTCCCTCTCCTGGAGATAAACGACCTCATCTCTGCCATCGCTCTGAGGCCGCCATCGATTGTCGCTGGTCGCTGTCTCATTTCTCCTCCCCTCCCCTCCTATCGCTCTCATTTAATCCCTTGTTTTCACCACATCCCGTTTCACTATCGATTTCATTGCAGGGTGACAAGAGCTTGATGTCTCTTTTTGCAGTGTGCTCTTTTTATATGCAGAAGTAGCAAAGCCTGCAGGTTAAAGACAAAGATAATCACTGCAGGAGCCATTGACGATATATTCACATGCTTTTCACAACTGTTGCTTTGACGGGATGGTTCCAATGATTAAGTAAGAGTGTCATTCTTGCTGTAAAGATGCTTAACTTTGGGGTCAGCAGCATATTGCCTGAGTTAAAATCCGCCATCGCAGCCATGAATGCTGGCAACAGTTTGCCATTAGAACCATAAACAACAAAGTAATGGGTTAAATGACCTGGTCATAAAATCTGGCTAGTCACTGGGTTTGATGTACAGTTCTGGGCTCTGTAAAAACTGCCTTTGCTCTGAGCTCCATGGCCATTAGTGGGAATGATTATCGCCATATATTTCAACCTGTAGTCGCCTACTGAAGTTTTAGGTGTAGCAACTCCAAGGTCTTGCGCGTGACAGTAGGGAAACAAATGATTATTATAAGAGGTTAAAGGTAATAGGCCATAATTCAAAGAGTTTCTGGCCGTAATCAAAGCTGGTTTTCATACACTGAAGGTGCCTGTTTGACAGGCCGTTTGTCTGGCTGCATGAAGTTGTTACACCCTGCTCTCCATATATGTGCCAACTGTAAGAGGGAAATTATTTTGAGTAGCACGATTTTGATTATTATTTAATCAATCACCACAATATCTAAAAGCACATTCAGGCTTCAGGACAATTATTAATTACACAACCTTGTACACATGTACATAATATAGAGGTGAAACACTGCAGGAAGCATTCAGAGCTTTTACTCAAGTAAAACTACAACTAACTCAAATGTGCACTTAAGTACATACAGCACATGATTAAATGGTTCCTCACATTCCGCCACTGGTGAAATGTTCAAAGCTGAATACCTGATTATATTTCCAATTGCCAATCAGTACACCCACTAATAATTTACATAACTTGATTTTCACCCTTTATTGAGACATAGTTAAAGACAAAGACCAGTGGCAAACACGTGTATTAACTGGCCATTAATCATAAACAATGGATACAAGTGCAGGACATTACATTCTGGTTGATATAACTGTTAATCACCACTAGATGGTATCATTAATGTCGCTGTGCCTCAGGAGGTGATATGGTGATGATGACGAGCCGGCTTGAGGCTTGAAAGTCCATCCACATTGCAAATGTCAGTCTGTTGCTGGTCATTCAGGACAAACCCAAGCTGCACACTGCACTGGAGGACTTTTAGAGAAATTTGTCTTTCTACAAAACCAGGATGTCATAATATACACATAATACACATGTCAGCTTCCTAAAGTTCATTGTGAATCTTAAATTAATGCTCTGTCGGACTGTATGTTTCATGATACAGCAAGTCGACTGACATAAATACATTATTCTGAATGGGCATGCGCTCTGATATCTGATATCAACTAGTATTCCAGCACTAAAGTCAGCAGGCCAGATAAAACAAACACTGGTTTCTGGCTGTAACGATAGATAGCGTGAAATTAATTAAAGCAATAGAAGTCGTATCACTTGTGACCAGGAAATATATTCCTAATTCTTAATAAAATAACACAAAACTGCCCAAAGCAAACACAACTTTGCTGAAAGTCTTAAAAGTAAAGCAACAAAGATTTATAGTGGCTTTAGAAGAGAATAACACTTTGTCAAAACACACAGACTTCCACAAGCACAGTTGCCTGTTTGATACACAAAGGCTGCTGCTCTTTAGTCTTTCTCCTTGGGGTCAAAGGTAAAGCCTGTGAGACCAACATGCTCTTGTTAATAAAACAATAAACAGTCTTCTCTCAATAACCCCACAGTCAGCACCATCAGGGTTGGCGCTCTGAAACCTGCACTTTCATCCCCTTACTCTTAACTCCAACAACAACTAGCATACATGCATGCACGGAGGACCTGCACATACACATGCGAATACAATCATTTTTAACATCCTTCCACAGGAATATAAGTCTCATTTGGGTCATGGTGTAGGCTGAATCCTGTTTACACATGAGTGCTAAGAGGGAGTTTAATAAGACTTTGTTTACTCTTTGCCCACCATATGTGATGTTCCTGCGTGTTTGAAATCTAAGATCAGTCACAGAGGGGGGCCCTGTGGCTTCCAGGACACCGAATACTCTGCGTGCTCCAGGGCCAGTGAGAAGAAAAAGAGCACAATTGGATTAGATACCAAAATAGGGTCAGTGTTTGTTTTAATCAATCTGGTGACACAGGGAGCTCTTGAAAGCACTGGGTGAAGAGAGCCTGGAGAGAGAGAAAATGAGAGAAAGAGGAAGGGAGAGGGAGTAATGGAGACAGATAGTGAAAGAGAAGGAGAAAGGGAAAAAGGGGGACCGAGAGGGCAGGCGGGGTGATTGGTCCCCAGGCTATGGCTGGATAATGGAGACTAGAGGCTGGAGGGGAAGCTGTCTGGGGGGCGGCTGGTCTTTCAGAGTTCACTGTCAGGTCTCCAACCCAACGGGACAGTGGTCACTTCCACTATCCCAGCATTCGTCAAATTGAGCTTTGACAAATGTGGTGAAACTGGTTTGTTTCCCACACGACACCAACAAATAATCTGACAAAGACCGTCCACGAAACTGAGGATTTATCTGTTGAAGAGGGTTTATCTCAACCGTTGCTGTGCTGGCTTTGTGTTGATGAAGACTCAAAATGAAGTTGTTGCAAAAACATTTGAAATCTGAGGCTGATGGGAATATTAACTTTCTGGTCTCAGCCTGTGCTATCAGATTACCAAACATTTTCAGGCACAGTTCTAAATTTAGAAAGTGAGCGTGCCGAAGCTTCTGATTGAGGAAGATAGTGTACACTATCAGGCAGAGAAAGACCTAGTGTAAGTGCAAGGCTTTGGCTCTTTTTCCATCTAGGTTGTTGCGAGAATACACTCCCTCGCCAAGTCAGTGAATTGTGGCTCTTGGGGAGCGAATCGTGGTCGCAGCTGAATAGACTTTCCATGGTAGAGTTTACAATCCTTACTGGAATACACCGCTGAATTTCAGATGTCAAAAATGATTTTCCAATTCCTGGGACCAATTGAGTCTGTATTGGGGGGTAACATTTACTATCGTGTCCTACAGAAACAACAACATATGTATTCTTCTTGCCCATAATCTGCGATCTCACATCCCAGCTTCCTGAAACAGGAAAAGACAGAAAAGTCAATGAATTCTAGATTTAAAAAAATATATTTTGTCGTTCATTACCAACCTCAAAGTCCGTCTCCAATTTATGTTCAGGGGAGTAGCTCCAGACTGTGGATCTAAGTGGTATTACAGATTAATGTTTTAGCTCTCTGGCCTTGCAAGTTACTTAGTTATTTAGTTCAAACATATCCATTGAGTCATGACATATATTAAATTCTTGAAATTAGTGCTATTTCCCTTCCAACGCCACCACTCATGTGAGTCCTGACCTCAGAGTATTGTTGCATATAGAGCAGGGAAAGTGAATACAAGAGCACCTATGAGAATACTGGGGAAATACAAATCTTCACGTTATTCCTGTGTAACGTTGCACAAAATGACGGCTGGTGTGATCTTTAAGTCTGGTGTGCAGTTGTTCTGCTGTGTGAGCTTGTCCATGTTGGTGTGCATTTAGATATACACTATTTGTGAGTCATAAAGAGGTCCCAACTCCTGCATATCCATCAGCCGTCTCCGTGGTGTTTGGTAATGGTATCCCCTGGTCGGAAGTGCAAATCCAGCTGCAGCGAAGTGGCCTTAAATTAGATTTTCGGAAACTTGGTGCAGACGAAGTCTCCAGTGTGCCGTTTACTGGAGCGCTCAAACCCCACTCGTCAACTGTAGCTTTCATTATCATTACCTAAATCCCTTTAACTTCGTTGATGCAGTGTCACATACCTCAAATTATCTCCGCTGTGCATCAGCCCTTTGCTGCTGCATGGCTTCTTCCCTATAAGTCAAAGCAAAACGCTAGTTTTAGTCTAACTTGAACCTCTAACGCAGCAATTTATCTCTTTTTAAAAGTGAAACATGTTGAAAACATTACAACTCGCGCTTTTGCTCTCTGGGCCTAGAGATTACTGTGATGTGCCTGCTGAAAGCTTTTCCAAATCACAGAGAAATCAACAGAGTAAGTTCAGATTTTTGCAGCTGCTTTCTATTCCTCAATGTGCAGAGTAATTCCAAACAGTTTATTTTCTATCCAGCCACTTCAGCCCCCAAGGTCATTTGCTTTTTCTCTTTCTAAACAGGCAGAATTCTCACATGTCCTTTTCTTGGTGGAACTCCACTCAGTCTAATTTGCTACACTGGTCTGTTCTTCCCCAGCAGACTTGTGACCGCCTCATTCAGATGTGTCAGAGTTCCTATAATTTACAGACCTCATCTTTCGCCTGAGATCTTCTGATAACGAAACAACGGGGCCACTTTCAGCTGCATGAGGCCTTTAACACAGATTACACAGAACAGCAGAACATTCATTATTGATGGAAAAGTATGTTCTCTGTGTCTTTTATAATCTTTTAGCGATTGCACAGGCAACCAAGTAGTTCATCTGTGTCTAAATGTCCGTGCATATAACAACTGTAACTGCAGCTCTGTCCTGCACAGTAAAAATACATTTGGAAGAGGAGGATGGGTCACAACAGAGACAAAACACTAGCCACCATGCTAGCTCCAGTTGCTGTGGGTGAAGTGGTGTTTTATAGTGTCTGGGTGGCTGTTTGAGGGGTCGTGCTCTGTGCCCAGGCCCTCGGGGCACCAGTAGCAGGATGGGCCCGAGCATCCGCTGTGACGATGACCCCATGCTATCTCTGTGGAGTTTGGCTTGTACAGCTGTATCTGATTGGACAGGAACAAAGAGATGTGCTGCTCTGGGAGTTTGGCATTCAGCAGATATAAGAACTAAGGAGCACTGTTCCGATACGCTCACCAATGTAATTCATGAGTGTGTTGATCTGTATTTCTCAGAATGATGGGGACATGTTTGAAGGTATGGGTTTAAATCCACAAAATGTGATTTTGTGTTACTGCAAGGTATAATATTGTCATTTCACCAACGGTCCTAATGTTAATGCATCTTTTCATATTTTTGTTTTGAATATTGTCATTTACTGTTCAGGATATATTTATATGAAAAATAACAGTAAGACAATTGGTTTGTCTGTCTGTGTCTTTCACATCTTGCTTCATTTGTAAAAACCTATTAAATATCATAGTCTAACAAATCATTCTGACACCACTGATTGGAACAGAAAACATATGAGCACGTTAAATTGGTTAGCCTTAATTATTTTGCAACTGTCATCCCTTCATCCAGCTGAACTTGCAAAAACAGACGGATTTATTGTGAAGCACTCAGAAAAGATATCGAGTTGTTCTTCCGCGGACTTTCATGAGTATTTATCCAGAATTTAGCTGACAGGTTTCTTCCAAACAATGTGAGAAAGCTGGTAAGCTACCGGAGACCTCCTGTGCGTCAGGAGTCTTCTCATTTGATACGCTGGAGACGGAGGCCGCTGCCAAAGCCGCAGGTCTTGTCTGGAGCCTCCGGATTACAGATGTGTGCGTGCGTGCGTGCGTGTGTGTGTGTGTGTGTGTGTGTGTGTGTGTGTGTGTGTGTGTGTGTGTGTGTGTGACAGAGTGTGTGAGTGTCTGTCTGTCACAATGCCAGAGCCATCATACACACTGTCACACATGACTGGCCTACAGGCTGCGATCTTTATGCCAATCACCAACATGTCAGCAAAAAGTCAATTTGAAAAGCAGGTTTCCGATCGATTTGAGATGTTTAGATTAGCAGTTGTTTCTATAAAAATATGTTCATGCATAATCTGTAGGCATAATGTTCCGTAAAATAAAAAAACGGAGGAAAATATAGGTTATTTTAAAATATCGGTTATTTTTCTTACTTTAAAACAAATAATTGGTTGTTATATTTTTGCAACTGTCTAGAATAACTGATTCACGCTTTTGTGAAAACAAGAGCATACGAATAATTTCATCACGTATTTTGGCTTTAATTTGCTCAATGTATATGTATTTCATAGGCTGAATATTTAAGAGTAGCTATATCCTCTCAATTCTTCATTCTAAAATAAAATACCCAACCATAATATTGTATTTCTTTTTCACTTGGAAAAAACACAATTCGGATCACGAATTAAAGAAAATAGCCATACGAATGTATTGTGTATCCTTCATTCATTTAATTGCTTTAATTGATTATTTCACAATGGAAAGGTGGCCTCCGAAAAGTGTGGACTGATATAGGAATGTCCAATACGGCAGTCAAAAAAATCAGAAAAGAAAGGCGTTTCTTTCAGTTATCAGTGATTAACGATCTTAATGTATCTCCGGAAAATAATGCCACAATTGATACTGGAGCCCGGTATAGTTTATATACGCCTGGAAGCAAATGCTTCCAAATATTCTATATTGTTCACTGATGTAGAGGATGACAGAAACTGATCAATAATGCCAAAATGATAACAATGGCAATCTTTTTTTGGTGAGTGTTATGCACAGTTATCATTTTGTCTATGCCGTATTCCAGCGTCATTATAGCATTTTCACTACGATGTCACACTTTACGGAGTTTTAGGTTATAACTTGAATGAGTCAGAAGAAGAAAAATGGATTATCTAATGAGATTATTTCAGGATATACCATACATACTTGTATAAATAAACGTTATAACTAATCACAATTATCTGCCATTAAATCATGATTAATTACAATTGTATATATTGTATTTTTTAATGGATATTTATTTAAATGTACTTTTCAGTAGTCCATTGACAGACATTAGATATTCTTCGAGGATAAAAAAAAACAGGTGCTCCATGTCTTGATAACATGGACACTTATAATATACTCGCCGGAACCCTGCAGTGCGGGACAGGAAGACCAGCGGAGGTTCCTGTCCTCTGGCTCTGGAAAATGAAAACTCCATGCATGATATCCAGTGTGCTTGACCGTCATATGGCCGTCAGTGTTGGAGGTTGTTATAAAACCGACAAAAAAAACAGCATCAATACGATTGTAGCTATTAATGTTTCTCCAACTTGTCATGCGTTTAAAGTAATATAAATACCCAATTTCCCCCCAATATCTTAAAATACATTCTGTCACGGCTAATTGACAGAACCTCAAACCTCAACCTTAACCTTGGCCAATAATGGTCAAGGAAAACTTGCTTCCATCTCAAGGAAATAGCCATTATTTGCCATTTCTAATCTAATGGTATCTTATTCTGACCTGCGCCGATAAAGACGAGCTATTTTATAGGATATGACTTCAAAATCTCAGGTTAGCAGATGGTATACAGTGGGCTTTTGATTGGTCTGTACAGCTACTAGTTTGAACAACACATTTACATGTATTCAGCCGCATATGCTGACAGTTAGCAAAAGCCACAAACTAACTATACATTTGTTTTAACGGAAGTTGCAGGCATTTTTTTGGGTCTTCTCCGTTACGCATGCGTCAGCGCCCAATATGGCCTCCTCGTCAACGGTTCTCGGCCCGCTCTTAAAGCACATTTAGGGATTGTTTATTTTTAGCTATGGCGTGTGTGTGCTGTATCGGGGCCTGAGCTGATACTTCCAGATGGTTTTGCTAAGGTGCGTGTTTACGGATTCCTGGAGACTGTGAGTAAGGAGCGAGGCTGCACCGGTCTGTCCTTCATTAGGAGCCAGTCCGAGAGAGAGGCATTCATCACTACAGACAGCGCTTTCACCTCACACACACACACACACACACACACACACACACACACACACACACACACACACACACACACACACACACACACACACACACACACACACAGACTTAGGTTTAGCTACTGTGCCGAGCCAGCCTTCTCATTCACGCTGGGACTAATATGAAATAGGTTAAGTCATATTAAACTGCTGAAATGGCATAAGCTCACACCATATGCTCCCTTGAGCGTCAGTTGCTATAGAAACTGTAGATTTTTGGTTTGTACAAAACTGTTTTATAGGTCTGGCATAATAGCGGCCTCTATATTCATGATGGAAAAAAGTAAATGTGCAACATAAACAATGGTGAATTAGGTCATCTGCTGGGCCTTGTCAGCCTTTATGGCTCTATTTGGGATTTTAAGCATCCAATGTCCACAGTGAGACAGAAACACACAGCATGGGCTGCAGCAGATAATCATTTGTGATAAATCAAACACATACTGTATGTACAAATAATACAAATACAAATCAAATGTAATAAGGCTGCAGCACTTTGGGCCTTTGATTTGAAGATCAGCAGGCGCTTCATTGAGTAACTTAAGCTTAATATGTCCCGATCTTCCGAGTAGGCGAGTGAAATTAATCTTCAATGTTTTATTATCTGTCAAAGTAGTGTGGAAAATGATATCTTGATACAGTAAAATTCTAACCAAAACATGAATGACATATATTGTGAGAAATGCTGGTCTTTTTCTCTGACAGATAGGTACCTGCTCATCTCGCGTTGCGGCTGTGGATCCTGACTTAGTGCTCCATGACGCCTCAGATGAGGTCAGACAGAGGACAGCAACCCCACTTCCCATTTTCCTTTCCAAACCTCAACCCCCATCGCTACAGCAGACCAGCTTAAGCTTCGCAGAATGCACCTCTCCAGCCGGCTGACCCAAGGGTCGGCAGCTGTCAATCACATCCTCAGCTGGCTCTTCAGCTTCTGGACATAGACTGGAGATTGTGAGGGAGGCCTCTGAGAGGAGCCCTGGCTCTGCATATGGGATCATCTCTGTGCATTCATGGCGGGTAATTCAATTAGCTGTCCTTCTCCTATTCTAATGCAAACCTCAGGTTGAATCACCACCCTGTACGTGAGAGGAAAGGCCCCAGGCAGAGATGGCCAGACAAAGACAGCCAGCTTTATGAAGTACAGAGTTGTACTTCATTCTCGCTGGCTGTCTGTTGCTGTTCCTGGTGGGTCGATCATAATAACTTCTCCATCTACGTGCTGTTGGGGGATCACACAGATTGTCACTTTAAAAGGTCAGGTCTTTGTTTACTCTCTACACCAGTGTTTTTCAACCGTTTTTGAGCCGCGCCACATTTTCTGCACACCAACAAACAAAAAAAGTTACAAAATGTCACGTTGTAGCATAATACAGCATATATGGTAATTATTGTGCTACCTACTGGCATGGAAGAGTATTTCATTACTAGGCCAGCCACTTCATTGCAGGCTCAGATGCTCAACAATAGCAAATTATTTGCGGCAACTAAATCAAATTTTTTGGGACTGTAATGGAAAATCCTATCACAGGACCGATTAAGTGAAATTGGACATTTTCCCATGGCACACCTGACGATCTCTCACGGCACAGTGGTTGAAAATCACTGCTCTACACACATGACAGATATTATAAACAATTAGAACATGACCAAATTATCATTTACACTTTTAAAGAGTAGGATTTCATGTAAAAAGATTAGTGCTCGATCACTTCCGTTGGTTAGTTGTGTCTGTGTCACACACATGCAAGCCTGTGTATATTGAGTCGTGTATGAATGGAGAGGATGTTAGGAGTAACAGGGTGTGACAAAGCCGTGCAGACTGACAGGCAGGTCGAGAGGATGTTGTGGAGGGAGGGATGGAAGTGGCTCTATCGCCCGAGGGCCGCTGGGTGCGCGGTGAGAGTGCAGGGTCACCTTTATCCACGCTGTCTGTGCCCAGAGCCGGGAGGCAGCTGGGGGAGACCTGGAACTCCCAACAGGCTGAACTGATTTCCTGTGCAGGGTCATGCCCAGGACAGGCTGGGAGGACAAGGGCTTAGGACCACGGGGAGCAGAGATTGAAACTGGTCGTATATGGACAGCACAGTGATGCGTTTTTCTGCAGTGTAAACCACCACATCTTTCCTCTGTAAGTGTAAAGTAAAAATGCACACAAATCTGTGTCTGAGATCACTAGTGTGCTTATTTTATAAAGGACAATACTCTCTGAAAGTCTGACTTTTCAGTGCATGAATGAATGGACCCCCAGCCCTCGTGTAGAATTAAACAAACCGCAGGACACAGACGTCCACACAGACTCCTGGGAGGCTTTGATTCCTCAGCAAATAGCATATCCATAATCCTCTACATTTTATGCTCTCTTGATGCAATATTCATATAAACACTGTTACCTGCGGCGGCTCAGAGATCTGAGCGAAGACCTTCTTCCTCTTGCCCACATTTCTGGAATGCATTTATTCAGCTGGGTTCCTGCTTCGCTGCCTCGGGCTACAGAGGACATGCTTGTCACGAGATTTCAGAAACATATCCGTGTCCCCCTGTGTATACATCTTAAAAAGGTATACTCCCCTCTAACAGAATTATAATGTTTTAATGGTGGTCAGCCAGACAGTTTGATAAATGCTGGCAAGTACATGTAGGCTGAAGTTGACGGGGATGGATACACTCAGAGTGTGGGAGGGTGAAAGGTGGCATTGTGGTTGTGATTAACATGACAGCGCGGCCTTTTTTAGCCTCCACGCTCTACTGACTTAAACATGTTAATCTAAGTCATGTTACACATACATGTCATTAGGCCTTATATCCAAGGTCACTAATCATGTTAAACTTGAAGGAGCTCTTCCTTCCCATGTATTGGCATTAGCTATGAATACGATTATCAATCGAATTGTAACCTATGTTCTTGTTGATTTAATAGTCAGTTTTTTTTGGGGGGGGGGGGACAAAAACAGTTGCAAGGTTACTCAGATTTTCTTTATTTGTCATTTAAATTATGATGTTAAACTTTATACAAATCACAATTCCAGCGGGAATTCTAGTTCACTTAGAGCCATCATTCACTTGCTGTCTTAACTGAGCTTTTTTCTTCTTCCTACACTTGGATCTGTAACGTGTGCTGTGGACACTTTGATATTTCAGAGCTCAAAATGGAATCAAATGGGGCTTATGAGGCTTTTCAGCCCAAATGGACCTCGTGTTTACACACTTGTCCATCAGCGGAGCCGCGTGCAGCCTCAGGTATCCAGAGAGATGGCGAGATGTCCCCAAGACCAGCGGGACCGGGTCTGAAGCTGGTAAGTGCCCTGTGTTTAGAGAGGTTTGTCCAGATCGGAGATAACGTGCAGTATCAAAAGCCTTTTATCTCACTGCGGAGTCCGACTCTTTCTGATCAGTCAGCTTCGAGCTGCATGCTTAAAATACATAACAAATCGGTGCTCTAAATCATGGGCAAAGCATTTTTTCTGCTTTTACTTTAGATGTTATAATTTTTATTGATTCTTATAAAAACAGCTGTCAAGTGTAGTACACGTACAAAATCCCGCAAGTATTTAAGAATCGTATTGCATTAATTAAAACTGCATTTCACTGCTAGCAGGGGAATGTTATGACCTTCATTAGTATTGTTTTGCTGTTTCCATAATTTCATTCAGTATTATTCAGTGAAACCACAGGAAATCAGTTCCATATATCTAGAGCTGAATGACAAGGAAGCGGCGAAGTGAACTACTGTAAAAGTCAGCAGACACATCGGTAAAGTAACATATTTAGTATTTTGTGGTAAATCAGTTTGATCACTTTAATAATGACAACCTATATTTCGGCCTAACATTGTTTCTCTGGTATGTTGCATTATCATAAAGGTTGTTGATCGAATAATACTTCTGTTTAAATTAATAGTCGCTGACGTTAAAGTCGTAGTTCGTCCTTTTAAATTAGGCTAATATTATTTAGATAGCCTCCAAAATGCAAAATGGATCGAGTTAGCTCTTTATGAGATTCTTATAAAAGCTGCTGAACGGCCATGACGTTACATTGTGTGATGAATGGCGAAGCATTTTCAACGAAATGCTTTTTAGCTGAATGTTTAAAAAACAAAGACGGCGAAAACAATACAACTATATTGCGCTGAGTAGACAATTAAATACATTATCGCAATACATTTGTGTATTTTGTTCATAATTATCATGTTTAAGGATTGTGTTTGCGTATGAATTTGTGCGAAATAGGATGCTATCCAAATTAGTTTGACCTTGGCAGTCTTTTGAACTGATTGCATGCTCTGTAATTGCATTAGTCTTTTTTCCATTTTTTTCATGAGCCTTTTTTAATGGGCAGAAAATAAAACTGAATTTGGTAATTTGTGTCATGTAAGCAGCTCGATGTGTCCCTTTTGGTTTAGCGAGAAGGACGGATCTAATTAATATGTTAATTGGAAGTAAAAGACAAATCGAAGCCGATTAGGAAAATAATTATATTTACATATGTGATCACTGAATGAAGTATGTAGAACGATTTAGTAAGTTAAAAGGAATAAAGTCGGTCTAACAAATAATAATACAAATTAAATATTAGGCCTACTCGTTATGCCCGAATGTTAAAAATGAAATAGAAATAAACTAAAGTAAAACGAAATGGACATGAAAAATAAAATAAAAAGAAACATGACAGCATTACCGTCATGGAAAAGTATTCGGTCAGTTCTTCCTGCAAAACGGTGTCCGTGTCCGTGTCTCCTGTCCTGCTTGATTTGGTGTTGCGGCCCATAACAATATATGAAATAAGAATTAAATGGTTAATTGGAGGGACAGAAACCACACGTGATTGAATTGTTGGCGGATTATATCAGACTGCTGGATGCTGCAATACACACACACACACACACACACACACACACACACACACACACACACACACACACACACACACACACATACACACACACAGAGCCTCTCTCTCTCTCTCTCTCTCTCTCTCTCTCTCTTTCTCTCTCTCACACACACACACACACACACACACACACGCACACACACACACACACACACACACACACACACACACGGATGCACACACACACGGACACACACACTCCAGCCCCGGTTTCACGGGTCTTTGTTTCTGATCTGTTAAATCCCACCCACTTGACATGGACACAGGAGAGAAAAAAACCGTCCCACTCCGGCGCCCACACTACCAGCGGCCAGTCGCTATTGTCTATACTGCCGGCTGGACTCGTAAGATGGAGACAGAGAGTTGTTTGCCTTTCTCTTCGCAGACCAGCAGGAGGACGCCAGATAACTCACCGAGACTGGAGCACAGCGGCTCCGGCTCCTTTCTCCCCTGCGATGAGCTGCAGAAGCCCTCGCATCTTCCTCCTCCTCTCCCTCACCGTCTCAGCCTGCGCGGGGACCTGTACGCCGCCGCCATGGGGAGGTTTGGTGACGCTGCGTCGGACTTTACGCACGGCGCGGCCCCGGCGAACCCGCCCGCCTCACCAGCCAAACACAGCAAGTTCTTGGAGAGTATACACCAGGATCCGAAGGGCTCAGCGATTAACGGCAAGCCGGCGTTTTATGACAACAACTCGGAAGGTGAGTAAGAGAGACGTTATGTGTTAGAAAAAGAAACAAAGCAACTAACTGACTTATAAGTAGGAGCAACAGCAATATCTTGAATTGTTTTTGTTTGTTTCTCTGAACTATCTTTGAATGCATTATAGCACAATTGCTTGACAATACAATGGTTTTTGATAAGTGATATTCTTTGGAGAAAAAAAATCGGAAGTGCGGAAGGAAATACCTCCATTAGCATTCTTTCCCCAATTTTCCTGTTTTCTAATTAATTATTGTAAAGAATATAGGGGTGAAAATAATGAATGAATGGAGATATCGAACACGACAATAATCTTTATCCTTGTTAAATTTATTAAGAAATGAAAATACATAAATACGCTGGATCCGTTTTTTCAGTAAGCAGTTTTTTTTTGCAGTTTGCAGGTTTGTGATTTCAACTAATAATTATACAAAAGTATTGCTTGATTTCTATTGGCTATTCAAATAGAAACATGGTCGTGAAAAATGTCAACAAGTTGTCTTTCACTTGATGTAAAGTGAAAAAGGTTAAAGGTCAGCCTGGCAGCAAGTTGGGTGTGTCATTATGCTCCAGTCAGTTATCAGGTATCAGGTATAGGCCAACATTCAGCCTAATATTTCTGTATTCTAGTCCGTGCACTTTTAGAATTGCTTCTTATTCTCTTCATGTGCACGTTTTGTAAAACACATCCGAATTGACCTTGAATTTGTGCTCAAAAGCTGTCAGACATAATAGCCTGTAGATGTCCATATTGGGAAGAAAAGTAATGCCTGTATATGTTAAACCGAAGCCTGAAGAAATGATGTGGTCTCCCACTTTATTTATTGGTGTTGATGATTCTGCAAAGCAACAGAGAATAAGAGCGCTGATAAGGTCTCTGTGTCCAGAATAATATACAACAGATTGATTCATGTTGCTGCCAAAGACAAATAGACTCTTTTTTTTCACAATTAGTTATGATAACGATATCAGCTGTCTTGTTTGAAAGTGAACCTGGATTACTTTGATTTAAAATTGGATTTAAATTAGAAAAGGCCTGTATGGTTTCTCCCGTTCTCTGTCACGGACACACACACACACACGCGCGTGTGTGTGTGTGTGTACCCATACTCTTCATTTGTGTGTTTGGGTTCGTCCAGCTTCAAAGGCAGACACGTCTTCCTGTTTTGTCTACAGTAGGATGAAAGTTTATTGATGGTGGGGCAGGCCAACACATTTAAAACCCTTCAACCACCTTAACACTTTTAAGTTTTAATTTAGTTTGCAATGTTGTTGTTTGCAATCAATTTGCACCATAATACAGAATTGTGGCTCAATTTGATTAATGGGTGAGTTTATTATTTTTTAGAAATATTAGCATGTTTAAAATATTTAGTGCTTGAATATTTTTATTAAGACCTTTCATACTATATGTCAATAGCATATATGCCACAATATATCCCAGACAAAATATATACGAGCACATTACATTTCTTACCTGATTCAAACATGATTGATGTAGAAATATGCTGCACACTTAAATACAATTTTTTCCCCCCATCAAATTTAATGAAATACTCCCTCACTATTTAAATCCTTTTGTGGACTCAGCAGCATACACTCAGTTCCAACCTTAATTATTTGTTAGAGGCTGAGATAGCTTTATTTTCTCCATTTGTATCATTCATCTGCTATAATAATAGAGCAGATGAATTTAAAACCTATAAATATTATATTTCCTTTAAAGAAACCAGACGAAATATGTTTTAAAAGACTGAAGTACCGATTTGTGCAAATTAAAAACCTGGAAAAGAAGTAGCTTCAATTTCTACCACGACTTCAGCATATTAGAATTGATCCCCAAACTCACAGCATGCATTCCGACTCATACATTTTGAATGTATCCTTTATTTGCCTTTTCCTGTATTCCACATGGATCTCCACTTACACTGCAGGCAGAGCGGATGTGGGTGCTTGACGGGGTAAAAGCTACACAATATCTGCCGGCCCCAGTTTGATATCTTAACAGAGAATAGTTTCAGCGGTGTGGATCTAATGGACACAAGGAAATTAATGCTGCAATGAAAAGTGCTCTCTGTTGGGCCCCATATTGAATTAGGAGAAAAGCAAAGTAACGTCTCGGTTGCCCTAGTGAGTGCCTACAGTTAGATGCGAAGTGATTTTGTTTTGGCGCTCAGGGTCAAACATAATGAACATGGACAACAACATCAAAACACTGCGGGAGGGAACAGCCCTTTGCATGGTCTGTTAACAGGAAAGGGAATAATGCTTTCAGATTCCACCTCATGCTGAATGTTGAGGGCGGAATGTATTCAATCATGTGCTTTATCACATCTATATATTTGTCATACAATTCAGTGCTTTATCCTAGTTTTCTTACTCTTAATGTTAATATTGTGACATGGACATTGCAATAAGTTACCCATATATAATTGATATGCTTGTTTGGAAAGTGAACCTAAACATTTATTTTATGATGTGAATGTATTTATTATCCAAATGTGACAGAGCAAATGGTGTTTTCTACTTACTGCCTTGTGGGTATAATTCAAATCAACTCACTGAGAGTTATGGGTTGTCTGAGCTAATCACATTAAATCACAGTTTGGCTAAATTAGTGTTGTGTGTTTTCTCAGCGTCACAGTTCAGCCTCTTATGATAGTTTGAGTTTGGGAATTAAATTGAGAAGCATAAAAAAGAGCAAGAGATAAATTTGATTTGATAACAGTGTGTAGAATTATACAGTGCTCGTCTTTAATATTTAACTTCTTCACTTGCAGTGAAGAATGGAGTTCAGATGTTTGCACTGGTGCCTCACATGCAAAGAGATTTGATTTCCAGCACTGCCTTTTCTGTTCAAAAGTTATGCGTTTCTCGTCCTCATTAGTAAGTTATAGGAATAAATATTTATCGTTGTTACTCTAGAAGCCCGCTGGTTTGCTTGTGATGTTTCTCACGATCGCACACCGTTTTTCTGCAACCTCACGAAACCCTAAACAAGATATATGTAAATTGTATTTAACCTTTATCAAACCACAATCATTGTCATTAAAATGTTTGGTCCTGACCAAGATAGGCATCAACAGCCATCTAGACAAAGTGAAACTGATTTCACAAAGTATTTGACTGAGTATCACATTTAATTTAATGCTAGAATCTTAATCAGAAAATGATAACTGCAAAATCTGAATTAAAAACAGCACCCTAAAAAATATATGTTACCGTAAAGACAACCTAACAGCAAGCTAACACCATGAAACAATTAAAACATTTTGTTTATTTTTTATTATATAAAACCGTCTACCTTTTTGTTTGCCTTTGTGTCTCAGTCAGAGAGAAAGGCGGCCCTAAGAACATGGGCTATCCCGGCATTGGCACAGACTGTTGTGGCAAGCTAAAGGAGCCAGGCGCCGGTATGCAGCAGGAGTCCATCGCCGACTCCATCGACTTATCGGGCAAGAACAAAAAACGGCGCAATCGTACCACCTTCAGCACCTTTCAGCTAGAGGAGCTGGAGAAAGTGTTTCAGAAGACGCACTACCCTGACGTGTACGCCCGGGAGCAGCTGGCCCTAAGGACCGAGCTCACTGAGGCTCGGGTTCAGGTGTGTGTTCAGGCAACTGACTCGTGTATTACGCCTTTTTGTTTTATAACTATAAGCAGAAGAGAGTTTATGACCTGAACAATACCTGTTGTCTTCTGAAATGTTCCTGACACACAATATTTTTTTGTATTTGAAAGGTTTGGTTCCAGAATCGTAGAGCCAAGTGGAGGAAACGGGAACGCTATGGAAAGATCCAGGAAGTCCGCAACCACTTTGCAGCTACATATGATATTTCTCTTCTCCCTCGCCATGATGCGTACCAGGTAGGCCGCCGCAGATCTCACATGACATACATGTTTTATACTGTGGAAATGATTGATCCTGCTGTGACACAAGGGCCGTTACAGGAGAACATTCCTGCCTACGGCAATATGACTTTACAATAAGTCACCACTTGCTCATCCTCTGTGGATTAATTATCACTGTACACATGTATGCTTATTACACTTCACACACTTCACATTTGCATTTTGCACTCTCTATTGTTTACATTTAATTTGCTAAATTAATGAATACACTCTGCAGCTGTACATATATTTCATTCCAGTTATTTGTATTTTATTTGTGTATATTTATATTAATAAAATATCTATCTATCTATCTATCTATCTATCTATCTATCTATCTATCTATCTAATTTGTTTAGTTTTTCATGCTCAATCCGACTTTTGCAGACATTGTCACTTGATTTGGTGTTCATGGCGTAGTATGAACTGTTTCCATGTTCATTCCAGTAAATTCATAATGTGTCATATCCTAAATCTCTCCCCGTCAGATGCAGGGCAACCTGTGGCACGGGGCAGCTTCAGGAGGAGGCGGTGGTTCCGGCGCTGGCTGTGTCCTCGGAGCGGACTCCATCCCTTCGTCCTGCATGAGCCCATACCCTCACCCCCACAGCAATCTGCAGGGCTTCATGGGCATGCCTGCATCCCCCGGCCATCCGCATCACCACCACCCGTCTCACCATCCAGCCATCAACGGCCTCTATTCACTCCACAGCTTTCCAGGAGCCCTCGGGCCCCCTTCCATTGAGGGACCCGAGACTGACTACAAGCCGACGGGCCTTGTGGCGCTGCGTATGAAAGCCAAAGAGCCAGGCAGCATCCTCTCCTGGCCTACATGACCACAACAGTGCCAGAAACCCATTATGCACTGACTGAGCCAAAGCATATTACATTCCTGAACCATAAGCAGTCCCCGATGTACACACCCACCTCAGCATATTCCTCAAATAATTCCTCCTGACATTTATGTAAACTTGGAGACTTTTCACAACTCAGAAGAATCTTGGAATATGAATGTCATGAACATTGAGGGCAACTTGACCCTCCAGCACGAAAACCCAGTGTATTAATAGGAACTTTGTTGTTTCCAGTTGTAGTTTGATATCACATTGCTGAGACCAAAGACAAACAATTATTTAAGCATGTAAAAATTGTAATTATCATTTTAATCATTGTTTTTTGTGTCTGTTGTGCTTTATAGTGTGACCAGTAATAAAGGCCTCTATCTAAATACTGTTTTTTTCAGGAGGGAATTCATTTGGGGAAAAATATGAAGAAAACGGAACAAAAACGATGTCAGCCGGAATTATTTTAGGCCAAACATGACTTTTAATTAAAATGAACCAAAGGTCTGTGTCACATATTTAACTAGGAATCTTGTTGTGAGGCAAAAAATGCTTCATAGGCTGTGGTTGCCATAAACACAACGATTTCTGCTGTGCGGGAAGTGACTTTTTGGGTATTTGAAGTGCACAGAGAGCCTGTACATGTGCAGCATACTGGCCTCACTTCAAGAGGCCTTCAGGTGGCACCTCATGCATCAGGAGCAAGCGGCAGGTTCATTAATGTAACGTTAACTGAGCGACCACACTCCACTATTGATGATAAAGTAAGCCTGCTTCAGAAGATGGCTTCACATTGAGCCATTTTTCATTCACATCTGGCATCGGTGGTAAACCCGACCAACTGAGTAATGACTTACAGTTTAATAGAAGAAATTGGGGTTACCATGGCCCACAGCGTGTTTTGTTCGGTCATATTAACCACTGAAGCCTTGGCGTTCTGCTTTTATTTATGAATACGTATGTATCCATATGTTGTCTTAAAAGAAAAATATGATAAATATAAATCTGTGGCATGCTTAGTCTCGCATGTATTCTGAATGCATTCTTAATAGTTGTTTTCAGGAAATCTCCTTGTTGTGCTTTCCCCCAAACAATGTACTTTATTGTCAAGGACCCTGAATTGCACGGTACCATCCCATCTGGTGTAAATTACTAAACACCAACATATTAATGTCAGATGTGCAAACATTTAAATCTGTCAGAGATTGAGAATGCAAGTTGAATTGAGAAAAAAGAAAGTTCCAAAGCCGTTTCAAGCTCCACTTACTCCCCACAAATGTACATGCTTTACAGGAGAATATACTGGCTCTGCTTTCCCTTTGCTTGCTTCACATGACAGCCATGCCAGGGCGGATCAGCGGCCATTCCCCGAGTCTGTGCCGGGGTTTTGTGCGAGCCACTAACATGTGGTTCCAATAGAAGAATGCACAAACCCATCAGAAACACTTTCCACACCCACAGCTTCAAATTCCAGCCAGGCCCTGGGAGACGGCAGCCCTTACTGCAGTTACATAGTCTCCTGATTAAATCCCAGATTAAGTGGAGACGATAAGGAGACCTGTCAGGGGGGATAAGGGATTGAGGAGATGGCCATCTTTAGGAAAGCTGAAGAAATAGCAGATGGTGAATCGGTGCTCATTTTTAGTATTTATTCTTTAGATAGGGAGCAGGTTAATCAAATCTGCCAAAACAAAAGAGGAACCTCAGTGGCTTAGTGAATCTGATATGTTCACTCTTGAACACTGTCAGGACATGTTGTAAAAGAATAGATAACAATTATACATGCAGTGTGGTTTAGTCCACTTAAAAACAGGACCAAAACTAATGACCTCATCTTAGAATAGACAACCATAAGTTTTGATCAAGTTGCCATTTAAGTTACAGTGGTATAGCATGCGCTTTGATCTGAATTGGCTCAATATGTCTGGCTGGAAAGGCCTCATACGATGTGTCAGAAATGAAATGAAAAATGTTGAGTTAAGAGTGCACGATGCTGGGGCCAGTTATTAACTAGCATCACTTTGTGTGTAAGGGTCATCGGGTGAAGATTACTATACCCTTATACAGCCTCATTAATGGACCAACAAAATAAATCTGATTTAATGCTCATTAAAATCTGTACAGCTGCCTACTGGCCACTGCTCTGAGCTTTGATCTCAACAAGATTTATCTTGGCTATGAAGTGCAGCTATTGTGACACAACAGATCCTGTATTTGAAGTAGTCGGACCGCATTAACATTTCCCACTAAGCTAAACAATGTGGTTGCACGCTGCGGCCATCTCGGTAACACAGTCAAACAGTGGAGTGAGGCGAGTTCAACACAGCCTGTCATTAAATATTTAGCTGCTTCAAGACATTGAACTTAATTTAACAGTTCATCATTTAAAGGATACAAACACTGAGTTAACTATTTACATTTAATTGTGAAGTGTGCACAAAATACTTCACACCATATCCAGAAGTGCATAACATAGTTGGTAGTGAACTCTAAGTTAACGCTAAGTGTTCAAACATTCCTTTGACTTGTAAATACGTGGTAAATAACTCCAATAAAGGACAAGAAAATACCAAATCCTGATCTATTTTAATGTAGCTTTCACCTCGAAAAAGAAACGTCTTGTAACTAAAAGGTAGGTATTCAGATGTAACATATACAAATGCCTAAACTATATCCTATTAACCAATACAGGTAGACTGAAGCTTTGCCACTGTATACATATGAGAAAATAGACAGAAGGGCCGTATGTCTATCCAAAGTAATTTATAAAGATAAGTAACTTATGAGTTTGCGTGCTACTGTAGCCTTCCAGCTACTGTTCAAACACTGCCACCTGGTGGTATTAGGTCATATGTTACGTTTTGACATAAATGGTAATAGTTAAGTACTTTCACTGGGGATGGAATAAAAACAGGGGCAGCGCACACAATCATACATTCAAATGATACTCACGTAGTCCTGCGATGAATTGTGTATATTTAAATAAATAAGACCTTGTTGTGCTTATAATGTTTAGTATTGAGAGGTGTTGACTTATAGCAGGAAATAGATAGTGTCGGTGTTTTGTGTTAATTCGTAGTAAATTGCTGATTGGTCCAGTTACTTTGTCCGCAGAATCAACTTCGTTACAAATGTACAAAAAGGCATACATATACATTCTCATTTAAATGTCCCAGTGGATGATTGACATACGCTTAAAAGTTTTCCACCCAGTGTTTTAACCAATCAGGCCACAGGGGCGGGCCTTCGCGTTAATCTGTACAAAATGGCGACTGTTGTTGTTTTGCCGCAGGGTCAGTGAATAAATCCGTTTTTCATTTCAACAATTTTCTGCACTTAATTGCAGAAACGGCGACAACAGGCTCCGGCTCCGTGTGGACTGAAATGAAAGGTAAAGAGCGGTCGCCGATTAAAAAACGCTCCCGGACCTTAGACGATATACGAGACAGAGGAGGATGCCACCCGACCAGCAAGAAAATGGGGGCTCTCTCCGTTTCCAGTGGGAGTAATAATGGAAATAGCTCGGCCAAAAGCGACGGCAGCTCGACGAGAAGGAGTTTACTCGGCGAAAAAAGAGACCGAGATTTTGACGGTCACAGTCGGACTGGGAACAACCACGGCTGTCAGTCCGCCGTCGCCGCCGCCAGCTCCATCGGTAAGCCCCACAGCCTGAGCCTGACGCTGGACCTGGCCTCCGCGAGGACCGCTTCACGGGGGGAGCCGCGCGTGCAGCCGCCCAGCGCCGAGAGCGAGTACAAAACCCTCAAGATAAGCGACCTCGGCACCCAGCTGAGCGACGAGGACATAGAGGACGGACTCTTTCACGAGTTCAAGAAATTCGGCGACGTGAGCGTGAAGATAAGCCGGAGCAACGACGAGCGGATCGCCTTCGTGAATTTCAGGAAGCCGGAGGACGCGCGAGCTGCGAAGCACGCGCGGGGCCGGTTGGTGCTGTACGACCGGCCGTTGAAAATCGAGGCGGTGTACATAAACAGGAGGAGAAGCCGCTCCCCTGTGGAGAGGGAGCTGTACGGCGCTGCTCAAAGCCACAGACATTTGCAGAGACCCCTCTCGCCCACCGGGCTCGGGTACAGAGACTACCGGCTGCAGCAGCTGGCCTTGGGCCGCCTGCCCCCTCCCCCGCCGCCCCCTCTGCCCCGAGAGCTGGAGCGGGACCGGGAGTTTGCCCTGTTTGAAGCCCGGGCACGCCCCGCGTTCATTGCAGAGCGGGCGGCTTTTCGCGAAGAGGATTTTATATCTCCAGAAGACGACCAAAGAGCCAATAGGACGTTGTTTTTAGGCAATCTGGACATAACGGTTACAGAGGCGGACCTGAGGAGAGCCTTTGACAGGTTTGGGGTCATAACTGAAGTGGACATTAAAAGGCCCACACGAGGACAAACCAGCACATACGGATTTTTGAAATTTGAGAATCTTGACATGGCTCACCGGGCTAAACTTAGTATGTCTGGCAAAATAGTTGGCCACAACCCCATAAAGATAGGTTATGGGAAAGCAACTCCCACCACACGCCTGTGGGTGGGTGGACTTGGACCCTGGGTTCCTGTAGCTGCCTTAGCAAGAGAGTTTGATCGCTTTGGCACTATAAGGACCATTGACTACAGGAAGGGGGACACATGGGCCTACATTCAGTATGAAAGCTTGGATGCTGCACAAGCGGCATGCACACACATGAGGGGCTTTCCGCTCGGAGGTCCAGAGAGAAGACTCAGAGTGGACTTTGCTGACACTGAGCATCGCTACCAGCAGCAGTTCCTGCAGCCTCTCCCAATACCACCGTTTGACATGGTGGCCGAGTCGTTTGTCCACCGGGCCACACCTGAACCTCTCAGGGTCAGGGAACGGACTCCACCGCCACTTCACTTCAGGGAAAGAGAACTATTTCCTGGAACTGAGTGGCCCAATCCAGCTATTCGTGATCGGGTACGCGCTTCACCCTTTGAGCCTCTGGAGCACTTGGAGCGTGAACGGCGCGCACGAGAGCCCTGGTCATTGGAACGAGAGCTGCAGGCACGAGAACCTGCACGCAAGCGGCGCATAATGGAGGACGGGCGCCATATAGACCACTCCCCTGACAGCACTGAGAGGACAGTAAGGCGTAGACGTGCTTCTCCAGATGGCAGTCCTGGAGGTAGCAGCAGAGATGGAGGGCGCTTCAGTGACCCGGAGCGCCCTCTGCGGGCGGAGAGACCCTCTCCCGCACGAGAACGTCACGGCAGCCTGGAAAGAGGTGTGGCTGAACGGAGACTCAAAAGCCAGAGTCTCTCCGACAAGGGACCACCAAGCAGCAGTGTTTCTTCGGTTGTAGAGCGGAAGCGCAAAGCCGGCGATGGCGGTAAAGGGCCGGCCAAAAGAGAACGTTCTGAGAACAATTCCAAGGGAGGCCAGCCGTCCAAACCAGACGGCACAAAACTCGGTTTGGCCTGGCATGGTATGCTGCTACTCAAGAACAGCAACTTCCCAGCCAACATGCATCTGCTGGAGGGCGACCACAACGTAGCCAGCGACCTGCTCGTTGAGGGCACATCAGGGCGGCAGGTGAGCGAGCTAAAGATCACCCAGCGACTCCGTCTGGACCAGCCCAAGCTCGACGAGGTGTCCCGGCGCATCAAGGTGGCGGGTCCCGCTGGCTACGCCATCCTGCTGGCAGTTCCCGGGGCAACAGAGGATTCATCTTCATCCGATCCTGCAGCTTCAACTCAGCGGCCGCTTCGCAACCTGGTGTCCTACCTCAACCAAAAACAAGCAGCTGGAGTCATCAGCCTACCTGTGGGAGGGAGCCGGGATAAAGACAACACGGGGGTTCTTCATGCTTTCCCTCCCTGTGATTTCTCCCAGCAGTTCCTGGATTCCTCTGCCAAAGCTCTGGCTAAAAGTGAAGAGGACTATCTGGTCATGATTGTGGTTCGTGGAGCATCTTAAAAAAAAAAAAAAAAATCAGAACACACACAAGTTCAAGTGGTGTAAAAAAGAAAGAAAAAGAAACTGCTGTATGTCAGTAACTATTGCATGCTGTGTGTTCTGCATTATGGGGTACACTAGTATGGTTCTGAGTGTTTGTATGTTACAATATAATCCACTAAAATAGCAAACCCTGCCCTCCTACTAAACTAAAAGGATGTGTGTATTTGAAATTATTTTTAAAGGGTGAATGAATTGCTCACATTCATAAACCTGCAGTAATTCAGTCAGAAAATATTAATATGAGGAGCATTTGTTGAATACATTTAATTTAAGAAGAGATGGGGCATATAGAAAACTTTTTTTGGGAGTTAATTTACAGGTTTAAAAACTGAGCTCTCTAACTGTACTACAATAACTAAATAATTCAGATTTGCACCGAGTAGACACAGTAACACCTCCACTACAATAGAACCACAAACAATGGCCTCACAAGCTACTATGGTGTTGAGGCCACACCTCCCTGACTGTGTTAACAACAGCTGAAACATACAAGTTTAAAAAGGCTTTGTTTGTGTCTGCGCTACTGCATTGCCTCCGACTGTGTAGGTACTATTGTGTCTACCTGCTGTATAGGCGTTCACATGAGAAGAATCAGAAAAACATCCCTTTTCAAGGCTTTGAATTACAGGGCAATAATATTTCTACCACTGAGCATGACATTTTTCAATTGAAGGTTATCGGGGAAGATGGAGTGAACGGTTTGGTACTGCAGTTACAAAGCTAATTGAGAGAAAGAATCCCAGAAACATTTTTGAAGGTCAACACATGACACAACTTTTCTCCGGCACACCACACAACATTCACCAGGGGTTTTTGGCTTCCGTCATCGGGTAACCTCCCTGGTGTCAACAATAGCTACAACAGTTTGGTGAATGTCGTGTGGTGGACTGCAAGAGTTATTTATGCAATGTGTTTTAACTTTGACGGGCTCACACTGGTCTGCATGGATGTGCGCTCAAAAGTGGAAAACATTTTTAAATTCACCCGTTAAAACATCTCTAGATACACTGGCACATTTTAGTCACCTATGTTGTGAATTCTGTTTTGGATTTGAGAGTATTTTTTAATAATGTTAATGTAATCTCAGTTTTGGAACATCAAATTGCAAGATAGACAATGAACTCAGTGTGTGTCCACTGGTCAAACTAAATGGTTATGTCAACTCTATGTGGAATGCTGAATAGTAGCAGATGTGATCTTTTTGCCCAGGGAACAGCCCATAACACAATACGCATAGCATAGTGAAGCAAATACTAACATGTTTTTCATATTTTTTTTTCATATTTTATTTTGTGCATCCCTACCTTTTTAGAAATGGTTGTGTAATGTGATCTATGAAAAACTACAGTAGTAATGGATAAAAAAAAAAAAAAGAAGCTTAGAGTTTTGTGTTGTTTCATTTATTGCTCTGAAACCAGTAGGTCCTCAATAATTATATTCAGTATCAGTAATATGTTGGTACAAAGTGACAAAAACCTGCTCTTTGTTCAGTAAGTAGGTCTGAGTAATTTTAAAGTTTTAGAAACACTTTAAACGTTCATGTTTTGAATTTAAATTTGAGGTATAAATTGCACACTTTAACTCATGCCTGCCAACATGTTCCCAAGGTCTACTTATCAAATTTTGTTTTGCCATTGTGTGTTTGTCATGCAATAGAAAATCACTGATTATGGTTTAATATGTATTGAACACATTAATGTCAGAAAATTGTTGCGTGAGCATCACACCCACTTCAATGTTGGACTCTTGAGGAGACGAGTGCAGACTAAACCCTCTGCGGAGAAGGTGTTTGTGAGTCCTCACTAGTGAGGCAGCTTTTAAGTTGTGTATCCCAACTGCACCTGTGATGACTTCTGTTTTAAATGGAAAATTGAGCAATGTACACTTTGATGTCGTGGGAAAGGAAAATCCATAGAGCCCATGCGAAGCTGTTCACATACCTGCAAGTGCGTTTGGGCACTTAATGTGACCGATTATCAATAAATTGTTCATTTGAAGGGAAACATGTTTCTTCGATGGAAGTGAATTGAAGAAACACGCTGCCATACCTAATTATGTTTCGACGGAGTTGTCACTTGAAATTTTGCTTTCTGCACACGAGGGAGACAATTTGCAGTTTGTTTAGCACCAGAGAAGAGAGACCCCTGTGAGGATCGCTGCTTGCTGACAGGCCTGTGCTCAGCTCCTAAGTTGTCCATCATAAATTACTCCCCTGTGAATCTCCGTTATGCCGTCAACGTTTCCTGTTGGCACGTGAACACCTGAATGGGATCGAGGAGCCGCCGCTGCCTGTTTGTTGTTTGCAGTGTGAAACGGCTGCAGATGCCGACGGCGGGCCAGTTGGGGAGTCGAGGGCAGGAGCTAATGGCAGCTCGTGCCAGTAACCTGTTGTCTCCCCGGCTCATTACTCTAAAGGTGCCTTGTTCCTGGTCCTGAAAAGGAGCTGAGGAAACCCCATCACCAGCCGTCACACGCTCCACTCAGGAGATTGTGGGTGACGCCCTCTCTGAAATTTCCATAGCATCGACAGTTCAAGCTGTCTCGCTGCAGAGGCCCAGCTGAACCACTGGGGTGATTTGTCTTTATTATTCTTTGCCCGGTTATGATTTGATTTGACTTAATCAGGGAAGAAGATTGGCCCAAACCTCAGCTAGGAATATTGTTTTCCCCCGTCGTGGCGTTCTCCTCTGATTGAACCCTCTCCGAGGAGACGAGTGAAGAAGTGCGTTTGCGGTGCTGAAGCTGTGTTCCGTCGTCATCTGAGCTCTGCTGCAGCATGGAAATGAAATACCAACAGGCCAAATTGTTTATCCTTTTTGACACCGCTGGAAGGAATCCACACTGCGGACCCCAACCCTCTCAAATTCCTCTAGGAGACTTGTTTATTTTGCCAATGCATTTTTTTTTTAAAGTTTAAGGCCACTTTCCACAGGAAAGAAAGTGTTCCATTTCCTCCTCCCCATCCATTTTAGTCGTACTAATGTGAAAACAAATGCTGTGTTCTGTGCTGAGAGGACCCCTTACTTCACTAGAGAAACATTGCCATCTTGAGGACCATGGAGCTCCTGCTTTCCTCTCAGTCTACCTGACAAATCACACTCATGCACAGCCGACACCAGGACGGAGCTGGTATCACTCCTCGACTCACTCTTTCAACTCGCCTTGCTGTATAGACGCGACATGAGGGTGAGTAAGGAGAGGTGCTGCCTGCCAGGTCTGTATCGGTGGCTTAGGCAGCAGTGGTAAGTATAAAGTGTCAACACCACATGCTTTACAATAACATGCAATATGACACACTAGTTTTCCTCCAGAGACAATATTGCGGTTATTTCCACTGATGGCAGAAATTAATATTGTGCCAGATAACAGGATCATTTAATGCCAACAATAACTTGGTGCACTAGTGCGGCTCCCATCAGCAGCTTGAAAATCCACTAAACTGAATTACAAATTGTAATAGTGAACATTTTGAAACCCGAATGTATGCTCTTTTGATGATTTTACTGTAGTCATTTAGATGTTTGTTTACATTAATTGCCAAATTGAATTAAAAGGTTGACATTTTACAGTTGAGCTAGTGCAGTTGATGCCAAACCAAATTGTGATCATTATTATTTACTTAAACGTTCATCTTGGCATTCATGAAAAACACAACTAGCCAGAAACTACATAAAGGTCATTATGATCTAATATGGTTAATGTCTTTTAAGACTTGCATTGAGAGTAAGCCACTTCTATACATAATGTTATTGACCCTGCTTAAAGAAACATTTGTTATATTATTTCTTGTTAAAACCTTAAGTAAAACCATCAGTTAGGCTAATGTAATTCAAAATGAACTGTAATGACATAAGAAAACTGCTTTTGGTAGAACATTGTCTATTGCACTAGATGTTAATGACTAAAGGCTGCAAATGATAACCTCCAGTTCATACAACGGAGAATATGAATGGGAGATTTAAAGGAGGCAGAGTGCACGACCTTTTAAATCCATCAAAATGTAGCTTGTGAAAACAAAGTCAATCTGTACAGCTGGCGTTTCCCTGGTACCAGTATGCTCCCAGTATGAGCAGCTGTCTGTGCTGTGTGTCAAACCAGAACCAGAGAGGAATGCAAGTAGGTATTCACAAATCAATATATCGAGCAGCGATATGATGCTTGGAAAGGTATTTGTTCTGTTTTAATAAATTTGCTATTCACTTTTGTCTTCATACACACTGTCAACAAAATTGTCCGTCTTATACCTTCTTAAAACAAGAAATTACGTTATACCAAGTCCGATCAATGTGTCACCAGATTTCCAGATGTGGGTTGTTAACTATAATCCTTTGTAAAGGTACCACATTATAACTGTGCTGTAGAGTTAGTAAGACCTCTCACCATTGTGTTAATGCAAACTAGTGCACATTACGGCATTGAACATTCACCTCAGTTCCACACAACTTATGTCATAACGTTTGCTCACGTAATGCTGTTAGAAAGAGCAACTGATTTACTACGAGACAAACAGTAATCTAGAAAAGCCATAAATGTGTTGCATGTAATTTCCCACTTGATTTATGTTATCCATGCTCGAGTGCAGTTCATTGAGGTTTGAAGCACTCACTTCACTATTATTTCAATAACAGCACATACAATCTTTTTCAAATCTTTTACACTGTAAACTGCTGTCAAGACTAAAACCTGTTTTTATGTTTCCGATACAGAGTTATGATGGACATCAGTTTGTTTCCAGACCGGCAATCAACACACTCTGGGATGTCCTCTACTGTGAGTAACCTGTTTGCTTTGATTAACAGTACATTAACAGTTTGAATGACATTAAAGGTTGAACCCTTTTTTTACCATGTCAATTAATTACAAGCATTTGTTGGGTCTACTTTTAGACCCAAGATGGAACTTTATGTAATTATATATTCTGAATAATTCTGTTTAATGTGTGTCTAAAAAATGTGTCAATAAAAAAAATGTAAAAGATGTTTCAAATTGTGAGTGTTTTCTTCCAGAGAGACAGACGTTAATGTGCTATCAGTTCATTTATTGTCTGAATCAAACAAGCGCAGACTTGAGTCACATGCCAGATTATTTCAGCTGACTGCGCACTGTTACAAGGCTTACAAAGGGAACTGGAAGGAAGAACTTGGATATCTATGATTGGTTAAGCATATTTCCTAAACTATCAGTTAAGAAATCCAGGAGCCAGAGTAGTGACGAAACAGTGCTTTACCCATAAATGCATTTCCTGCAAATCAAAAACATAAAACTAAACAGAACTCAGTTCATTACTTAAGACATTTCCAAAGGGCCGTACAAATTATTTCAAGACATTGCTGAAACATACAATTCCTTAAAATATCCAGATCCCAAACCAAAATCTACTTAAAGCATACATTTCATAAAAGATTTATTATGGTACAAAATATTCAGTGGCCCTCAATCACAAAAGCATACTGGCGGTGAATGAAACTCGTGAGCCAAAAGAGCTTTTGTGCATGACTGTCGTTATTGAAACAATACAAAGAGCCTTGCTCAGTATTGTGAAAGTGAGATGAGGGGGAATAATTTGGTACTAATTGAGGCAGCATTCTTTGTGTAGAGACGTTGCTCTGCCACCAGAGGGCAGCGTGACAAAACACATGTCCATGTGTTCATCACCGGATTCTGGTCCGCCCTCAGTTAAGACCTTTAAAATGACAAAATAATGGGTGATCTTCGTGGTTTCAATTATATAGACAGTCCAAACTATTTTTTTATTAATAATAAGCTTCAAGTTGTAGGTATAGGTTTCTAATGTGTCTTTGGCTGACATCACAGGAAAGTTAGTAAAGATACAATGCAGTACCTTGTAAGGCAAACAGTGGTGAAAAACAATACATTCACTGAAAACACAAAAACCTCTACGACATTAGAAAACAACCACCATACTCCCAAAAATAAACACAATATAATTTTTAAATTGCATTGCCATTAATAATTGGCTGCCTGCAGGCACTGTATAAAGGCTGGACAACAGTTTCCTACCAGTCCAGTTTAAATGGGCAACAACAGCAAGACATCTTTGTAACACAGTGAATCAGAGATTAACAGACATTCAAGGTTGACAAAATGACACAGAACACCCTGCTATTCAGCAGAGATCATCAGCAGTCCACCTGTGATCAATATATTTAGGAATCATACTTAAATCTCACCAAACAGACTTCTTCTTTCAGGGGTTGGTATCGTTGCTATACAGTTAAAATTATGTGCAAGTGAGCTGTCTCTCTCTGTGTGCACTTGCATAGAACAGCTCACGGACAACGAGACGGGACTGTTTTATTAATCTGCAGATGCTGGCAAGTAAAACACAATGTGAGTGTCATGTTTTTAAATTGAGTCATTACTGAACCAGAAAAAGAGGGAGGCAGCAGTTGAAAGTATGAATGGGGTTATAGAGGAAAATAAAATATTCTGTCCATTATAATCTATGGGGAAATATATCAAAACATCCAAACAGTGTCCTAAATGAGCTTAACATTTTGAAGTCTGAATGTTTAAGTATGCTGAAGTAGCTCAGACAAAAAAGCGGCCAGCAAATCAATAATAAAGATTTTAACATGAGAATATCTCTAAATGCTATAGCACATGCCATATGATCTACTCCTGTGCCTACAATAATCTAGTTGGAGCAAGAGAATATAATACGGAAGCAGTTGCTGCTTTTTGGCTTTGAAGAGCAGGTTGCACATTGTGTCTGCAATTAGAGGGGAATTGTGCCACCTTTTATGTGGAAGTCCAATCGGTGTTGATAGTAAATGTAGTCGTTTGAAGCAATAAATTCCTCGCTGTGTGCTAAATTGACCCAGAAAGCCGAGTTTGCAGCTGCAAAATGTGTTGCTCTTCCTGTGTCCAGTGACGTAATTCGAGGTAAGGAATGCCTCAAATCAAATTAAAAGCCTGCATGCTCTAGTCTAGATACTGCTCAAAAACAGAACTTGTAACTTGTTTTAAGTTGTATTGCAAACTAGCTACATTTCCAAAATACGAGTGCAGTGGATGTTTTGGACGGGGACATATATAGCAGTAATTTGCCTGACTCAGATATCCCACCCTATTTATACGAGCCAGAGTTTACAGCGGAAGAAATGCAAGAGGATATGGCCGGCAGGGACCCTCCGGGTGTCAGAAGCTCACGTGCAATGCATCCTGGTACATATAGGCACAGCCGGCACAGTTTTCACTTCCAATATAGGTGTCACTGAGGAATGTATTGCCTCGATTGTCTTCCTTTACCTGATTGGACATCCACATGAGTCGTTGCTCAGTATAATAATTATCAGGCATTTAAAAGGTCAGAGGAAATGTCATGCAGCATAATCACAACTCGGCCCAAAGTGCATACCAGTGAGTACAGGGCTACAGACACAGGTACACGCTTCCACAGAAATCGAGTGAGAAGTATTTCTTCATGGATATGTGCTTCCATTAATGCCATCACAGAAACGATAGGAGGAGGAGTTCTGATAACAGGATTTCAAGCTCAACTGCATAGCTTAGTTTCCAGCAATATTATTTGCAATGAAAAGATGCTGCAAAGTGAATGCAGTTTTGTTGTTGCATGGGGAAACAGATTTAGATTGTGTTTTAACAAGAAGTATTACAATATGCTGGATGATGTATGTTTCAGTTTGGATGCATGTACCTCTGATAGGAACAACAATAGAGTACAAATATTTAACAGAACACTACAAATTTTGGCTCTTTAAAGGTTCAGCATGATCATCTATCCGCCATCGTCCCGACTACATGCATGTTCTTAAGACATGTTGCTGTGGTCTCCTCGGCCAATGAGTCGCTCCTGCTGAAATTGAAAGAGTCACTTGGGTCCCAACTTTAAGCTGGAGTCCAAGGCCCAAGGTATGCGGGCCCATGGCAAGTTGTGAGCATGCTGGTTCAAGATCGAAGGCCTTTCCTGGGTTTCATTCCTACACAGCGCCGTTCTGGAGGCGGTCGGGGGTGAAGCAGCCGTTGGTCTTACAGCTGCTTTCTGCTGTCGAGGTCTGGGTCACTTTGCTCCTGGCCTTCCAGCGCTGAGCCAGCGGCTCCAGGAACAGAGAGACAGAGGAAAGCAGATAGCAGAGCCCAGCCAGGTAGAAAGAGCAGTCGTACGTCTGCGTGTAGTCGTACAGGAAACCTGCAAAACACCAGAATAGGAACGCTTTCAGAGTCTGTCTATTTATTGAGTAGTACACGGCACACGTGTGATTTATAGCAACATAACTTCATTAATATATCGTGTGGATACAAGCCGAGGAAGCCCGTTGAAAGTGTTGATGTGGGGATTTCATGCATACCTTATTTATTTAAAGATATTTAAAACTTGGAATCAATGTTGCTACAGGCACACATGTACTTTCAATGGAAAAAGCACAATAATGAGTTGGGATCAAATCACTTCACATGCGAAGAGACAATTTATTTTGTGTATAAATAGTGGAACCCTGAAATATCCTGTAATGATATTTCAAGCAATTATCAATAACGATTTGTACATTTCTATAGGAGCGTGTGTCATTTTCCTTGTATGCAAGTCAGATTTGCAACTGAGTTTGTGCTGGTAAAATTATACAATGCATGTAGGGTAAGGACAGTTTAGATGGTGCTAAACAAAGACAAAATGAATGCTTAGAAAGTCAGCAAAAATTAACCAAAGTGGATCTGGACTCTAGAGGGTCCACATTTACTTTAATCACTTTATATGAAGCGATATTTTATGTGACAAAATTGGCAAACAAGTGATCGTATATTCATTCATAAAAATGACATGGTATAGTATGTAAAAAAAGATTTCCATTCAAATAGCATACTATGTAATATAATAGAAATGTTACAGTATGGTTTATAAAAAAAATTATGATAAACCATAAACATGTAAAAAAGATCATAGTACCAAAACTTACAGACATTGGTAAATTGAGGACACATGTTTGTCAAATGTTATACAATTAACTGTAGGTTGTATTTCTTTCCATAATGGATATTTAACATTTTTAAAGTGGACCCTTTATATGTTTCTAATTTGACCCAGTTTTACATTCTTCATACGTCTCAACTACAGAATGGCTCACATTTCTAGCATGCGTGACTTGGGTGTAAACTATCCTGCAGGTGACTTTCTGTTGTTTTAGTGGTTTACTTTACATGAGGCATATTGACCTTTCACTTGACAGAAAAGTGTCACAGGATCAGATAAAAAGCCGGTACAACCACAATGCAGCTTCTGTCAGGACAGCAACAACTGGATATGACAACAAAGTTGTCACAAGGAGGATACATAGTTTGACTTATGTTCGTTTACTTGACGAGCAGGGATGCTAAACAGAGCCACATGCTATTTCCATACAACCCTAAAAAGGGTCATTAGTCACATTTCAACCCCGAAATCCATATGCTCCTTTGATGGGACTGCCCAACTCAGTTTACAGGGTCCATGTCAATAGGTTCAAGGGAACCCCCGGTTTAACTGGAGACAAACGTTACCTCAGGGCTCGAAGAGTTAAAAAGAAAATGGGTGAATATGTTATGCAAGCTCTAAGCAAGTTCCAGCATTCTATGCATTGGCAATAAAAACTGGTTTTATTCATGCCCTCTCATGTGTTATGCAGAACATTTCCTGTTTTCTTTTGGCAGACCCAAAGAAGGCGTAGTTCATGAACCTGTTGTCATAGAAAAACACTGTAACACAAACTAATTGCAGATTAGACACGGCTCTCTTAGACTAACAAAGACAGTCTGCCATTAGTTAAACTGAGTGACTCAACCCCTGCCATAAACACAACACCGTTATTCTACTTGACTCACTTTTAGACAAGATGACATTTGACCCAGTAACCATGTATGCAACCCCAAAGTCCCAGTCTGCATTGAGGGCTGCACTAACTAGAGGCTGTTCTTCTCCTGTGTGTTTCAGTTTTCACTCTCCATAATGACTGCATGTACACACCCACAAAGAGCAACTTCCTTGATTTAGGGAGCGTGTACTGTTACGAGAACAGACAGTTTGCAAACCTGCCACACTTGACTCCCACACAGTCACTGAGCTGGTTCTGTCAGCAGTGAGTGGGAGAACATGGCACCGCAGTATATTTGCAAACAGTTAGGAAACCGAGAAACGCACGCACGCACGCACACAAACACACACACACGCACGCACACGCACGCACACACACACTTAGAGGCACTGCAGGGAATTCAGGGCCCCATGAAAATATGTGCCTCTAGTCTACACCCTCCAAAAAGTATATGTTCATAAGAAAGGCTTTTCCACTCATTCATTCATTCACTCACTCACTCACTCACTCAGAGTTTGAAACTCGTGTGGACTGAAGCACACAAACACACATGTACAAACCTCACCTTGCCCTCTGAGTAACAGATCACTTCAGGACAGTAAGGTCATGGCTACATATGCGGTGCATATGTATGGGGTTGTTATTGTATGCGTGTAGAAAAGTGGGTAAGCACATGTCTGACTAAAGGTTTTCCATGACGTGATCCACTCACCTGCCAAAGGAGGTCCTGTCAGGCAACCCAGGCCGACAAAGAACATGGAGAAGCCCATTGAGTTGTTGAGTTTCTCGGACCCCACGAGATCAACCTGCAGAGCAGAACAACAAATTATACCTGAAGCTGTTGTTGGGTCATCTCCTTTCTTAATGGCTTATTACAATGGAAAGAAAAGTGTTTTGCATGCATTTCAACACTATGCAAATCACAAATCCTTCATATTACCACCATATTGTAACAGACATTTTCCAAAGCATCCAATCTCAAATGGATGAATGCTTTAAGCTTCCTGTTACAACTATTCAACGTGATGTCGAAAATGGTGAACATATCTGCAAGTTGATAATGCATGATAATGGTTAAACAAATACTTGAGGACAAACACCATAAACACTAAATAGTATGGTATACTTTGGGGAATAGTAGGAGTCAATGTTTGACTTGTAATAAATTGTCTAAAATATGCATGAAATCATAGCAGTTGGAAGCTTCTCGTTCTGGCACATGAGACAACGACAGTTTGAAGATGAAGCAGCGATCTAACCAGACGCGTTAATTCATATGGGATTGGCAGCAGGTTCCAGGCCTGTCTACAACATGTTGTGCATGGAGTGATCTTTTTGTTTACGTTTAAATGAATTTAATTGCGCATGTCTGTCAGCAAAATACCTGTGAAAGGTCATCTGAGATAATATCACATCAGCACTTGCCGAGTCAAACAAGGTGAGGTGCCAGCATGTTCCAGGTGATGTAAACACGTGACTGACCTACTTGCTCACCCTGAGTAAAACTTCACATGTAAAATCAGTTATAGACATCGGCAGGCAGAGAGTTTCGACTGGTTCTTTACTTTACATTCAGGACAATAAAGCGGATCACACTTGTCAACATTTAGATCCAGAGGCATGCCCTTCTCTTTGAGGAGTAGAATCACACCACATACGTTCTCACGCTTTGGTTCTGAGGTGTGGTATAAACCTGACGATACTCGCTGGTTTAATATGTTGTTACACCCATTAAGGCAGTTGGAAACAGTCTGCTTCAAATATACTTTTCTACCTCAGTGTGCAACACAATTATGCAATTAAGCCACAATACACAAATACAGTTTTTGTGATTTAAACCTATTAGAGAGTGTGATTATTGCAGGGGTCTTTCTTGGTCAACTGCACACTAATATTATGGTGAGACTGACGCTGGCACTTTTTATTTAACAATTATTTAACAATTATTTAACTGTCTTCACGGACTTTTATTGATTTTCGAAGGGAGCGTTTTCATTAGAAATTGGTTGAGAATCACTTTCTATCTGCCCTGTGGTGCCCTGTAATATGATCAAGAAACCACGACTGTATTTCTTTCTGGAAAATAATTTCACACTAAATGTATAGTTGAGACATTTCTTAGGCCTGTGAATTTGAATAAAATGTTAGATAATAGGGTCTGTAACTTCCTATTCATTTACTATCAAGTTCCCTTAAAGAATTATGTAAATAACCTATTTTTATGGAAAATAATCCTTAGTTATTTGAGTTTAGTTGTGTTGAATCTCTACATCTAACCCTAACCCACTATACCATGCTGATGTTAGCATAGTCCTGTCCCACCGGGAAGAAACTGTTAGTGTGGCGTGAGGTCTTATGCCGTGTTCACACCAAAACAGTTGCGAATTTTCGCAACGCCACTTCGCCTATATCGCGCCGCAGGTGAAAAATCCCACCTCAAAACCCTGACTGACCCACACCTGGACCCTCTGCAGTTCGCCTACAGGGCCAACAGGTCTGTAGACGATGCTGTCAACATGGCCCTCCACCACATCCTCCAGCATCTGGACTCCCCAGAAAACTACGCCAGGATCCTGTTCGTGGAGTTCAAATCTGCCTTCAACACCATCATCCCGTCTCTGCTGCAGGACAAGCTCTCCCAGCTGCACGTGCCCGACTCCACCTGCAGGTGGATCACAGACTTCCTGACTGACAGGAAGCAGCACGTGAAGCTGGGGAAACACGTCTCAGGCTCTCGGACCATCAGCAACGGTTCCCCCCCAAAGCTGTGTTCTTTCCCCGCTGCTCTTCTCCCTGTACACCAACAGCTGCACCTCCAGTCACCAGTCCGTCAAGCTCCTGAAGTTCGCGGATGACACCACCCTCATCGGACTCATCGCTGGTGGGGACGAGTCTGCCTACAGGTGGGAGACTGACCACCTGGAGACCTGGTGAAGCCAGAACAATCTGGAGCTCAACGCTCTAAAGACAGTGGAGATGGTTGTGGACTTCATTAAGAATGCAGCCCCACACGACCCTCTCATCCTGTGTGACTCCCCCATCGATGCTGTGGAGTCCTTCCGCTTCCTGGGCTCCATCATTTCCCAGGACCTCAAGTGGGAGCTGAACATCAGCTCCATCACAAAGAAGGCCCAGCAGAGGATGTTCTTCCTGAGGCAGCTAAGGAAATTCAACCTGCCAAAGAAAATGATGGTGCAATTCTACACTGCCATCGTTGAGTCCATCTTCTGCTCCTCCATCACCATCTGGCATGCTGCAGCCACTGCCAAGGACAAGGCCAGGCTGCAGCGCATCATCCGCTCTGCGGAGAGGTTGATTGGCTGCAATTTGCCATCCCTCCAGATCCTGTCCACTTCCAGGACACTGAAGCGGGCAAGAAAGATCGCAGCTGACCCCTCTCACCCTGGACACAACCTGTTCGTGTCCCTCCCCTCTGGCAGGAGGTTGTGGTCCATCAGGACTAATGCCGTGTTCACACCAAAACAGTTGCGAAATATTCGCGCGTCCAGATTACATGTTAAGTCAATGCACAGCCGCGTTAGGTTGCGAAAAAGCGGATTTTTCGCCGGGCGTCGCAATAGAGGCGAAACGGCGTTGCGAATATTCGCAACTCCGCTTTTTCGCTGGCGTTCAAATATTTCAACTCCAGCGAATAATTCGCATGACGCGGAGTTGCGAAAGCCAATCAGCGTTGAGAAGCTCCGCCCGGCATCACCGCCGTTACTGAATGAAACTGCTGGCCCCCTGAAGGAGCGCTGGAAATGGCTTCACTCAGACACTCGTCCTGGAGGAGTCAGAGCTGTGTGTGACTACGGATAATGTTATGAACCCAGACACGGGGCGGTTGATGTTCCGACGTGTGTGGGACTTCCTCAACAAGTATAAAGCAGAACTAGTGGTTATTTACCTGGTGGATGAAGGAAATAGTAAATGTTTTCAAGACACAGAGATAAGCCCCGCCCCCTTTCCCCAGTGATGGTTGCGAAAAAACGGATTAACCACATTTTTCACCTGCGGCGCGATATAGGCGAAGTGGCGTTGCGAAAATTCGCAACTGTTTTGGTGTGAACACGGCATAAGACCTCACGCCACACTAACAGTTTCTTCCCGTCGGCAGTCGGGCTCATCAATAGAGCCCGGGTTCCCCACTGACTGACTCTATCACAGGACTATTCTCGGACCATTCTTTCGGACCATTTATTTTTATTTTTTATTTTTATTTTTATTACTTTCTCTCCTCCTACCGGTCACTCCACTGCACAATTCATATTTAAACACTCATGCCACATACACTTAACTTTAACTTAAACACACACGTCACTTTAACATACACTTACATTAATGTTATCTGTTGTCTGAGCACTTTATCCTTATCTGATTTAGACATTATTGCACTGTTGCTGTCGTTGATTGTTGTTTGTCTCGTCTAATGTCTAATGTATGCACCTTCCGCCTAACTAAATTCCTCGTTTGTGCAAACATTCCTGGCAATAAACAGTTTTCTGATTCTGATTCTGATAGCTCAAAGCACCACTGAGACTAAGAACAGCTTCACAGAAGAAATGTGCTTTGTCCGCCTGTCTGGTATTTCAGTGCCAGGGAGTGTGCGGTGCTCAGGTGACAGGAGAGGCGCAGACGGGCAAGTTGTTGGTATTTTGGTGGAATGTGTCTCAGACGTCGGACTAAGAATACACGCCTCAGAACCACGTCTCTTTCTTCCGCGATGTCAATTTCCTGACAATTCTTTATATATTTTTATTAACAGTAAGTAGAATAAATACGCAGCAACAACACTGTAACACTAAAATGTATATTAACAATTTCAATGCCTCTTCAAGCCTCTTTCCATTTGTTGAACCATTGTCTCCGTGCAACTCTGTGACTGGCTCAGCTGTGTGAGAGCGAGGAGACCTGTTAGGTGACTGGCTGAGAGTGTATTTATGAATCCCCACACCTTCTGATCTATATCCCACATCACCCAGCATCTGCACCAGGAGATGCCCACGCAGTCCGTGCACCCAAGACCTGCTGCTTTGCACTCATCATTAGATTTGTCCTTTAAAACTGAGCCCTTACTCTTGGTTATTCATTATCCATCCTTCCCTAATCTGTAACTCCATAGTTCAATTATTCCTAGTGAGTCAAATATAAAAAACGACGGGACCTGTAAAGTAAAGAGTACAAATGCATAGCATGCATGTTCAAATAGGGTGGTCTCCTTACTAGAACGGGCAGGAGCAGAGCCATGTATCCACCACAGAAGATAGCAAAGAAGATAGCGTAAAACATCAGCAGGATGTAGGAGGTTGCCAGTGGGGAGAGCAGGTTGACCAGGCCACAGAGGATCAGGTAGGCCTTGTGGTAGTGGTATTTATGGAAGAGGTTCCTGTCTGTCACCCAGCCCGAGGCCAGCTGGGCGATGGTCTCTGTGATACCTGCAACGAAGGCAGACAGTTTAAAGCAAAACTGTCAGATGAAGACGAGTTTTGGGGATGAGAGCAAAAGGGGAAAAATTAAGTGAAAAAGAGACTTTAGTGTAAACTGTCAGCTTAGCGTTAGAATCAGAATCAGAATCAGAATCATGTGCGTTTTCACGGAATTACATGGAATTTGACTCGATTTGGTTTCACTTAGCTCTTCGTACTTATACACAATAAACAAGATAAATATTTAAAAAAGTAGTACCTTAGGCTTTAATTAATTGTCTTATTGTTTGTTTTAAAAGTGTGTACTCCTTGAAAAACATTATTGATACAGAGTTAATTATCCTGTTTAAATAAAGTAAGATATTCCTCACTGTTTCTTTAAGGAAGGAAAGAGAGCAGAGAGGCAGACTGGGGAATGCATCCAATAAAATATTCAGGTATAAGCTGCTTTTTGGTAATATAGTTTTTGATGGAATCCAAAAAAACAGAGCATCACTGCTCTCTTCCCAAATATCCTTAATAATCAGGATGTTTCACATTTAACATTTAGAAAACAGATCCAATCTACAGCCACAGATGTCCAGGTATTAGAGTAATGAACTGAATAAAGCAAACTGATCATTTTTGCACTAGGAATAATCTACTACTGCAACACAAATTTTCATAGACTATATTTAAAGTTAGATTCATAAAGGAGTCAGTTCACTCAATTGTAAAAAAAAAAAATAGAAAGTACACAACCCTAATTGGTATCCTTGCATCTGATAGTTTGGTCCAGGCTGAAATATCACAACTGTTTGACGCATTGCCATAAAAATGTGTAAAGACATTCATGGTTCCCAGTTAATGAATCCTGATAACTTTGGTGATCCCAGGCTTTTACTCTAGATTAGGCCATTAGGTACACATTTCTTGAAATGTTTTTTTTTCGTGAAATATCTTGACAACTATTGAGTGGACTCCCATGACATTTTGTTTACTGCAAAGTTCAAGTTCAGCTAAGGTAATCGACCAAAGGTTACATGCAGGGACTTGTGAGGGTGGGGCAGACACAGCGTAGGAGGGAAGAATTGCGCTCTGCAGATAAACTACACGGCTCTGCATTAATAACAGATGTGACATCTAGACAAAGTCCCAGTTGCTCCGGTCCTCTGAAACAAGAATGTTTCCACAAACAATGGGTGGCAACCAATCCATTTGTTAATATCTGTATTACACTTGCAACACCCAGGCAAACTACTCATTATGCACTCCTTCCCATCTGATTGATTGTTTGCTCCAGTCGGGTATGATGACTGGGCAGATATGTGCCGTTCTCTGCTGAGGTCAACTGGAACGCGATAGGCAGTGCGGAAACTGCAGTGGTATATTGACCGCCGCAGGAATAGCTACAAGCAGGCAGCGCTGAGCTATTGATCAAATAAAACAAACTGGTTCTTTGCAGATCACAGTTACCCATCCCTTGCTCTGCCTCTGCACCACAACTGCACAGCCTGCAGGCACAGACACTCAGGTTGAAACAGATGAAAATTCTGCTGAATAGGGATGAGTTTGCACACAGTCTGTGTGATCAAGTAAAGTATACAGATGTATATGTATTGTGAATACTAGTTCAATTAATCTGCATGAATCAACAAGTGGATGTAATTAACGATGATCAGCTTCATCTTCACTCTTCAAAGCTTTGACTGTAGTTCACATGAATAAAAAACACAATGCCTCGTCAGTGAACACTTACTTTCCTTACATAACTGACTCTAGAGCATTTCTTTCCTCCGAGGTTGAAAAGATGACATGAGGCAGCTGTGCTGTGTTTATGTGTCCTCCTCTAGTGACCCAAGACAGTGTCCCGGGGTGTCCCTGCTTGCACACAGACAAGTTGTGAGTTTGCTTGTGTGTTTTAGCCTCAGCAGGTTGTTTCAAGCCTGCAGCTGTTCTTGTTCAAACTCAGTATACTGCAGTTTAAATTTGGCCTCTCCTAGTAGCACCTCAAGCCAACTGCATCAGGGACATTATTAGTTCTGCCCATAGAGCTGACAGGTATAGAAGGTGTATACTCTATGCATGCTTTTGGGCATCAATGGGAGGTTGCAAGGCATGGAGAGGTGTCATTCGCTTTGCTTCAAGGAGGGATATTTTGTCACAAGATTAAAGCAAAGCGGTTATAAAAGACATGTTGGGTTTCTCAGCTTCTCTAAGGTGGAAGTTGGCTTGTCTTGCCTCCTCTTTTGTACGTATTCATCCTCTGCAAAGTATAAGCCACTTTAGGATGGGACTCAAACTAAATTGGGAGCCCCTCGTCACACTGCCAACAACTTTACTCAGTTAGGTGTCGCTTAGCAACTCCAGTTAGCGCCGGTGTTGGTGGCGGAGGGTTGACGAACAAACTGACCCGGACGACAGTGGCCTCCCTCCCTCAGCCGAGTCAATGGGCTTCTATGACAAGCACTAGTTTGGGGAAAGAGGGACAGCGGGACACTGGGAGGGTGGCTTTGTGGCGTGGGTGGCACCCCATCTCTCTCTCTCTCTCTCTCTCTCTCTCTTTCAGTGCACATGACCAGAGAATGTGACTGAACAAACGTGTCCGAATCAAAAGAATCGGTCAGTCTTGCTGCTCGCTGGCACTGATCACTGGCATGAAGCTCAGAAGTGACCCCATAGACCAGAGGGAGAATTCTATGTCCTCTGGTTTGAGTGAATCCCGTCTAATTTTCTCCAGCAGTGTTATTTGACATCCGTCTTAGTTTTGACTCAATCCTCCAGCAGTGGTTATATCCAGCTGCACCAATGCTGACAAGAGGAAACACTGCTTATTCACCGGCTCATCTGCATACCGTAGATTCAAATTACTCCGTTTTTCGGGAAACTGACCTTTAGGCAATTTAAACCATCTCCCCAAAAGCTGAGGCATTGATACATAATTCAAACAATTCAATTTAACACTAAAGAGATGTATTCACTTTTTGTATTACTATGACGATAGCATCCCTTACGTCATCTCCCTTAGTTACATCATAAAGGAATTGATGTGACCATGTACTGTAACTAGAAATATTCTTAACTAAAAAGCACCTTTCATCAAAGGTAATCCTATCTGAAGCAGCCTTCAGCTCACAAAAAAGGCAATAAAAAGCCCCCAAAAAATATTTAAAAAATGTAATAATATTGCTGTTTGTTGAGGACTGATTACCGATGGATGGATTACAAAACAGAAGCCAGTAACCCATAAACGCACGACCCCGTCTGGAGTATTTCAATTATTCAAAAAGCCTGACGAAGCAATCTTCAAAAATTACACGCACATGTGGACGGTGGTCAAAATGTTAATGCTGCTTTCTGTAAATAATGGAGTGGCCTCATCAATGGCATACTGCTGAACCCACCCACCCTGGCCAGTGGACCAAAGTTCAGCTTTTATGTAAGCACATTCATTACATAAGACTGCAGAGTCTGAGCAGCTCACAAATAATTAATGCCTAAAAGTTGACTTTTTTTGCATCGCTTCTTATACCCAGTCTTAAAGAAACCTGGATCTCCCTTTTCAAAGTCACTGTGAAATCCCTACTGGAAGCCACATTCAATGACAAACGGCAGCAATCCAGTGTCTATTCAATCAGGAGTATGTAAGATTTACAAAGAGCATCTACATTTCAGACAGTCTAAACTGGTGTTTAGTCCAGAAGAGGAACATTTCTGCAACACCTTTTGTGATGAGAATAGTTTCCTTGATAAAAATGTAAATTTAAAAAACAATTAAAGTGCATCTAAATAGAAAAGTATGACAATGCTTCTTTCTATATGTAAGAGGTGAAGTTGTGCTTGATCTCAAACTCAATTTATACCAGTGGCGGGCCATCAGGGCCTGCCAAGTCTTCTCTGCTGGCCTAAACAGAATCACAAAGTTTAAATTTAAAAAATATATAATTAGAATTATTTTCCTTTTTATATAATTAAAAGTTATAGCTATTTTATAATGTAATTGTTTTTCACAAATACACTACATGCATTATAATTATTTTTCCCTATTAGCTTATTCCTCTGTTGCTCTGCCTTTCGCCTGCTGCACAGCCACTGTTTAAGGATCTGGTTAGGAGCTCATCCAATCACATTTCACCTCTGTTTCTCTATGGCATCGAGAGCTGGTTAAACTATATGGCGAGGCATGCTAGCATTATGGATGTGTGTTTCGCTACAGGGCCAATAGGTGGCGGTAATGCACCTTTTGTTGGATAAATCCACCTTTAAACCCCAAAAGGGGTGCAGTGTGCTACACGCCATGCCCAGCTGATCGCGACTGATCGCAACTATGACCTCAGACGGCACTGAAGGCCCAGGTAAAAAATCCATGGCCCGCCACTGATTTATAGGAACCATCGTCATTGTTTAATTGTCAGAATCACTATAATTAAGATGACTAAAGAGTTACATCTAATGAGATCATTTGCACAACCATCTAAATAGTTCTATGTTTTGGGAAATCCGCTTTGTTCCACAAACCAAAATGTGTTTACTGAAGATTTTACATTGATGGTATCCATCGTTTAAATTAGTGAGCTTTAGAGGTTCCTAGTTGGAGGATTGTGTTACCTTTGGACTGACCTGAACTAGCTGTTTCCACTTGTTTTCAATCTTTATGCTAAGCTATGCTAGCTGGCTGCAGCTATATTTACTATGCAGACATGTGAGTGGTATACATTTTCTTGTAAAAAAAAAAAAGAGAGTAAGCTCTATTTTCCCAAACGTCAAACTATTCCTTAGATCTGGACCATAAAAACATAGTCGAACATGTTGACCAATGAGTGCCTCACCTGCCACAGAGATGATAAAGGAAGCGTCCATGGCATCGATGCCCAGGGTTCTGGCTCGAGCTGTCAGGTGGAAATAGGGGATGAAGTAGGCCAGCTGGCTGAAAACCAAGGACCAAGTATAGATACAAAAGAACGGGTCCTTTAGCAAGGAAAAATCCAGTATTTTGGTTTTTATTATGGCCACCTCAATCGGAGTGCTGGCATGCGAAGGCAATCCTACAATGGTGGACCCATTCATGCTGCCATTGAGCTCCGATGAGCTGTCTGGAGTTTTGGGTTTACACTGACCCAAGTCATGGTGGGGCTTGTGGCCATTCACACCATTGAGTACCAGTCTGGTCAGTTCAGGGTTCACTGACTGGTCCAGGGATCCCTGAGTACATTGACCCTCCAGGTTCTCAGTGTCCCCTTGAGGAGGAGGGGATGGAAATGAGTCTGCTTTGGAGATGCCGTTTGATAAGTGGGAGGAGCCATTCAAGCAGCTCTTAGTGTATTCCTTCTCTGAAGAGCTTTTAATGGAAACAGCAGGGCTCTTTTGAATAGGAGAAGAGGTAGGGTTTGAAACAGAAGGCTTCAAATAGATTGGTCGCAGGAGCATCCCAGTGGCCACCAGATTCAGCATGAGACCGCCAAGAATCAGCATTGCACCTGCGGAGGACAAAGAGGACCCCAGGACCCAAAATGTCACATTGTACATGCGGTATTTCTACCTACACAAAAACGAAATACAGCAGAAGAAATACTCACATAAATTATACAGAGTGCACCAGTCATTAATAGATGTGTCCTACATACCTTGCCAAGCGTACTGGTCCAGCAGCAACTGAGTGAACGGAGCAAGGGCAAAGGTCAACCCCATCCCAGAACGCCCGATCGCATACGCTGTCGCTAGCCTCTTTCGGAAGTACAGCGCTGTGACGACTGAGAAGGATTGGTAAAGTAGTGCAAACCCCATTCCTAAGAAGAATAAGGAAGGTTATCACTATGAGACGCTGTGTCTTCAACAGGAATGTAGGCAGACAAAAGAAAGAATGAATCAAGACAGGAAGAGTTGTCCTCGTGCAGAGGATACGTTGGGTTGGCTTTGTGTTTTCAGTCATCGCCAGATTTATGACTCATTGCGACATTTTGGCGTACCACAGATTTCTACTCACCAACTATCACTCCCATGCTGATGTAGAGGAACACCACATTAGTGGCGAAAATACTTATGATGAAGCCTCCACTAACCAGCACCGCCCCAGCGATAGAGGTCACCCTGGTCCCGAGCTTGGCACAGGCCACAGAGGCAAGGGGTGCTGGAGAAGATGCACAAAGACATATCATTATTTTATAATCTTCTTCTGCCTATGTGTAAATATGCAGAGGAAATGTAGCTTCAAACATTAAAATATAATGCATCGTCTTTATATTCAGTTTTAAAACTCAACGCAGGGCCGACGTAGACGGAGTAGGCTTCGTTCTGATACAAACCTCCAGACAGACGCAGACTGGACATGATGGAACCGATCCAGCTGATGCTTTCTGATGAGCCTCCAAACTCATCTTGGAAAGCCACAAAGAAGATGCCGAAACTCTTTAGTGTTCCCATCACTAAGACGTTGACCTGTAGGGATGCACATTTGTATGTACACAGAATAATGGGAGGGAGATGAGATTTAGTGAAAACAAAGAGTGCAAGTGAGGTAAATACATACATTTTCGGCATGCTTAATTTGTCTTGGAAAGGCTGGAAACCACATTTTTGCCACACAATATACCTTGATTTGAGTTCGGGAAAGCTTGTTGCTCGACAGTGTTGGGCTAAATATTCACATGTTTGAGATATGAAAGATCTTAAACAACTGAAGTGGATATACCAGGAAGCAATGCAGCACCACCATCCAGCCCCAACCTCCATCTGGAGGATCCTCATAATTGATCTCTTTTTCCTTCTCCTTCTTAGAGGCCATGGCATCCTTCCTGAACAGGTTCATGGCTGCCTTGGTTTCACTAGAAGAGAACCAAGTAAATAAAACATCAAGAACTTCACAATCTCTTCGGCTGCGTAATCAGAAGCATTCAACACATCACAGGCCAAACATATTCTAGCATAACAGAATCGTTCTTTAAAAACTTGATTATTTTCTAGTTTTGATATTCATTTTTTGTTCATTAAAGTGCTTTTACTTCAATCAACTTTACAGAAAATGGTTGACCAAAATGTAATGATGACGGACAGAATACAGTAATACTGTACTCACTTAAGTCAATGAGCTGTGAAAGTCAGTTACAGTGCAACTACACATGGTTCATTTTCCACCTTTTTTTCTCCTATTACAGTTACTGCACTGGACTCAATGTCTTAGTGGTGTTTACAGTAAGTGCAAATATCCAATCATGCGTATCTTTAAGTTTCCTGTCAGCACGTAACAGCATGGCCTCGGCACGGTGGGTTTAAGATTCAACTTTTTTTCAATTTGTGAGTCCGGTTCCTAGAATTGATTTATGAACAACAAACCCCAGAACTGTACTTGGGATTTAATCCTAGAAGCACTTGAAGCTACAGCAACGACTTTTCCCTGTCCTTCAAGAAGTCATCTGACAGAGAGGGTCAAACTCTAATAATCAACTATGATGCTTGTTAAGAGCCGGCTGTACTGCAGTTTGTCTTTGCACCTCAACAGGCAATGTGTCATCAGACAAAATCAGACAAAATTAATCTGTAAAATAATAAGAAAATAAATGGAAAGTAACAAAAAGCAAACAGGGAAATTGATGATAACTCTTGATTTGGGGGGGGGTATAAAAAGATAAAGAGGAATAAATAATATATAAATAATACATACATAAGTTATATAAGGTGGAATACAAATATAACACAATGAAATACATTTAAAGAAATTGAAGTATGAAGAGAAAAATATGAATATATTGAAATTAGAAAATGTAAAATTAGAAGGATTTTCTTTTATTTGTTCATTTATTTCTTTATATATATTTTTGAAAATGTATGTATACATTGGTTTCATATAAATTGCTACATTTTTCTTCATATTTTTGTATCTATTCCTTTTTATGTAGTGTTATTTACTTATTTGTATCCCTTTATTTTTCCTGATTATTGTCCCTTTTGCTTTTGCTATTCCTTGAAGGGCAAAGCTGCATGAATAAATGCAACTCAAAAGGGCCAAGTAAAGTCAACAGGTTGTAGTATTCTGCTGTATTATAAATCAATGGGATTGAAGTACATCAGATCCAATACTGGACATTTCCACGGACATACAGTCTTAATGAAACCTGAAGAAATCAAGGTGTGACATGACTGCCGAGACTCATATGCTGGAAAGTAAAGAGGCTGAACAGAGTAGTAGTAAACCTGTGTTTATCACCAGTCCTTTGTAGCCTGCATCTCTAACTCAGTCCGACTAAGACATGTATAAGAAGCCACATTAGGCAGAGAGCACAGAGCGGATTAAAAGGGGAATGAATTGGGCCAGTGTACTGTGAGCAAAGTATTTCTCCCCCATGTGCTGTGCACAGGTTTTCCTCACAGTGTGCTTGAGTGCATGTCTGTGAATGTGCCGGGGGTCTGAGGGTTTGAGCGATGGGGGATTGGAGATCAGAGCTTTGTGCTCTTTCGTGCGGTATTACAGTTTTTCTCAGTTGCCTTGGTACATTTCTCAAATCATCCTTAACATTTGCAAAAAAGTGCATCTCTTGAAATAATTTGCACAAACAGCACCACAAAATGGATTACCTGCTTGTAACTTGCTCCAAGTCCTTAGTTTATCTCTCAAAAGTAAATATGAATGTCAATGAACAAGTCTTTGTGTCATTCTTTCCAAACAAGATAGTCAAATTGCTTATCCATGTTGTCAATACCACAGTGCACTCTGTACGTTTATTCTGATTTAAACCTTGGCTACGGTTTTGATGATTGAAATTGCACGAGGCTTCAGTTTGTCTGTATACCATATCTCAATGTCAATAGTGTCGAGCTACAAATTACTGTATGTGGGAGATTGATCGCAAGAGATTGAACAGGTATCACATTTACACCTTTACCGTTAGTACTGTAACTTCTTGACAGTCCAGGTCATTGTGATACAGAGAACAAAATACAAGATTGTTTTCCAGCAGTGCATAGCACAAAGGAAAAAATACATAATTAGAAATGTAACATCTCAGCTATTTTATAGAGAACTGGTTGATCTAACGCTTCACAAATTCTCCCTCATTAGTGAAAGTCAAGATTCAATTGTGAGCAATTCATCAATTCAGGATACATTTACAAAATAAACAATGTCTTTAAAACATGACAAACATGACAGATTTTGATAACTGGTTTAACTATTTTGCATGTAGCTAATAGATATTTTAGGGGGTAAGACTATAGGACAGAGAACCAGTATAATGCATTTTGATCAGCATGACATAAGCAGTTGATAATGGAGGAAACAGCAGAACATTGTACCGAATCATGCATGAACGTGCCAAAGCATTTACAATTTGTTAAGAAGAATTAGAAATAGCTTTTATGAAGTGCACAAGTGGATGATTAAGAGGTTGAACACACAGTTATGATAATTTCTATTCTGATCTAATAAACCAAAGCCACCGAGAATAACACACGTTATTGCACACGTCCACCATGAGATTCTCTATCCAACATTCTTCTTCTAGTCTAATATAAGATTTGAGTAAAGTTAATGGTGAATAATGTCAAAATATCCTAAATCTGTCCCTATGACATATACAATATATGAGCATGCACTATAAACATAGCTTTTCAGAGTCAGAGTCATCCAAATGCATTGTTTGTATCCTTGAGCCCGAAGAAAATGTGTTGAGAACCTTTCCTTCCTCATACCAAGTGTTTTAAATCACGCATCCAGCATGTATCCATGTTTACAAGCTTTCTGGCGCATACCTTGATTTGTTACTGCCAACTGTTAATCAGTGGAATAGTGTGAACATATTGGCAGGAACATGTTGTAAATCACCTGCGCGCCTTTGCAGCATGCGGAGAACGGCTCCATGTCTCTACTAAAGGTCAGCAACAGGGAACCTTTCACTAAGAAAAGACTTCAAGGGAACGACGTCCTGTTTGATTCAGGCCCGAGTGTTGCGTGTTATACCCTCTCCCTCTATCATTCAGATCAGCCTCTGGATTGGATAGGACTCTAGACTGTCCTATCTAATGAAGGGAACAATACTTAAAAACACAACAATTTGTTACGGGAGTTAGGGTTAGACATATCTTGTCCACTAGTTTAGAGAATTGATGATTTTGATAGACTTAACAGACAAATCCGTGCCTGAAGTTTTGTCCCAGTCTGAATGAAAAAAAGATTCTGTGCTGCAGCATCTAAAGACAGAGCCAATCTGTCAGAAATCAATCCCTATTTGCTATACAGTACACTACTGTCCTCAATTTTTACTGTTTGCATTCTGAGCCTAAAACAATGCAACGTAAAAAAAACAAAAAAAGTACACAACTTTCTGTTTAAGTATCCCACAATACCATATGCTGTATTTAATAGATGCTAAAGACAGAGCTGTGTGACACCACATCCGTCAGTGAAGATGCAAAATAATGATCATCCATAAGTGTCCGAAATCTCAGTTTACTGCTTACTATAGAAAAAACTACTGTATGTTATATGAAGAGAACTGTGTGATCTGCCTCGACCACCAGCAGGAGTTACCAGTGCAAAGACAAGGAATCATTAAAAAAAAAAACATACACACATGGGTAATGCTTCAGATCACATCCTACATACTCTGTCGTTACCAAGTAACCAAATGTAACAAGGGAGGAACCCTCTATGGTTAGTTGTTAACCCGAGCAGCGACAGCATCAGCAGCACACTATAATAGTTATTTTTAACTGACTAATTGAGTTACCTGTTAATGCTGATTCGGTAGTTACCTGGAACCTTTGGAGGTGGAGAATGAACGCAGGAGTCCTATTCTCTGAATGTCATTCTCAGGTTGGTCAAAGGGCATTTGTAACTATGACTGCATCAAGATTAGTTGTACGCCTGCAACAAGGAATCGACCATGATAAGATTTAGTAACGTGAGGAAAAAAAGATGAAAATTAATACAGGCGGGACAGTATCCCTCACATCTCTGAAACCTGAAAACAGAGACATAACTCACACTATTTACACAACAATGTAGATCAAATGTTGTGCCAATCCATCTTATTGATATAACATTTCACAGTATACCTCAAAACTCATCATCTGAGAACCACACATTTCTGTACAAAATTGAGTGACTATGTATCTAACCGTTTTGAAATATGTCAGACTGAAATGACGGACCTATCGGCACAACATTACTAGAGAACTGCCGTTACCTTGTCAAAAAACCTTTACAGATTATAGACACAGAAAATTGCTCACAAATTACCAAAATATTGTTCTAACCTGTAATTATCAACATCTTAAAATATTATGTGTGACTACTTATTATGAGGCATATTTACAAGTGACTAATTGCACAAACTGTAAAGACATTTGGTCAACAACTGCAAACTTTAAAGAATGCAGCCCATGAACTGATGCAGCAATAGTGCTGCAGGCGGCAGTCCGACTCAAAAGATGTGGAGCACTACGAAGAATGTTGCACTCTTTCCATTTTCAATGAGAAATAATGGCACGTCATTTGAATTGCTAACAAGATGTACGGTAATGAAGAAAAGACATTAGAAAAGCAAAATTGGGCATCAGGCAGGTAATTTGGCACCGTAGTCAACCAGAGTCAGCCTTCCACAGATGGATGCAGTGGCAGTATGGATCTTGTGAGGGGACACCTTGACAATCTAATCAATTTTGTGGGGGGAGGAATTTGATTTGATCACAGTAATCAGGCTCTTCTTGATCTTTGGTTTGTTTTAATCTGGAAAAAGATAAAAACAGGAAACAAGGTTTTGCACAAATAACAGGATTTAAAGCTATACCATTGCTTTCCTGACTGAGGGGGAGCTTCACACACAGACATGACCAACACTTTATTACAAAAATTATCTCAAACGTCTGTGTAGATGTGTCTTCAATAGCATGGAAGCTTGAAACAAACTTTAAAGATTGAAATAAAGTTAAACAGATGTCAGGCTGATCTCTGAGCTCTCACAACACCAAAGAGGCATGCGTCAACACCTGCAGAAAGTAGGAGAACCCCCCTCCCTCCTTTTCCACAGCTGTGCGTTAAGAAACCTACTCAACTGCTTTTACAGTATCAATGGGTCACATCGCTGTCCTGTTAAGGCAAATCATATATGAAGGTTTATTGTTTGACAGAAAACATTTGCATACACAAGGTGAGCCCATGGTCGCTGCATACAGACATTGATGGACAGCTCACTGAAACTTTCTTTCCTTTTTTGGGAAAAACATATTTTCCTCCATTTTGAAAACAAGAGCTGACACTTATTAATATTTGCAAAGACATGTCTTCAGGTGATAGACAGAAGTTGAAACTGCAGATATTTCAAACAGCAGATATTTCAAACAGCAGATATTTTTAAGTTTGACACAGATTCTGGGTGTCAAATGGGCTGTCCCCAAGAGCTTAAGGCTAAGACAAGAAAATTAGCTTCTTTGGAAAGCAAGTACATTGTACAACAGGGTGGGGGGATCTGCTTACACATTTCACACAAACATTAATTTTCTGCATTGTGTAAGAGTGCAAAAATAAAAAATAAAAAGGGAAATAGTGAGAATAAATCATATCTGGCATAACTGTAATAAAGGCAATATATACAGTTCAGACCAAAACTGCAGAGTAAAGCCTAATAAAAGGACACTTCTCCCTCTGCAGCATTATTGTCCTCAAATACAGCCTGTAAAAGTAGTTTAATCTCCATTCCTCCCTGAAGATTACTTTGTCAGCCAATACTCTTTTGCAAGAGTTTGCATTTCTTCATGGCTGTGCATTACAGTAAAGTCAGGGAAAACGGTTACTCAAAAACAAAGTTAGTTAAAAAAGTCTGTGTGAAAATGTGTTTTTAGTAACTTTCGCGAAGGTTATTTCCTTTCTTTCTTTTAGTCCGCCTGACTATTTTATCAATCAAGATAAACCCAAATGCACAACCTGGAGCCTCCAACTATATGACCCCAGTTTTACTTCTGCATTGAATTGTGAAGAAAAGCAGACGTCAGTCCTGAAAAATTGTGAGATTATATATATAAACGCAGGGTGTTTAGCTGAAAGCTTTGGGCTTAGTGCACGGAGGCCACGCACACACACACACACACACACACACACACCCGTATTATTGAGGAGAGAAAACGGATAGGTCTTACCGTGTGTAGCTGCGAGCTGGTTGTTATCTTCACTTCACAGGCCTGTTGCATTGTGGCCCTCAACTCAACACTGCTGGGGAGGCGAGAAAAGGGTCGTTCAAGCAGATGCGACAATTCAGCACCTTAACAGTAAATTACGTCATTGGACGTCTTGAGATTGTACTGACATGGGTGAAAAGTTTTGTAAACCAAAAATAACTTTGGAGGCTCACAGAGGATAACAGCTTGGATGGTAACTTGTGCGTGATCTCTCAGGGTTGTTGGTGTGACAACAATTACAATATAATGTATTTATATGTATGTATTGTGTGTATTATGTTTATGTATTGTATTTAAAACAATTAGTTGTCTTATATATGCAAATAAGTCCATACCTGAAATCTCCTCCAGTCCTCGACGCGCTCCTGCCCCAATATTCAATTAGATCAATTTGATGCGTAATTTGGGGTTTTCTCGCTCCGGGTTTGTGCGTCTCAGAAGGATGTGCGCATCACCAGCGAGGGACTTTTTGGAAGAGAAAGATTGCTGCGGGACCTTTTTATCCAGGGATGATCGTGCCATAACTTTGCCTCTATGAGCGAGTCTCTCTGAGTTGCATCTCACATCGCAGCCTCAACAACGCTGGCTCTGCCGAGGAGCCGCAGAAAGCAAAGCATTCACTGAGGAGAGCCACGTGACTGAGACGTAGCAGTGGACCTCGTCTGAGAGAGAGAGAGAGAGAGAGAGAGAGAGAGAGAGAGAGAGATAGGAAGAAAACAAAGCTCTGCGTTGAAATCACCAGGGCCGCCGCAGACTAAACTTGTAGGTCCTAGTCAAAGTGCTACCAAGACGCACTGGCGATCTACACCGCAGTTAAACAACCAGATGCGGACACGCGGGTTTCTGATCGATCACTCTTGCGCAGAATTCCTCCGACTGCCACACATCCACCCAGAGATGAGTCAAAGCTCCCCGGTGAATGAAGACAAGTGTGCACCTGCGCGTCAGGGGTACCTGCTCCTTCATGCTCGAGATCCTTTTGCTTCATCACAGATTTGATTACTGCTTGCGGAAAACGTTTTTTCTTATATTTCTGGGATTAACGTCATGCAGCTGCCACATACAATGAATTGGTTAACCACAACACACTGACTAAAGGAGGAAATAATGAATACTTAACACGGAAGAGGGTAACATAAAGTCAAGTTGAAGTTTATTAAGGGTTGTTCTCTGTGTATCAATGCCTTTTTATTAATGAAGTGCCTTTTTATTAATGAATTACTGACAGCTTGGTATACATATTTATATAATATGTGTAGAAGAAGGGAATCTCACAAGTGTTAGAAAATTGGCAAGCACGTTCTGGTTTGAATATGGATCTGCAGAAAACACAACAGACATGTGGAAATTCCAGATTTCTCTTGCAAACTGAAGACCTTTCATACAGTTCAACCAGGTTGTGTGAATATACTTGTGTGTCTTTCATGTACATTTCTTTAAATATAAAAGTCCTCAGTGAATCGTGTTGTCTTCAAGATGCGATCTTGTGAACTGCTACTGTGACGGTCCCATGACTCCTCACTAAAATATTCCTACAAAATAAGCAAACAAACACAATTTACTGAGACAAATATTCACATGGGGAACAATAATTATTGTTTAGTATTGACTTACCAATCATATCAACTTGTCTGCCATTCACCTCCATTATTATGAATATGATGCAGTTTGACTAGTTATTGTACAACTGATCTATACTACATTATTTAATCAAATTTCCTAAACATGCATTAATATCGTTGGTGATGTTATAACTGGAAGAATTACATTTAGTATCAGTCATCATCAAGTGCATCAGCAATAGTCTCAACCCGTCACGGAAAACGGTTTTTGTTTGCATAAATATACCATTTAAAAAGCATAAATATCTACAAATATTGAATGTTAACTATTTGACAGTAAAATAACATGAGGATTGACAACCTGTCGATTTTGTTTTGATATTTGATATCTACCCCAGTTATGAAGTATTGTTGACCAATACTGTAATTCTACCATACTTAGTACTGGCCGTCTGTCAGTCACAACAAAGCAGAAGACGGTCTTTTTAAGGTCTAACATTTAAAGGACTTCTCTCTAATAATGGTAAGTATTGGTTAGTTACAACTAACATGAAACAGAAGATGTTTCGCGAAGTCCAGAAGGTGGCAGCATAGTCACGCAAATGAAAGCTAAACTCCTTTGCCAAAGACTTGTAGCTCAGTCTGAGCTACAAACAATAGACACTCAATCTTCGATTTAGGATCTCTTTCAACAGTTTTCTTCCCAAGATTTATTGATCTCCACAAGTGTTAATCAAAACCATTACAGACCGACCCCTTAAATTCACTGAGATGGAGGAAAAAGGAGGAGATGCAGGTCAGTCAACAAAGAAAACACAAAAAGGTGTTGTCAGTGCTCACCCTGACTCGGACTCCAAACACACTGTCGGACTATCTGTTGGGTCTTTGACGAGAGCGGCTGCTTGTTTGGCCAACACAGACACAACACCGCCATGTTCATCAGACAGGGAGCCGCGGCCTGGGGATCGAGAGATATAAAAAGAGTTACTAAACAGAACTGAAGAAACGTCAAAAGGAGCAATTATTAGCCTAACATTTTGAATGTGATTGACCTCGGGCGGTTTGTGACCCAGGTTGGCATAACACTGCGGGGTAACAAGTTGTTTGTGTTATACACATTTAGAAAGGTGCATTTGTGCATTGCACCAGACTACAAAGCAGCTTCTTTCCTCAGGCTGTACGACTAATCAATGTTCTGTTTTTGTTGGTCTTGTTCAGCATAAAAGGACGACAACTTGCTTTTCTTTGTGCAACCGTGTGCTTTAAAATGACAGTAAATTAACCTTACATCTTGAATGAACCGGTTGGTTTATAGAATGTCAGTAAATAGCAGGAAAATGCTCATTACAAGTTCCCAGAGTCAATGATGACGTCACAAAATGGCCCAAACTCACAGGCCATACTTTCCAAAATATCCGGTTTACTATCATACTTGTCTGAGAACACGAGACAACATTCACATTTTATTATTTCTGCAATTTATGCTTGAAAATACATATATTTTAAACTAGCCTCAATGAAAAGACCAGTTTGGTCTAAATACATTTGACCAACATGTGTTATATGAAGCTAGCCTAGAACAAGCAGTGTTTTCTTACAGCCCAGATTGTGTCCTTGTTCATCCGTGCAGAGCACGCCGACAACTGATGGATTTTTCATTCTGCAAACAACACAAAAAACAAGGCGCTTTCAGTCGTCTTTAACGTGCCAACAGTTGAAATACGAACTCAATCTAAGTCTGGTATTAACTCACGTATCATCGAGATGCTGTTCGAGGGTCGACTCCATTATTATCAATCGTTAATAACTGCAAAAGTCAAATATTGTGAACCTATATGTGTTGTTTTTGTAGCCTGCGTCCTCAAAGCTTCCGGTTGGAGTCAGCTGATCGTCACGTGCACTACGGGTGCCGGTGAGGACCCAACTATACGAAGCGAGGTAGCAGACGGAACAAGAACCTGCCAGGAAACAGTAGGCCGACAGACTATACCTGTAGATGCATAGGTAACATGCGAGCTGCGTGGGCTACATACAGGCAGACCCTAAATATTACAGTTTAAAAACGAAAGTCATACCTGTAAAACCAACCAAATGACAGTCCCCTTTGGATGATGGCATTAATTCACAATATAAGTTCAACTCAGGGTGAATAAACTCAGAGTTGATTGACTCTGGTCAGCTGTTCTGGTACTGAAAACTCCGAGTTTCCCATCTCAGGGTTCAGGGTTAGTCACCTAGTAAGTTACTTAGTCAAGTTTAACAATAACTCCTCCTAATTTATGTATTCCCATTAACGTGACAATCTACAAGAAAGAGTTGACCAAATAACAATAAAAGTAATGCTGTTAACGTGGTGGTATTGTACCATCCCCTTTAGGACATATTGCTTATGATATGAGATCAAACTGCAGGTTTTGACAGCACCCCTTGCCATATTTCAGCCACTAAAATCCAAGGTCTCTGCCAAAGCTCCACTTTGGCAATGTTTACATCTATCTTGTGGAGAATCCCTCACTTTACTGCCAAGATGAAAGAGGACAAAAGCGTTTGCAGCTCATATTCTAAACTAAAGCAAAACAAAAAAGGGATTACAGAAAAAAACTGAGTATAAATTGGAAGTGTTTTACTCAACACAGGCAACATACTTTCTGACATGAATACGTGCAAGTTTATTTACATTACATGCTTGTGTAATGAAAACATACTGTACAAATGTTTACAACATATATGTAATACAGTTATATGCTGCTTTCTAAACGTTTTAGAAAATATAGTGTATTTACACTGCCTTTAAAAACAGGATTGTTTTTAGATAGAAGTCTAACCCTGATTATTTTGTATTTAAGCTTCTGATTGATAATATTTCAGGATGGACACTATGGATATTTTTGATAAGTACCTGCTTCTCATGGCCGATATTGATCCGATAACTGATCATTTCACATGTTTGTATTTTAACAATACTTTGATATAACCTGTAGTGTATGCACATCAGAGTAACCTGTAGTTTATGCACACCTGAGAAAATGGTGAAACTTGTTGATCAGTGTTTCCCAAAGCTCAAGATGACGTCCACAAATGTCTTGTTTTACCTACAACCCGATCTGTTGTCACACTGTTGTTCCTCCTCAGCATCTGGCACTAATCCACATCCACTGCATCTTGCTTTTTCTTCTTCTTCTCCACCCTCTTGTTCTTTATTCTGCTGCGCTCAAACCTCTCCATGTCCTTCTCTCTTTCCTCTTCTTGGTGGCTGGTGTGTATGAGAAGAAGGATGGAACCCAGTCAGGGGCATCAGATTTGGCAATTCTCTCTCTCTTACTACAACTGCCGTTAACTCTTCAGACAAAAAATCAACCTTTCCTTTAACGGTAACTCAATACAACCTCAATTCCATAAAAGTTTGGATGCTGTGTAAAACATTAATAAAAAAAGCTTTAGGGCGTGGCTAAATTGTGATTGACTGAATGCTACCAAGGTGTGTTCTGGGGTGTTTCCATGTTTTTCAGTTTACGGCTATCATGTTGTGTTTTTTATCCATAAAGGTTCATTGTAAAATGTCTGGTTGAACCGAGCTCTACCTTTGTGCAATTCTGGTCAACCTACAGCTGCGGCCTGAGGCACTGAGGTGAACCTCAGAGCAAGCCTCTTTTGGCCAAACGGTGGACGTCTTTACGTCCACCATCTAAACTGTTCATACAAATAAGACTTAAGACATTTATCAAATACATAATTCATTTGAATTGCCTTCTTTTTCTTAATGTTTTCTTACTGTGGTGCCATATTGATGATGTTCTTAAATAGCAGATTGTTAGCACTTGATATATAAGCTTAATATACTATAGATGTATACATATCATTCCTGGTTCTGGGCAATAGTTCCTCATTCACTAAACTAATTTTTTTAACTGGATTAGTTGTGACATGAAAGCCTGCCTGTATATATTTCATCATTCATGTGTTACTGAACATTGGTTAATTATATTTTCAGAATTGCATTAATATTGCATTGAATTACTTGAGTAATTTCCCCCTCTTGAATATATAATCTTTATTGATAATCCAGTTCCCACCTTTTTCTCAAGAATTGCGAATGCGATCACAATCAGATGACTCACACTAAGCGGATGTCAGGCAAAAGAGCTCCAGTGTCACATGCTCATTAGTCATAAAACAGTTATTTGGAGAAGCATTCAATCCTTGTTTGACACTCAGATCTAATTACTGAGAATGGAAATTATCCTTAAAAACAAAACCAACATCACATTGGTACAAACAATATACAGCATAAACATTACGTGAACTTTACCATGTACTTTATTCAACATAAAATATAGTATTAATTTTCTGCTTCTCGCGGCCTTTTGTTGATGGATTTTGTATTTTTTTCCACAGTGAGCTGAGGCCACCGCCGGCTCGCTTCCCTGCATGATTTCTGCTGCCTGTCTCGAGACGGCGAGGCTTCACTGCTCTTGCTGACAGGGCAGAAATGGATGAATGTAATTATGTGGCTGCTGCATTGGGGGAATCCATCACCTGTGTAGCAGCAGGTTAATGTGCTGCTGACTAACCCATGGAGTAGGCTCTCCCTCCTTTCCTCTGATTCTTCATATTTTCCTCTCCTCTTTGCTTTCTCATATTTCTCTCCTCACAGCTTAAATCAGAGCCCAGGCGCTTCCGCTGACAACTTGCTGCTCATCACTGTCAGTAGGCAAACACACGCAAACGTTTACGCATGCAGAATAATTAACAAGGGCTACATACATGTGATATCTTCTTCCCTTGTCACACATACACATTCATAGTTGCGCAACACACACACTCATGCAAGGAATCTTGTCCGAAGGGAAGTTGACATCAACATTATTAGATTATTTGCTATTTGGCCCCACTGTCACTTTACAAATTAACCCAGAAAAAAAAGTTTGACTCCTATCATTACCTTGTAATATATCTTAAAATAGCTGATACAATTTAGGGATTTCACTTACATGTCAATGAGGTGTGGTCAGATGAAATCTCTCCAAATCTGCTAAAACCTTTTACATTGTTATTCATTTGTTTTCATATAAAGCAAATCAGTGGCGGGCCGTGCATTTCAGTCGTTCGGCTAATAAGCTAATAGGGAAAAAATAATTATAATACATTTAGTTTATTTGTGAAAAACAATGACATTATAAAATATATATAACTTTTAATTATAAGAAATGTTAATTTTTTAAATTTTTTTAAAAATAATAATTATTACAAAATAGCTATAACTTTGTGATTCTGTTTAAGCCAGAGAAGGCTTAGTAGGCCCTGACGGCCAGCCACTGAAGCAAATGCAAAGAGAGAATTAATTAAAGATCATATCAGACCTGGGAAAAAAAATATATATATTTATACTGTCAGAAATATATAACAAATCAAAAATGTTTCCGTCAAAATAGATATTTAAAACCCTATTCTCTTTATCACAGGCACTATTTACTATTTATTTGGTATGAATTTAACCTGTTAAGCTCCATGGCATTTTTTTAGGATTTAGCTCGAAATAGCATACCCAAACTAAAAAGGGTGTATCTCTGCAACCACAAGGGCTATTTGAATAATTTCGGTGTTATAATAAAGGCAACCCTTGTGAGCTTTTGGTCAGATGTGTAAATATTAGTATATATGTTGCTGGCTAAGAGTAAATAAAGATTGAAACACAGAAAACATAGAAGTTTCAGGTCCGCCTATAAAAAAAAGCATTTTCAGGATGATTATCTCCTTGAAATGATGCTTCACTAATCATAGCACAATATGTGAACAGTCTCTCTGCAATGTTTTCACTTGAAAAAGTGAAGCAGAACAAAGTCAGAGAGGTAAAGTACAGAGAGAATTCACACAAGGTTTCCAAAATTTGCATTTTTGGCACATTTGCGCATATTTTCGCGCATCTATGACATTTTAATTTTTTCATGTAGCAAACCTTATATTTCACTTGTATATGACTTATGGTGTTCAATAAACTTGTATTAGTGGGAATTTACTGAGGGAAATGCATTTTTTCTCAGAAAAATTTCAAAATTTGCTGACTCAGCGATTTATGTTGCTGTGATCTTTGGTTCATATCTCGGTGATGCTTTGCAGCAGAGGGATTTAGTGAATAGATTTAGAATCTGTGTGGAATTGTCTTGCTTTTTGCCATTCGGTTTCTTCTGATAGCACCAAACTATGGGATGCTAGTTCCGGAAACATGCAGAGTGGGCTGACTCATGCCAAATTTATATCTATTTTTTTTTAATAATTATTTTAGTTGGTGTTTGAGTTGTGTTGAAATGGCTACTAATTATTGTAGCCCAGGTTCTCTTGTTTAATTTGATGTGTAGCATCAATATATATATATTTTACACAGTTTAACTAAAATATCTAAAATAGGACCTATATAGGTTCATTTCAGTTTATTCCATCAGTGTGGATGATTGCTGGTGTGCAGCTTAAACTGATGGTAGCTTTCAAAATACATGGTATTATGGCACATATATCCCATAATAAAACAAGGAATATCACTTTTCATCCATATGTGAAGTTAATGCGTCAGCTTGTGGTAATTTAAGTAAACTCGTTACAGGCTTTGATGTTGATTTGGCTTCTCCCAGCTGCTTTGGACTCTGCATTTCATGGCACCACTCCTCTCTTTTCTCACAAAGAGGTGTCAGTGTTTAGTTCATATGAATGTCATTACTTGTAGAGCAGTTTTCCATATTTTTTTGTGTTAGCATGAACCACTTGAGTCATGGAAACTCTGTCAGCCTCTGCTTTGCACAGATGTATGGTCAGACCCCAACAGGCAAAGATGCACAAGCAGAGGGGCTTTCGTGAGCCTCCCCACTGTCATCTGTAAGATGACGAAGCCTCCGAGGAGACAGGCGGAGAGGGCGTGGGGAGATCTCAGACATGGTGAGGGAGGGCGGGCTGGGTGGGGGTCTGAGGTAGATAAAGAGAGGGAGAGCGTGTGGTTCCCCCCTCTAAGGAGTTCTGGGAACCTTCATGACTGACCAGAGAGCCAGGGATCCAGTGTGAGGTGCCGGACAGACCTTTGACAACTGCTGTCCAGTGTTGAGCGAGTCCAGATCTCCTGTTGCTGTCATGGGCTTGAGGGCGATGCTGCTGTCCTTCCTCCTGGTGTCTCTGAGCTGCTCCAGAGGAGCCGTCATCACAGGGGTGAGTGAGAGGTTTCTGTCTCTGCTGCGCGCTATTAATCACGTCAGTTACTCTTTTGAGTCATGACTAATTAAAGATAACATTTTACATTTATTGTATGTATATTTATCATATTCTTTATTATCTGTCTAATAAAGTAAAAGTATATTGAGACACTGTAATTTTACAGTCAAACTTACATACAATCTGTCTGTTATTTATTTGTTTACTCAATTATTAATTTAGTCTGTAACATGCAAAACAATGACAAATGCTCATCACAAGATTCCAGAGCCTTAGGTGACGTCTTCGAGTTGCTTGTTTTTGTCTGATCAACATTCCAAAGCCTAAAAATACAGAAATTACAACAATACAAAACAGAGAAAAGCAGCAAATTCTTACATTTGAGAAGCACGAGCCAGCAAAAAATGAGCTTTATAAATGACTTGTAGAATTAACTTTAAAATTAGTTTATTTTTTTGTGGATTAATTAACAAATTGAATCGTTTCCGAGCTAATTCTGTCAATGCATTGGGAAGCGTGCTGCACTTGCACTTAAACCCCAATACACAGTTTGTTTTATAGTATATGTAATACTATCCCTTGACTTTGGATTTTTGGTTAGATTTTCTTATATTCAAACCAAAAATATTGCAAAAAAAATATTACATATACAGCACTGTTCACTTTTCTGGATAATTTTGTCAAATGTGATTACATGACTGACAGGAGACCACATCCTCCTCCGCTTCAAGCCCAATGGAAAACCCAGAGGAAATGATCTCGGTCCTTGATTGATATTCATTTGTAAATGGATTAGGGAGATGACAGGCAATGCATAAAATGGCTTTCACTGTCTGAACATGATATTACTATTACAAAGTAAAATTAAATACATTCAAAAATAAAATGGTATCTCTATTAGCATGAATAAAACTGAGTCACTCTTTTATTCTTTTCTGTCTCTCCCTCTGTCCTACAGGCCTGTGAGAGGGACGTGCAGTGTGGGTTTGGTCTTTGCTGTGCCGTCAGTCTATGGCTGAGGGGCCTGAGGATGTGTGTCCCAAAAGGTGTGGAAGGGGATGAATGCCACCCCTTTAGCCACAAGGTGGGGAGCAATGCGACATCACTAATCTTCCTGCATCATACTCTCTGCCACACACACGCACACAGACACAGAGAGTCGTACTCTCTTGCCCATGCTTGTTTGCTGCGTTAGTGGACATTCAGATTATATCAAGCTGCTGGCAGGTTGGCTGAAGCTTTAGAAAAGCTGCTGATAACTGCAGAGGCTATTGATCTTCTCCAGAGGAACCGGCCAATAAGAGCCATACATCACGTTGATCATCTGGAGATGGCAACAATTAGTTCTCCTAACACCACATCCGTCTCTGAATTCAGACTTTTTAAAGAACAGTTTTTTTTAACGATTATCAACTCTACTTGTCAGCTGATGAAGGATTTGATTAAACTGTCAGATGTTTCCTCCCCCTCCTTTTCCCACTTCCAGGTGCCCTATACAGGAAAGAGGCAACATCACACCTGCCCCTGTCTCCCCCACTTGATGTGCACGAGGTACAGTGAAAGCAAGTATAGATGTACTGACGACTTCAAAAGCCTGGACTTTTAACAGACGGCCAAACATTCAGGTGAAGAAGATCATAGCAGAAACAACATTCAGAGTGAACAAAACAGGCTGTGGATCAGAAAAAAACTATTTAATCTTCACTGGCTGTATTCTTCATTTGCGTACTCTATGCACTATAATACATAGTTTGAATCCCATCAATCCACACGTCAAGAAGAGAAAGAGAAATGTCAAGAGATTTAACCGATTAACAAGAGCCACAGCAGACGTCTGATACTTTTTATTTAATAAAAGCAAAGAAGATATTTGTGAACAATTGAAAAATTTGCTGTTTTGTTTTCATGCTCACTTTATGTTAACTTGTCAAAAGATATGTAAAAATACTATTGTCAATAAAAGTATAATTCTAACATTGTTTCTAACATTGGAGTTTTTGTTTCCTATGCAGTCTATGTTGCTTGATTAAACATAATGAGAATTATGGGATGTCAAGTGGTTTTAATCTCGGTCTGATTATGATGAAGGTCGTGTACATAATGTCCTTTACCTCCACAAACAAACACATTATTATGTCATGTATATGTAACTGACCTGACGACCTTCATTAGGAGCTTATTAACCTTTTACAGTTTATTTTCTGCCATTTCAAATGATGGAATGTTCTTATGTTTGGATGTTAGATAGATAGAGATAGATATATACTTTATTAATCCCCAAGGGGAAATTTCTTGTCATAGTAGCGTCGTACAACTTGAAGATACAAATAAACACACAAGATATAAAGAAGCAACAGGGATGAAAGATATATACAAATAAAATAAAAATAAAGTAAAATATAAACGTATATATATATATAAATACACACAAAAGAATATAATACAACTAACTGGAATAAAATATATTTACAGCCGCAGAGTGTATTCGTTAATTAAGCAAATTAAATGTAAACAATAGATAGTGCAAAATGCAAAGTATGTATGTGGACTGTAATAGTATACACATATACAGTGAAGAATTAATCCACAGAGGATCTAGCAAGCGATGACTTGTTGTAAAGTCGTATTGCTCCAATGCTGCTCCCCAGCAGACAATAGCGAAGTACAGGGCGCTGGCCACAACCGACTTGTAGAACATCTCCAGCATCTTGCTGCACACATTGAAGGATCGAAGCTTCCTCAGGAAAAAGACTCGACTCATCCCCTTCTTTTAGACAGCGTTGATGTTGGCCTTCCAGTTCAGTCGGCTGTCGACGGAAACACCCAAGTACCTATACTCCTCCACCATGTCCACGTCCTCTCCGAGAACACTCAGAGGACTCGAAGCAGACTATGGGGGCAAATCAATGCCAAAACTAGAGAGCGCAAATGAGCTCCACAAGAGCACGCAAATTAAACAGCTGCAAGCGTAGTTTACTTTGACGAGCGCTTTTACATCACTACGCGAGCAAAAGTCCCTCTTGAAGTTTGAACCTGCTCGCTCTTGACGCTTTAACCTGCTCGCTCGCATGTCTGTTTCCTGCTCGCGCTCGAGTAGATTTTCCTTTTGACAGTAAGTGGGCAGATCCAGTCACCATCCATCTCTACATCTAATTGGTTACAATCCTCGTTTTCGGATTGGCTGGAATGCATTTCGCACCAGGAACAATGGCGGATGAGAAAATACAACTGAAAGTTGACGTTCTCTGAATACTACTGTTATTGAGTCACAAAATGTAATTTTAGGATGTTTTCAGGCGAGAAGTTAGTCGTTTAAGCATCAAATCTGTGGTCGGTTTGTCAAGAATCAGCCTACTTAAAAAGATACGGCGACGGTTTGAGTTATCAGATAATCCTGCCCAGGTAACCTCAGGTCACAGCTTTGGAAACCTGTGGAAAGTTTACGTATAAATGTTAAACAGGAGCTCCGGGCATCAAACCTATTAATTTCCATGTCAACACATTAAGTGTCAATCACTGCACTGGCTCCCTGTTTCATTCCGGATTAACTACAAGGTCCTAGTACTCACATATAAATGCATCAACGGACATGCACCCCCCTACCTACAAGAACTTATCACCGCACAATGGGCGACCGGGCCTTTTGCTCGGCGGCGCCACGCTTGTGGAACGGTCTCCCTGACCACCTGAGGGAAACTCAGACAGTGAACTCTTTTAAGACTGGCCTAAAAACCTTTTTATTCAGGAAGGCATTTTTTACCTTGAGTTAATTTATTGGCAGCTATTACATTCTTATTTTTATGGGTTGCTTTATCTATGTTTTAAATCGGTTTTATTTGTTTTTACTATATGTGTGGCACTCTGGGATTCTTTGAAGGAAGAGTGCGATAAAAATGAAATGCATTATTATTATTATTATTATTATCTGATTCGCTCTATCTTGTCAAGAGGAGGAGAATCCCGTGTTCTCATCTTTTCTCATAAGGCTGGACCGTGCAATGACCAGTCTGCTTCCCTAATGTCAATATACTGATAAACAGTTGTGAGTGTTGAAGTGCGCAGGCGTGTGACTGACTTCCCTTGAGAACTGGACATTTCATAGACACAACCAACTCCAGCTGCATAGCTGTGTTATACTGACCTCGCTAACCTGAACTTTAATAGACATAAAGACTAATGGAGAATATCTGCAGACTATAAGGATTTATATTATCACATCAGTGTCTGATTTAATATATAATAAATATATATATATATATATATATATATATATATATATATATATATATATATATATATAATTCAGTTCATGAATTTACACTTATATTTTATTGAATATTTATTAAATAACAATTTTTAAAGGATTTGTGAATGGATGCTCAATTTAAATATATTTTAAAAGATCTCACGTACCTCCATTTGAAAAACACGGTGTTAGATAACAAAAGTTAATCCTCACAGTGACACGTTTCCTTTAAATAATTATTTTTGCTGAACTGTATTCTGCGACTTTGTGAGTTAAGGAAAATGAATGAACAATGCTGAGCTAAACATTAGCTCTGTTACATAACATAAGGATTTCTCTTCAGTACAGTACTAGGAAAAGCTTTCAAAGCAAAGGTTTAAAAAACACAGTTTGTCGCTGTGAATATTCTCACAAAATCCTTTTCAAACAAATACATATAAAATGTGAGCTGCACTTGACTTTACAGTAGATTGTTGTTACAAAGTATTCTCAGAATTCCAGAAAAAGTTTTAATTGTTCAATTGTTTAACAGGATATTTGCTCTCGGATAAGAGCACCACGTCGCATATCTCTTATCTCCAGCTGATACGTGGTATCAAGTTATGAGGAAGGTCATTTTGGAAACACAACCTTGATTTGTTGTATTTAAGGGCTGGACCCAGCCACTGGAAGTACACTAGTCTGAGTCCAACAGTAAAGTGACATGATGAAGTTGCTCGTAGTCCTGTCAGCTCTCGTGGCTTTCTCCGAATGCGTCCGGTAAGTCTGACCTGGCTGGTTGAGAAGCAACCAGATCCTTTATTTCTTTGACATTTTACACATGAATAGGTTGAATTGTTGCAATAATAATCTCTCCATCTAGTATTCCTGAGGGAAAAGTCCTCTGGACATTTTGCTTTGAGCTATCACACCTTTCAAACTTGCACAAAGCTCAAAGTAAAGCTCAATTTCTGATTTGTCTGGCTATAATATGTCAGAAGTCTGTACATTTTAATGGTTTGTTCTTTTTGTTTTTGTGCTCAGGATTCCCCTGATCAAGGGAAAAACTGCCAGGCAAGACCTGCAGGAGAAAGGACAATGGGAGGAGTACAGGAAGCAGCATCCATACAACCCCATGGCAAAGTTCATCCAGGGTGGTTCTGAGGCCATGACCAACGACGCTGACGTAAGTCCATAAGACAACATTTAAAGCACAAATTGCAGCTATTTTACGGTGTGTTGAACACAAAATGATATCTACCTCTGCAACAATTAAAAACATAGTATATCCTACATTCAAGTCAAATTCATGTTAATTTGCCCTTGTTAACTTCCTGCCTTGCCTCCCTCTAGTTGTCCTACTATGGTGTGATCTCCATCGGCACCCCTCCTCAGTCCTTCAGCGTCATCTTTGACACCGGCTCCTCCAACCTGTGGGTCCCTTCAGTCTACTGCTCCAGCCAGGCCTGCAGTAAGTGTTACTGAGACGGCCACTGCTGCCGTGGGTTAAAAGTTGGCTGTTAAGCTTTAAACATTAGCTTTAAACATTTGGTTAGTGTTTTATACATTGGTTGAAAGTAATTCATTATATTTACCCAAGCACTGTGTATAACTCCATTTGACTCCAACTAAATATCCACGTGATGCTTCTCTATTAATTTCTTCGACAACTATTGTGACTTGTTATTTTGCAGAGTAATATTGGACTTTTAAAAATCATGCAATTATGAATTTAACTTATAATGCAGTCTTTTAAGACTGCTGTACTTTACTACCAGAATATCTAATGACTTGTTTAAAAATGAATAGAGTTTATAAAGAGTCAGCAGAGGTCTGACAAAGACTCCATTTCTCTGCAGACAACCACAGGAAATTCAACCCACAGCAGTCCAGCACCTTCAAATGGGGCACAGAGACTCTGTCCATCCAGTACGGCACCGGCAGCATGACTGGACATCTGGCCGTCGACAATGTTGAGGTAACCAAAGCCCCTGGAACAAAATGCCTAGTCTATTTAGACTTCAACCAGGCATATCTCTGTGGTCTGTTTGAACTGTGACTGACAGCTGTCCTACATGTACAGGTGGGCGGCATCACAGTGTCCAACCAGGTGTTTGGAATTAGCAAGACAGAGGCTCCCTTCATGGCTCACATGGTAGCTGATGGCATCCTGGGATTGGCCTTCCAGAGCATTGCCTCTGACAACGTCGTGCCTGTCTTTGACAACATGGTCAAGGACGGACTGGTGTCTCAGGCGCTGTTCTCCGTCTACCTGAGCAGGTACTGATACAGGATGGAAGTCTGTTGGTTGGCGGGGTCATTTCCTGTGACATTTCATTCATTTGTTTAATGTATTTCCTCCCTTAGCAATAGTGAACAGGGCAGTGAGGTGGTCTTTGGTGGTATTGACAGCAGCCACTACACTGGACCAATCACCTGGATCCCTCTGACCTCCGCCACCTACTGGCAGATCAAAATGGACAGGTAGAAAAAAAAACACAGAACAAAATACTAAGCACAAACATGAGTTGCGCAACTTGACTGTAATCTCCTTTCTGCTGTTTCTCCTCCCAGTGTTACGATCAATGGACAGACTGTGGCCTGCGCTGGTGGCTGCCAGGCCATCATTGACACTGGTACTTCCCAGATTGTTGGCCCAACCAGTGACATCAACAACATTAATTCCTGGGTTGGAGCCTCAACCAACCAGTACGGAGAGGTGAGTCATACCGTCATACCGTATCCATTTGAAGTACATTTTCCCCCATTTTCTGAACCCAGGATAAACAAACATTTAATGCTCTGACGTCAAAACTATCAAACGAAAATAATTAAGCAGGTCGTGGTGACCTGGAAATCTGCACAATACCAATAAATACAACTTCTGCTGAAACACGGTATTCAACTGTGTGTGCGACGTTCTTCTCCCAGGCTACAGTGAACTGCCAGAACATCCAGAGCATGCCTGAAGTCACTTTCACTCTCAACGGCCATGACTTCATCGTCCCTGCGTCTGCCTACGTCTCACAGGTCAGTTAGACAAAAGCAACCCATGCAGCAGAAACGTTTTCAGCCCTGTAATGAAGATTTGGGGAAAGTAAATGTATTTTCTGTTGTCTCTTCACAGAGCAACTACGGCTGCAACACTGGCTTTGGCTCAAGCGGCTCTATGCAGCTCTGGATCCTGGGAGATGTCTTCATCAGGGAGTTCTACGCCATCTTTAATTCCCAGTATCAGCAAATTGGCCTGGCCAAGTCTGTGTAATCAAATATCTGATGGATCATCTACACATGTGTATTCACAGTGTTAGGGTCTGATTTAAAAGAATAATTGTGCAATTGGAGATTGTAGAAATACTTTTGAACATGTGCCTTTGAAATAAATTGATGATAGCACCTAGAGTCGTTCTTTGATTTTTTTTGTGGATGTCAGTCTGACTGTGGTGACATCACACATCAGTCCTGCAAAGACGTCTTTCGAAACATCTTTAGTCGCTTCAGTGTTGTGTTCCAGCGCTGCACTGAAATGTCACAGAAATAAGAATCTGTCCAGTCTATTCATTCATTCGCTCTTAGGAGAAACCTAACCTTTTATAGAGGATTCAAAAAGAATTGCCACCAGCTTTTTTTTGTGTAAAGCAAGAAGAGGCCACGAATAGAATATCGAGCTGCTCTCAGAATAGACTGGAGGCTACGGTTGTAATCGAGAAGAAACTGATAAGGACAAACACTGATTTTAACAAAAGATAACCTGACGACATAATCTGACAACTCTGCTGCTTTTTCAACCTGTGAACACTGTTGAAAATACTCAAGCAAAAGTGTTTGGTCTTAAATTCACCAGACTATGTTCATTTCTTTCATGGATCATTTCATTTTTATGTCTTCTCATTTTCACAAACAACACATGCTATGTATATGGGGTAGTTCAGTGATTTAATATTGCATCTTCATAAAGTTAGAGACTCACTAAAGACAAAACAATAGTTCAAACAAGTGTCTTTTTAGTCCCTAATATGGGTCAAGCTCTAAAAAATGCTGGATCCTACAGTACATTTCCCATAATGCAACCAAATGCATGTTTTTGTTAGCTCCTCTCTGCCTGATACATCCATTTCAAAATCTATAATGTCTGAATAGTAGTAACCATGACTAGTAAACTGAACATTTTAAATTTCAGACACAGTGGGGGGAAAAACAAAATCGGTCCCATTAAAATCCGAAATAAGCTCGATTCTCACTGGTGGATTGCCAGTGTGGAGTACTCCACCATCCCTTCGTGCTCTGTGCTCCAGGTCGAGTCAGGGGATCCTGCTTGTGTTTTGTGAGTCATCAGGTTTGCATACACCTCTGTTGGTCTCAGGTGAGCTCTGAAGTCCACTGTTGTGTAGACTATGCCGCTCATATCCTGGGGGAGACACACTTTGTCAAGAGACTGACTTGTGGAGGAAGTGTGAAGCATAAACATGCAATCTGCTTTTGAAAACTAGTGACAATGAATCACAGAAGCTACATGTTCCTGTTTAGCACTTACCGGGGCCTCTTGTTTCAGTGACTCACACAGAGTTTCTGCATATTTGTCGACAAGGGAAAAACAAAATCTCATTGGTTCTATATACACATTCCAAGAAGAAGAAAATCACAATTTCTTTTCAGACACTTAATTTAAGAAAACTGCTTACCCGGTTGTTTATGTCTTGCCTTGACTCTGCAGCAAACAACTCCAATAACTGAAGTGATCAACATCATTACTGCAATGGACACAATGACAGCTAGTGGCAGGCCAAAACGCCATGGAACTCTGGAGAAGAAAACAATAACATATATATATATATATATATATATATATATATATATATATATATATATATATATATATATATATATATATATATATATACATATATATATGTGTATATATATATATATATATATATATATATACACATATATATGTGTATATATATATATATATATATATATATATATATATATATATACACATATATATATATATATATATATGTATATACATATACATATACATATATACATATATATATGTATACATATAGGTATATATATGTATATACATATATATATATATATATATATATATATATATATATATATATATATATATATATATATATATATATATATATGTATATATACACATACATCTTATCTTCAGTCAGCCCTTTTTGGCCGATTAGCAACAGAAAATGAGCAATCTGCAAAGTGTATACCTGTCACTGTCACTGTGGTCCTGTGCCAGAGCAGGCCAAGAGGAGTTTGGGAGCGCTGTGGAGGAGTTGGGCGCTTTGACAGTTGTTGTCAGTGAAGGCTGAGACTGGCTGTGGTGAACAGAAACCTCTGTAAAATGCAAGAATATCAAATAAGCTTTCAGAGTTTATGGCTGACATTTATCTTATGAAGCTGTAATAATGCATTTTTTGCCCATGCGTTATTGTACAAGCGGCTATGGCACAAATCCCATGTATAACACCACATTAATGAAGATTAAGACTGCTTACCAGACACCTCGACATAGTAATCGCTGTAGATGCGGTTCTGAGTTCCCAACACAATACATCTGTAATATCCTCCGTCAGCAAAGTGCACATTTGATATTTTAAATTCTATCCAGCTGTCTTTCTCAGTTGTTGTAACTCTTCCTTTCAGTAAGTCACAAGTGAATCCGACACTGTCGAGCAGCTTGTAACATCCTCCTGGATAGAGTTTACAGCAGGACTTGTTGTAACTATTGTAAAATGAAGGGAAGGTGAGCTTCAGCAGAATGTGTTCAAACTCCTCGATCTTCTGCTGCCCTTTTAGATGAGGGATATCTGGAAAACAAACATTTCTTATTAATGTGTAATTTACAGGCACTCAAGAACAGAACATTTATGAATGTGGTCAAAAAAAACATACTTAATAAAAGAAACAAGACAAAGGAAAACTTCATCTTCAGTGTAATGCTCACAGAGGCTCAGCCCTTTTTGACACTTTTCAACTATTTTTAGAGGCTCTGAGGCCCCTCCTAGCTGAAGAAAAGAGGAAGTTGTCAGTCGAGCAGCTGGAGGGCCCCGACAGAAGAGTCTGTGCCAACTCTTGAGAATTGTAGAGGCACACTTCTTCTACGTTTCATTTTTTTTTAAATACGTGTTAACTGTTTCCATAAGGTAGATGTACAGAGGAACACCTGTATAGTATGACACCACTGTGTGGTCACACTGTCAGAGGATGTTGACTAATTGTTAAGGTTGCAGTTTGTGGTGTGCTTGTGTTGCATTACATTGTTTGTTTGTTTGTCATTTCCCTGTACTGTACTGCAAAATGTCGACACGTGCTGGAATTGCTATTAGCACATTATAAGGCAAATTACAGCCAACTCATTTCTGAATATGTGTCAAGTTCCTATGTATTTTTCGGTCAACTCTTGGTCCAACTTGCAATGACCTGGTACATGTGATCCCAAAGGACGCACGGGATAACTCGTTTCCAACACAGCTCAATCTTTATTGTTTTTCTTATTTATCAATTGTTGGCTGGTTGGTCCATCTAGGTTGAAAACCTTCTGTGCGTGTCCTTCACATATCAAGTAACGCTTATTGAATCAACTTCCCAGCTGGTAGTGTTTTGCTGGGCACTTCTGAGGAGTCAACGAGCAAAGAGCGATTCTGAACAACACTCCAAGCAGAAAAGTGAAGTGAGAGGAAGTCAACAGTTGAAAATGCCGTTTATAAACCTAGAAATGTGTGGTATGCTTTGGAAAATGCTAGATGCTAAACATAGGCATGGTATTTAATAGATTTGGTAAATAAACATCCAACAGTGTCGTGGAGGAGTGAATGTAAAATGAGTGAAGTGCAATCTGTTCCCTAAAAGAGCCGACCTGTGACAGCAGAGTGAGAAGTGGCCTCCAGATCTTCATGATTCACCAACTGTCGCTGAAGAATCTTAATACTTTTTTCCACCACTGTGTTTTAGTATTTCATGGTTATAGAATAAATTCACTGGAAAAACATATTTTGTTAAACCAGATGCAATTGAGGGATATGAATCATGGGTCTAATTCGGATTTAAAACAAAACAAAATGTAACATCAACCATGTAAATAGGACATATAATTAATTTTCCATCAAGGTCAGATTACAGTATATGTTCTGGGTCAGATGCATCTCGTTCACATGCTATTATATTGTGTCTTTGTTTGACGTCTTACTGTTATCAGATAATCCTGCCCAGGTAACCTCAGGTCACAGCTTTGGAAACCTGTGGAAAGTTTCCGTATCAATGTTAAACAGGAGCTCCAGGCATCAAACCTATTCATTTCCATGTCAACACATTAAGTGTGCGCTGTATCTGTTATTAAACACTTAACTTGCCTTTACGATAAATTAAAATAATCTGTTAGAGCAGTGGTTCTCAACCTTTTTTCAGTGATGTACCGCCTGTGAAATATTATTTCCCCTAACCAGTGCAAAGCATTTTTCGTTGAAAAAAGATATAATATCGCTGTGCCATCAGTGTCTGATTTAATATAGAATATATATAATTCAGTTTATGAATTTACACTTATATTGTCTTGAATATTTATTAAATAAAATGTTTAAAGGATTTGTTAATGGATGCTCAATTTAAATATATTTAAGAGCAATATATAAATAATTATTTTTGCTGAACTGTATTCTGCGACTTTGTGAGTTAAGGAAAATGAATGAACAATGCTGAGCTAAACATTAGCTCTGTTACAAAACATAAGGATTTCTCTTCAGTACAGTACTAGGAAAAGCTTTCAAAGCAAAGGTTTAAAAAACACAGTTTGTCGCTGTGAATATTCTCACAAAATCCTTTTCAAACAAATACATATAAAACATGAGCTGCACTTCATAAAGCACTTGACTTTACAGAAGATTGTTGTTACAAAGTATTCTCAGAATTCCAGAAAAAGTTTTAATTGTTCAATTGTTTAACGGGATATTTGCTCTCGGATAAGAGCACCACGTCGCATATCTCTTATCTCCAGCTGATACGTGGTATCAAGTTATGAGGAAGAGCATTTTGGAAACACAACTTTGATTTGTTGTATTTAAGGGCTGGACCCAGCCACTGGAAGTACACTAGTCTGAGTCCAACAGTAAAGTGACATGATGAAGTTGCTCGTAGTCCTGTCAGCTCTCGTGGCTTTCTCCGAATGCGTCCGGTAAGTCTGACCTGGCTGGTTGAGAAGCAACCAGATCCTTTATTTCTTTGACATTTTACACATGAATAGGTTGAATTGTTGCAATAATAATCTCTCCATCTAGTATTCCTGAGGGAAAAGTCCTCTGGACATTTTGCTTTGAGCTATCACACCTTTCAAACTTGCACAAAGCTCAAAGTAAAGCTCAATTTCTGATTTGTCTGGCTATAATATGTCAGAAGTCTGTACATTTTAATGGTTTGTTCTTTTTGTTTTTGTGCTCAGGATTCCCCTGATCAAGGGAAAAACTGCCAGGCAAGACCTGCAGGAGAAAGGACAATGGGAGGAGTACAGGAAGCAGCATCCATACAACCCCATGGCAAAGTTCATCCAGGGTGGTTCTGAGGCCATGACCAACGACGCTGACGTAAGTCCATAAGACAACATTTAAAGCACAAATTGCAGCTATTTTACGGTGTGTTGAACACAAAATGATATCTACCTCTGCAACAATTAAAAACATAGTATATCCTACATTCAAGTCAAATTCATGTTAATTTGCCCTTGTTAACTTCCTGCCTTGCCTCCCTCTAGTTGTCCTACTATGGTGTGATCTCCATCGGCACCCCTCCTCAGTCCTTCAGCGTCATCTTTGACACCGGCTCCTCCAACCTGTGGGTCCCTTCAGTCTACTGCTCCAGCCAGGCCTGCAGTAAGTGTTACTGAGACGGCCACTGCTGCCGTGGGTTAAAAGTTGGCTGTTAAGCTTTAAACATTAGCTTTAAACATTTGGTTAGTGTTTTATACATTGGTTGAAAGTAATTCATTATATTTACCCAAGCACTGTGTATAACTCCATTTGACTCCAACTAAATATCCACGTGATGCTTCTCTATTAATTTCTTCGACAACTATTGTGACTTGTTATTTTGCAGAGTAATATTGGACTTTTAAAAATCATGCAATTATGAATTTAACTTATAATGCAGTCTTTTAAGACTGCTGTACTTTACTACCAGAATATCTAATGACTTGTTTAAAAATGAATAGAGTTTATAAAGAGTCAGCAGAGGTCTGACAAAGACTCCATTTCTCTGCAGACAACCACAGGAAATTCAACCCACAGCAGTCCAGCACCTTCAAATGGGGCACAGAGACTCTGTCCATCCAGTACGGCACCGGCAGCATGACTGGACATCTGGCCGTCGACAATGTTGAGGTAACCAAAGCCCCTGGAACAAAATGCCTAGTCTATTTAGACTTCAACCAGGCATATCTCTGTGGTCTGTTTGAACTGTGACTGACAGCTGTCCTACATGTACAGGTGGGCGGCATCACAGTGTCCAACCAGGTGTTTGGAATTAGCAAGACAGAGGCTCCCTTCATGGCTCACATGGTAGCTGATGGCATCCTGGGATTGGCCTTCCAGAGCATTGCCTCTGACAACGTCGTGCCTGTCTTTGACAACATGGTCAAGGACGGACTGGTGTCTCAGGCGCTGTTCTCCGTCTACCTGAGCAGGTACTGATACAGGATGGAAGTCTGTTGGTTGGCGGGGTCATTTCCTGTGACATTTCATTCATTTGTTTAATGTATTTCCTCCCTTAGCAATAGTGAACAGGGCAGTGAGGTGGTCTTTGGTGGTATTGACAGCAGCCACTACACTGGACCAATCACCTGGATCCCTCTGACCTCCGCCACCTACTGGCAGATCAAAATGGACAGGTAGAAAAAAAAACACAGAACAAAATACTAAGCACAAACATGAGTTGCGCAACTTGACTGTAATCTCCTTTCTGCTGTTTCTCCTCCCAGTGTTACGATCAATGGACAGACTGTGGCCTGCGCTGGTGGCTGCCAGGCCATCATTGACACTGGTACTTCCCAGATTGTTGGCCCAACCAGTGACATCAACAACATTAATTCCTGGGTTGGAGCCTCAACCAACCAGTACGGAGAGGTGAGTCATACCGTCATACCGTATCCATTTGAAGTACATTTTCCCCCATTTTCTGAACCCAGGATAAACAAACATTTAATGCTCTGACGTCAAAACTATCAAACGAAAATAATTAAGCAGGTCGTGGTGACCTGGAAATCTGCACAATACCAATAAATACAACTTCTGCTGAAACACGGTATTCAACTGTGTGTGCGACGTTCTTCTCCCAGGCTACAGTGAACTGCCAGAACATCCAGAGCATGCCTGAAGTCACTTTCACTCTCAACGGCCATGACTTCATCGTCCCTGCGTCTGCCTACGTCTCACAGGTCAGTTAGACAAAAGCAACCCATGCAGCAGAAACGTTTTCAGCCCTGTAATGAAGATTTGGGGAAAGTAAATGTATTTTCTGTTGTCTCTTCACAGAGCAACTACGGCTGCAACACTGGCTTTGGCTCAAGCGGCTCTATGCAGCTCTGGATCCTGGGAGATGTCTTCATCAGGGAGTTCTACGCCATCTTTAATTCCCAGTATCAGCAAATTGGCCTGGCCAAGTCTGTGTAATCAAATATCTGATGGATCATCTACACATGTGTATTCACAGTGTTAGGGTCTGATTTAAAAGAATAATTGTGCAATTGGAGATTGTAGAAATACTTTTGAACATGTGCCTTTGAAATAAATTGATGATAGCACCTAGAGTCGTTCTTTGATTTTTTTTGTGGATGTCAGTCTGACTGTGGTGACATCACACATCAGTCCTGCAAAGACGTCTTTCGAAACATCTTTAGTCGCTTCAGTGTTGTGTTCCAGCGCTGCACTGAAATGTCACAGAAATAAGAATCTGTCCAGTCTATTCATTCATTCGCTCTTAGGAGAAACCTAACCTTTTATAGAGGATTCAAAAAGAATTGCCACCAGCTTTTTTTTGTGTAAAGCAAGAAGAGGCCACGAATAGAATATCGAGCTGCTCTCAGAATAGACTGGAGGCTACGGTTGTAATCGAGAAGAAACTGATAAGGACAAACACTGATTTTAACAAAAGATAACCTGACGACATAATCTGACAACTCTGCTGCTTTTTCAACCTGTGAACACTGTTGAAAATACTCAAGCAAAAGTGTTTGGTCTTAAATTCACCAGACTATGTTCATTTCTTTCATGGATCATTTCATTTTTATGTCTTCTCATTTTCACAAACAACACATGCTATGTATATGGGGTAGTTCAGTGATTTAATATTGCATCTTCATAAAGTTAGAGACTCACTAAAGACAAAACAATAGTTCAAACAAGTGTCTTTTTAGTCCCTAATATGGGTCAAGCTCTAAAAAATGCTGGATCCTACAGTACATTTCCCATAATGCAACCAAATGCATGTTTTTGTTAGCTCCTCTCTGCCTGATACATCCATTTCAAAATCTATAATGTCTGAATAGTAGTAACCATGACTAGTAAACTGAACATTTTAAATTTCAGACACAGTGGGGGGAAAAACAAAATCGGTCCCATTAAAATCCGAAATAAGCTCGATTCTCACTGGTGGATTGCCAGTGTGGAGTACTCCACCATCCCTTCGTGCTCTGTGCTCCAGGTCGAGTCAGGGGATCCTGCTTGTGTTTTGTGAGTCATCAGGTTTGCATACACCTCTGTTGGTCTCAGGTGAGCTCTGAAGTCCACTGTTGTGTAGACTATGCCGCTCATATCCTGGGGGAGACACACTTTGTCAAGAGACTGACTTGTGGAGGAAGTGTGAAGCATAAACATGCAATCTGCTTTTGAAAACTAGTGACAATGAATCACAGAAGCTACATGTTCCTGTTTAGCACTTACCGGGGCCTCTTGTTTCAGTGACTCAGAGTTTCTGCATATTTGTCGACAAGGGAAAAACAAAATCTCATTGGTTCTATATACACATTCCAAGAAGAAGAAAATCACAATTTCTTTTCAGACACTTAATTTAAGAAAACTGCTTACCCGGTTGTTTATGTCTTGCCTTGACTCTGCAGCAAACAACTCCAATAACTGAAGTGATCAACATCATTACTGCAATGGACACAATGACAGCTAGTGGCAGGCCAAAACGCCATGGAACTCTGGAGAAGAAAACAATAACATATATATATATACATATATATATATATATATACGTATATATATATACATATATATATATATATATATATGTATATATATATACGTATATATATATACATATATGTATATATATATACGTATATATATATACGTATATATATATATATATATATATATATATATATATATATATATATATATATGTATATACATATATATATATATGTATATACATATACATATACATATACATATATATATATATGTATACATATACATATATATATATGTATACATATACATATATATATATACATATATATATATGTATACATATACATATATATATATACATATATATATATGTATACATATATATATATACATATATATATATGTATACATATAGGTATATATATGTATATACATATATATATATATACATATATATATATATGTATATACATATATATATATATGTATATATGTATATACATATATATATATATATATATATGTATATACATATATATATATATATATATATGTATATACATATATATATATATATATATATGTATATACATATATATATATATATATATATATATATATATATATATATATATATATGTATGTATATACATATATATATATATATATATATATATATATGTATATACATATATATATATATATATATATATATATATATATATACATACATATATATATATATGTATATATACACATACATCTTATCTTCAGTCAGCCCTTTTTGACCGATTAGCAACAGAAAATGAGCAATCTGCAAAGTGTATACCTGTCACTGTCACTGTGGTCCTGTGCCAGAGCAGGCCAAGAGGAGTTTGGGAGCGCTGTGGAGGAGTTGGGCGCTTTGACAGTTGTTGTCAGTGAAGGCTGAGACTGGCTGTGGTGAACAGAAACCTCTGTAAAATGCAAGAATATCAAATAAGCTTCCAGAGTTTATGGCTGACATTCATCTTATGAAGCTGTAATAATGCATTTTTTGCCCATGCATTATTGTACAAGCGGCTATGGCACAAATCCCATGTATAACACCACATTAATGAAGATTAAGACTGCTTACCAGACACCTCGACATAGTAACCGCTGTAGATGCGGTTCTGAGTTCCCAACACAATACATCTGTAATATCCTCCGTCAGCAAAGTGCACATTTGATATTTTAAATTCTATCCAGTATTGTAAAATGAAGGGAAGGTGAGCTTCAGCAGAATGTGTTCAAACTCCTCGATCTTCTGCTGCCCTTTTAGATGAGGGATATCTGGAAAACGAACATTTCTTATTAATGTGTAATTTACAGGCACTCGAGAACAGAACATTTATGAATGTGGTCAAAAAGAAACATACGTAATAAAAGAAACAAGACAAAGGAAAACTTCATCTTCAGTATAATGCTCACAGAGGCTCAGGCCTTTTTGACACTTTTCAACTATTTTTAGAGGCTCTGAGGCCCCTCCTAGCTGAAGAAAAGAGGAAGTTGTCAGTCGAGCAGCTGGAGGGCCCCGACAGAAGAGTCTGTGCCAACTTTTGAGAATTGTAGAGGCACACTTCTTCTACGTTTCATTTTTTTTTAAATACGTGTTAACTGTTTCCATAAGGTAGATGTACAGAGGAACACCTGTATAGTATGACACCACTGTGTGGTCACACTGTCAGAGGATGTTGACTAATTGTTAAGGTTGCAGTTTGTGGTGTGCTTGTGTTGCATTACATTGTTTGTTTGTTTGTCATTTCCCTGTACTGTACTGCAAAATGTCGACACGTGCTGGAATTACTATTAGCGCATTATAAGGCAAATTACAGCCAACTCATTTCTGAATGTGTAAACAGCGACTCTTTTGTAATGGCTTTGCTTTCATAATGTCCAATGCACTATAAATATAGACATTTTAAAGCAGGTATAAGATACTTTATAAACAAAATCAATATATTTATCTGGACATTTATGGACACATAACACAAGTATACACAAAGTGATTTATTTGGTGTCAGCTTTCAGCTTATTAAACACTTCATATTCACCAAATCAAAACATATCCTCCATCGCAGAACAGAAGACAAAATGCAAAAGGTATGTACATATCAATATTTAGTGAACATAATGTTGTGGCATTCTAACAATGAACAATATTATTACAGAGCAAAAATAATCACTCCATTTTCCTTTCACCCCATTCAAAAACTAAAATGTTCCTTTGGATGCTCAGTATATTTTCTAAAGCATGATGATATAAGCGGTTTCAATTTCTTTGATAACATTGTCTTGCAAATGGAGGCAGTTGAGGCATGTAAACAAGAATAATCTTTAATAATTACAGACCAACCTTGTTAAATTAACTCTTAAATGCACAGCCCCTATGATTAAGTTAGAAGCAATGGGTGCAATAATTTTAATTTACAAAAAGTTGTTGAGCTTGTTGAACAGTGCAACTGCCGCCGAGCAGGTGACAGTGTGGATGGAGTAGATGATGTTTTAGTTCACAGCCAGATGAATGCATAAATAAGTTGAGGTCACTGTACTTGTCAGTTCATAGTGGTTTCTCGTCATTTGTATCCCAGCAGGTTTAAGAAGCAGTCTATTCCTCTGTGAAGGTGATGACGTCATAGTGGATGCCTTGCTGCTGCAGCTGCTCCAGCTGTTCTTGTGTAGCTTCAGTGTAGACGGTCTGGGTTTGAGACATGGCTGAGTCTGCTACGGCGACAAAGATTGTTGGCAATGTAGTTATGATAGATGTTCATCATAATGGTGATTTCAAGGTTCATGTTATTATCAAACATGTTATTATTTAAAGGGAATAAGGTCATAACTAGTCACACAACACAGGTGGTTTGGTATGTTTTAACCCATTATCTAAAGAGGATTAATGTTCACCATTTTCCAAAGCCTCTACATTTCAGCATCTACATCCATTCATATCACTGAGTTTAATCAACTTCCCAGCTGGTAGTGTTTTGCTGGGGACCCAAGGAAATGCAGTGTACACGTTCAATATTAATAAAGTGAATAAACAAACAAACAGCTCTCTGTGCAGCAGTGGGGCTTCAGGGCTGCGGCTCATTGACTGATCACTATTGCTGCTAGATACTGGATATACTAACCGCATACTTATTCACTTCTGAGGAGTCAACGAGCAAAGAGCGATTCTGAACAACACTCCAAGCAGCAAAGTGAAGTGAGAGGAAGTCAACAGTTGAAAATGCTGCTTATAAACCTAGAAATGTGTGGTATGCTTTGGAAAATGCTAGATGCTAAACACAGGCATGGTATTTAATAGATTTGGTAAATAAACATCCAACAGTGTCGTGGAGGAGTGAATGTAAAATGAGTGAAGTGCAATCTGTTCCCTAAAAGAGCCGACCTGTGACAGCAGAGTGGGAAGCGGCCTCCAGATCTTCAGGATTCACCAACTGTTGCTCCGAGCTCACAGGAAGATACTGGATCTGACCATCATGGCTTACAGCAATCTGAACACACAAAGAACATGGAGCAATGAGCTTTTGTCAAAACAAAGAACTCTTACTGGAGGGCCTTTTAGGTTATCTGTCTCACTTTGTCAAGTTCAATCTCTCACTGTAGAGTGATCGACGTCTCAGCCTCACCTGTTGTTCCTGCAGAAAGCTCCCGTCGTGCTCATACTGGATAATCTGTCCATCTGGCATCTGAGGAACAGAAGAGCAGTTAGAACATGACATTTTTCCCTGAAAACACTGCATGTATAAGTTATGGCAACTTATTATGAGGCAATACACTGACCTGTATGTGGTTGCCATCTGCTACTACTACATACTCCTGAGGGAGCAAGTGCTGCACGCCATCTGAGATAATATACTGAACCTGAAACAGGACAAATGAGTCGAGACGAAAGCTTAAATATATAATAAAGGCTATGATATAAATATATAAAGTATATTCTACAAAATGGCTCTTACCTCTGTCACCTGGTTCTCTCCTGTCATCAGGTGCTGAACTGTCTGTCCATCTATGGTGGTTATCTGCTGGATGTATGTGCCCTCCTCCTGATTAATGTACACATTCATGCATTTAGTTACAATTGCCTCCTTTCTGTATGCAAAAAGAACAAATCTACAAGTGTGTCCAGCATCGTGTGAACGCTGGTACCTGGTCTGATAGTGCCTGTTCTTGAGCTACAATGATGTGCTCCTGTCCGAGGGCCTGCAACCGCTCTGGAGTGATCACTGTCTGATGTGCCTGTAGCGCTGTTACACACACAGACCAAAACACACACATTAATTATATCTAGACTTTAAAATATTACTCACCACTTACAATGCCCTAAATAATCTGGCCCCTCTCTACCTTTCAGACCTCCTCCCCCTCCACGCCCCAACCCGTTGCCTCAGGTCCGCCGATGCAAACACTCTGAAGACCATCAAGACCAAGTGCCGGACCTGGGGTGACAGGGCCTTCTGCTGCACCCACCCTCTGAAGCGCCCTACCCATCCACATCCGTCAGGCTCCCACCCTATCATCATTCAAACAAGCCCTCAAAACCCACCTCTTCAAACTCGCTTTCACCTGCTAACCCCTGCACCCTACCCTCCACTACAAGACTCATTCTGTTGCATCTTCTCCAGTTTTATTTTGTACCATTTCTCTATCCTATGTAAAGCGTCTTTGAGTATTCAGAAAAACGCTATATCAAACTAAAGTATTATTATTATTAATGGATTTTTGTGATTTTGTTTGCCACTAAATGCGGCCTCTGCTTAGAACCAATAAACTATTTTGAACCTTAATACTTTGCATCATTCATTCATTCTCATATAATTTGTATTCCTTACATTGTAGTGTGGCCAGGGCCTCCTCGTCACTATTCACGATGATGGTTTGCTGAGATGTGGTGGGACGGCTTTTGCGAGCAGGATGATCGTGATTGTGGAGACGCTCCATATGGAACTTTAGATGGCCATTACGGTTAAACCTGAGATATTGGGCACAAAAACACATCAACATCGGTCGCAGTCTAATGTATACTAATGTCTAATGTGGTCGCAGTCTAATGTATACAACTTGTTTTGTATAAGGGCTCCTAACGTTTTGTGACGGTTCCAATTAGTTTCAAACCCACCTTTGTCCACAAAGTTTGCAATAGAACGGTTTCTCATTGGTGTGTGTCATCATGTGTCGCCGCAGGTCTTTCTTGTTCTTGGATGCAAAGCTACAGCTTGGACACTTGTGAGGGCGCAAGTAAGAATGCAGCTCCATGTGATCCTTAAAAAATAGGATATGAATCACATTCAGAAAGAGTGGTTCAAAACAGAAATGCTTTTAAAAAGACATACAAATGACCTAAACATTACACAAGGGTGGAAATGCCCCTATGGTGTGTTTAACCCTGTTTAAACTATATTTGGTGAGCTATTGAATATTCATGCCAGTGTCATTGATGCCCCCTTTGAAAGATGTGTGATCAATTTATGGCAGGCTATGACTTTAAGTGGTGATTATTGTCTGCCTTTGCTAGAAAAACAAATGTGTTTTTGATAAGCTGTGCAAGGACAACTTAAAAGAAACTCACCTTGACCTCCTGCCAGGATGTGGAGGTGAAATCACAATCAGGACACTTGAAGGTGTTGGGGTCCAAGTGGGCCCTCTTGTGGTTCTCCATGTCAGAGCGTCCGTGGAAAGTCTCCATGCATATTCGGCAGGAAAACCTCTTGGTGCTCAGACCGGGAGAGCTCTCAGCAGAGGGAGAGGCTGGAGCTTCGCTGCTCAGCTAAAATAAAACAAAAGGACAGTCATAGAGGAGGGGTACACGATGTAGACAGATCTTTAGATGCCAAAACAACTGATCTCTCGCAGTTACCTCCACTTGTTGCAGAACACCATCAGGCAGTGCTGACGTTAAGTAGTACTTTTCACCTTTCAGGCTTTCTGACCCGGAGACGTCTACAGCATGAGAAGGACTGCTATCATTGTTGCTACTGCAAAGACAACAGTTTTATGACATTATATATTGAGAAGAGATCATGAAGGTCATCAATAATCCTACATTCAATCTTGTAATTAAAGAAGTCATGTCACTGTGTTTTCCAGTGCAACAACATCTGTTCCACCTAATCAGAGAAACTCACACTGTGTGTTACGTAGTCTCACATAGCCAGACATATTTCCACAGTGCTGTGTTAAGTTACCTGTATCCAGGGCTGTGGATCTCTTCCGCCGCCTGTTCCACCACACCGAAGTCCCCTCCGTCCTCGTAGGCTTCGATGGCAATCTGAGTCAGCTCTCCCGTTTCAGACGTGGCTGCCTCGAAAGCTTCTTGTAGCACTGTCTCACCGTTCTCAGACACGTGGAAGGTCACAACCTTTTGCGCCTGGCCCGGTGCTGAGGTCACCGTACTCCACGTGCCCTTTTCCAAAGCTTGGCCTTCTGCATTCAGCACCGCCACCTGAGGAGCACATTCAGTCACTTAACATAATGCATATTATTTACAAAATGCAAACATACTATCCACATAAATGTAACCCGCTTATGTAAAATTAAATATTTTGATGAGCACCAACCTGTAAGGCGTTTCCAACCAATTCCCGGGCATTGCTCATATTCAGCAGCAGGTCAAGGGCATTCTGGGCAGATTGGTCATTGGAATCAACTGAGGAGCACATGGTGAAAAAAAGTCAGCATTTATCTTCAACCTTCATACAAACATATTTAAACAAGGACTACCAAATCTGTAAACCAAGAATAAACTACTGTAAAAAACAACCCTCGTCGTAGCTAAATGTGAACTAATTTAAATGAAAGTTACAGTTAATTAGCTTCAGGGCTCTGAGATTGTTGTCCAAATCGAGCCTCTACAGGCCGTGGGTCATTGACTACGGTTACATTTTTGCTGCGGGATAATGGATATACTAATATACAACCAAGCTCTTCCTCACTTCACATAAGTCTAGACTCATCGAGCAATGAGTGGTTCCGTCAATGCGTCCGTCTATAAGAGTTGCAGAAGCGGAATGAAGTGCTTTTGACTGGGGCGCCCAGCCCCTAAGATACCAATACATTGGTATTATTCAAAAGCACCAATTAATACAGAGACCGAAAATAATGATAAGAAGTCATAAGGAACAAATTGATTGACAAAGTGGCATGATAAAATGAAGTAGCTTTATACCTATGAGGTCTGTGCGTACCCCAGAGGTAGGATGGTGACATACCAGAAATACTAATAATCTCTGTTGAATAGAAAAAGGACGGACCTTGTTCATAGATGATGGTGGTGTTTCCCAATGCATCCTGGGACACGGAGGCATTTTCCATACCCTGCATGGCTTGTAGTGTTGCAGAATCCACTGCAACCTAATGAAGGCGGGTGAAAAAAAACAATTATCCCCAAATACCGCAAAACATAACACATCCTAAACTAAATCCAAATTGGGCCAGAGATGAATAACAGAAAACTTCAAACAGACTCACAATCGTGTTCTGCAAATCCTGTGTGTCATCATGTTGTTGTTGTTGTTGTTGTTTGAGCTCCTCTATCTGCTGCAGCGTGAAGAATGGCCTGCGGCGCTTCCTGACAGGCTCCTCAGGGTGGGTCACAGACCACTCGTCAAACGTCTCAGGGTGGCGACACTGCACATGTAGACGCAAGTTCTTCCTGTGCTTGGTTGTGAAGTGGCACATATCACAGGAGAAAGGCTTCTCCCCTGTAAAAGACGGTGTTCATTGTAAAGGTGTTGTACAGTATTGCATTCATGAGGTGAACATACTCTTCTTAAATAAACTTAATGGAAGTATTTCTGCTCCACAGACCTGTGTGCTTGATGGCCAGATGAGAGACCAGGAACTCTTCTTTAGAAGTGGAGTATTTACAGTAGTCACACTTGAAGGGCCGGTCGTTGGTGTGGGACAGCTGATGGTTGAGCAGCAGCTTCTTGTTGTCACAAGTGTAGTCGCAAAATTCACACTTGAACCTTGCACATGGACATCCAAGAGTTAATCATTGTGATTTTATCATGATTACTCACATTAACAACAAATGACTTATGTTGATTCATTAAGGCAGGTTCTAGTCTACATTGCTGATCAGACATGTCTGCTACATCCTTGTTTTTCAAATACAGACTGATAAATGACAAAATAGAAGAGATATAATAAAAAATACTGACTTGCTATCTCCAAGACTCTGGATGTGAGTCAGCAGGTGCATTTTGAACGTGTAGCGCTTCTTGAAGGATTTGCCACACTACAACGAAAGACACAATAAGTTGAACATTTCAAAAATCAGGATATTTGTGAATATAACATAGAATTAGCATGTAAAGAAAGAACAGGTGGAGCCTTATGATTAAGTTATTTCAGATTGTTTGTTTTTCACTTCACGGGATGTTTACTAAAAGAGGTATGTCCTAACTGTGATGCAATACAAATATTAGTTTTTGAGGATTATCTGTATAGTATTGTGAGTTGCAATTATTTTTGCCAGGGTCGTCGTGAAAGGACATTTTCATATCATCCTATGCCTACTTGTAACAACTTAAAATATTCTGTGCTGTACTCTTTTTTTCCTCTTTAAATATTGGTGTACATTACATTTTTTATCTTTATCATCTGACCTTATCACACATATGTGGTTTCTCTGAGCTGTGGGTCTTCATGTGCTGAGTCAGTCTCTTTTGCATGGGGTAAATCCTGTGACACACAGGGCAGAGGAACTCTGACACCTTTGGTACCTGCAGAAATGAGCATAAAAGCCATCAAATTTACCTGAAAGAAATTCTGCTACACGAGACCATGAGCATGCTAACTAGCATTTATACATAATTCAAATATTTGAGTCCTTAAATATCTTACCAACTCCGGCTTTCTTTTCCTGTAGGGATGAAAATTAACATTATCAAAAAATAAAAATAAAATGCAAAATGTGTTCTGTATTATGAATAATGTATTATGCATGTGCTCTATGTTGACTGAGTTACTTACTTGTCTTTGTTGTGGATTGCTGCGTGGCGATTGACATCTTTTTTGTAGACACTTGTGTAATCACACTCCTCACACTTAAACGGCTTGGTGCCCTCATGATTGAACATGTGTTCCTGCAAAACAGCCCACAAGACCTTTAGGGCACCGTACAGGCATGTAAACTGAGGTTAACCCAGGGTAGGAAATTTACATATTTTTTTAGGGGGCAATTTTTGCCCCCACTGACTGAAATCCAGGGGCATTTAAAAAAGAAAAAGGGGGGCGGTTTTGAAACTTGTGAAATAACATTTAACCTTTGTTCAAAATAATACATATACTTATTTAGGCTCACAGTGTTTCCCATACCATTATATTAGGGGCGGGGGGCACACTGCGCCCCCTTTACATGTTTTTATAGTGCCAGATCACAACAGAAGTAATTTAAGGTTCCCTTTCCCAAAGAACCTTGATCTGTTATTAAACAAACTAAAATGTTATTGATCTTATCTACACGACTGCATGTCATTTCTGTCTCTCTATGGTCGCACATTTACAACTCTTCACTGCTCTCAGTATCGCGCACGGCGGCGCTCCGCCACGATGCGCACAGACGTGAGTGCTGAGCCACTCGCACCAGCGGACAGAGAGAGTCGAAAAATGTGGCGTGAAAAGCAGAGTGTCTTTGAAACGCTCCCAGGGTGAAGACTGCAACACTTGCTCTCCTGCGAGGAGCACCGGAGTAGCTCTCCTGCTCCGGGTTCAATAGAAACGAGCCAAAGTGATTGTGTCTTGTACCCAAAAATGCTGTCTGCGCTTGCTTGCACATGCAAATCGTCGAATCTTGGCTTTTTGCCAAAAGCCGAACTCCGCACACGCAACATCAGTTAAGACGAAAATCTAAAACATTCTATGGCAGCTGGACCGGGTCTTTAGGCTACGATGTTTTTGACGATTTCATTAATTTATCATAATTATTAGAGGAAATTTTGGGGGCATTTTTTGCCCCTCTCCTAGTGATATCAGGGGCAAACTTATATTTCTTAGGGGCAGTTTTGCCCTTTGCCCTCGTGTATTTCCGACGCTGGGTTAACTCTATTGCTGTAACCTGCTTTATTGCAACTGACCTTGAGTGAAGACCAGCGCTTGCAGCGATAGTTGCACTGCAGGCACTTGAAGAGCTCTGGGTCATTGCCTTCATGAGAGTCCACATGGAAGTGCAAATCTTCTTGAGTGAGGAAGCGTGAGCCACAGACCCAGCAGTTGTGAGGTCTCAGGAGCGGTTTCAGGGATTTATAGTACCGACTGTAAGAAAAGAAAGAGGAAATAAGAAATGAGCTTGTTGTAATATTATGTGATACTATTTATAACAAGTTTATTTCATAATTTGATACTCACTTTCTATTGATATATTTCTTATACTTCTTGCGAAGAAAGCGCTTTGAGGGTCGGCCGCGTTTCCTCTCAAAAAACTCCTCTGGCTGTGTGTTGGATGAAGGGTCTTTGTTCTCAGAGTCTGATTGGCTTATTGCTGCCTCAGCTATGTCTCTGTCTGTCCCTATAGCGGGCCCAGTGTTTAGCCCAGAAGAACTTGCCTCCTCAGGTACACTAGCATCCGCACACACCCTGGGCTTCTTAGCAATACTCTCTGCTTCTGTAACAAAACAATGAAAGAGAAGAATGTGGAGGCTTTCCTGTGCAGTGACAGGCTGTTTTTAGCCATACTTTGTCAAAACTGAAAGCCAACCTTTGCCGTTGTAGCCTTCGTCTAGAAGTCTGTACTTCCTTGGACGGCCAACCTTACGCCGAGGACGCCCTTGAGAGGAGGAAGAGATAGGAGGAGCTGGCTTCTTCATAATGTCAGGTGGTCTTCCTTTGCAGTCCTCGTTTGCAGGGTTGTAGTCACTGTCCTCTGGGAATAAACAAAGGAGCGGGGAGAGGGAAAGGGAGTATGATTCTTTTCCCTTTGACTGATTCACTAAGTCAGAAAATAATTGATGTTTGTCTGCATGGGGGTTGAATACAAATCTTCCTCTCTGACCTTCAGGATCATCAATAGCACCAGCATCCACAATATCATCCTCCTCTTCCTCTGCTTTTTGGGGCTGAGCAGCCTTCACCTTTGCTGCGTTCCTCTCTTCAGCTTCTTCCCTCTCTGCCTGACGACGGGCAAATGTCTCATTTTTAGGAGGCCGTCCACGTTTACGCTTCTTTGACATATCCCCTGAAACCAGATATTATGCCACAATTTTTTTTATTGTTAATAGTATTAAATAAAATAAAAAAATGAACTTAAAGTCAAAGGCGATATGTCTTTGTGATAATAATCTGTACTACCTTACCTACAGGTCTGAAGTGTTTGTCTCTCATGTGGTTAATTAGTGTGTCCTTGGAGGCACTCTTGTATGGACACATTTTACACTTGAACTGCTGTACAATCACTACTTCCATCATCTCCTCCAACTCAGCCAGGTTTGGTGGTCTGTGTCCGGAGCATTCTGTCTCCATCTCTCCGACCAGCCCAGCTTCATTCTGAGGCCCCTGGGAGCCTTGGGGCTGCTCTTGGCTAGGTGAGTATTGTTGGGGCAGCTCAGGTTCTGAAATGGCGGTGTACGTCCCACTGCTGCTGATGAAAGGCCCAGGCTGGCTCTCGCTGCACTCCAATGCCTCAGGAAGCCCACCTGAACCAACCGTGTCTGCCACAGGGTGGTCAGATGAGGAGCTGTCATCGGCATAGAGAGAGGCCTCTGGACCATTGCTGCTTTCCAAGTAACAGGAGTGCTGCGGCTGCTGTTGAGAGTGCTGCGGCTGGTCTGGATCCTGGTTTCGCTCGTCATCATCGTCTCTCGCTTGATACTGAGAGCAACCTGGTTGCTCAGAGTCTGCAGCTGCAACACACTCTCCTCCATAATCTGCCCCATACTGCCGACTTGTCTGAGTCCGGTGGTCCTCACTACTGTCAATGTAACTGCGTGAATGATGCGGTTGCTCTCCTTCGTCCACCCCACACTCCAGATACCCAGTGCTGCACTCCACCACATAGTGACCTCGGCTAGTAAGGTTTGAGTCAGCCCCACTGCATTCCACATATCCAGGCAGGTCCTGGTCACTGTTATCTCCGCTGTAGTCAGGGAAACCTGACTGGGAGCGAGTCTGGTCGGGTTCCTCGCCTGAACACTCCACGTAGGATGATGGAGACTCCCCTGTCTGGTCTGGACCATCTGCACTGCAGTCCATATACTGGGAGGGGTGGGAGTGCTGGGGCTGGTCAGGCTGACTGCTGCTGTCCTCTGGGTAACCAGAGGGACCAGGCTGATCAGGTTCAAGGTTGCCATGTAGGTCTCCCTGGTCCAGACAGGTGGACGTGGGCCCTTCTATGGCTATACGATGAGAGAGGGCTGAAGATGACATATGGGCTACCATAGGAGCACCTATAGCAGACAAATACATAGAGATGGATTGAACACACTACAAAGTATAATCATACTGTGTGTCATCAATGAAAGTGGATTATAAATTAACTAAATAAAAACTCACTGGTTAGAGGACTAGAATAAAGTTGGGTCATAATAAGTTGACATTGAATAGTTAAGCAATGTATCAACTTTATAAATAAATGCTGCCCGAGTAACATCCAACCAGTATTCAGTATATAGTTTATATTATATATAAACATGTTCATAATTTTCTCATTAACATTGACGGCTTAATGAGTTAGCAGTAACAATAGCAGTTTTACCGTCATCTGGTCCTTGTAATATCAGATACTGGGTTGTTTCTGCATCTCCATCTTCTGCACTGGTCACAGCTATGCAACCTAACAGATGAACAGCAGACAACATCAGATATCTGCTACATTACGGTAACCTAATCAAACTGACTCAACATAAAAGCTTTTCATCCTATGATATAACAGACATTTGAGTGTCAGCTGAATACCATTCATGATGCCAGGGCCGATGGTGGACTCAATGATCTTGTCAATGGCAGACCCGAGGTCTGACGAGGTAGAAGCAGTGGAGTCAGAAACCATCATGGCTCCTTCAGATGCAGCACTTGAGTGGACCAGCACTTGGGCCGACTCAGACACCATCACTGACTGAGTCACTGTGGAGACGCTGGACACGCTGGTGGACTGGGCCACTGAGGAGGAGTCTGGGAGGTGGACTGATGAAACTCTGACGTCTGTACTGGAGCTGGTTTCTGGGGCGAACACCTTGACAGGGAGGAGCAAGAACAGGATTGCAATACCAAGAAACTTTAAATCACAAAAGCCAAACTGTAATATTTGTTTGTTTTCAACATATGGCTGTTTTCTCACACACGTGCACAGAAAATCCTTCTAAAACTTACCACAAGTCCCTCTGAGCTCTGGCCCACATGGCAGTCAGATTCTGGGGCCTGTGCATGAGAGGCAGCTGCATCACTGCTGTCTGCAGACATGGCCTCTGATGACTCCACACCCATGCCACTTTCAGACGGTTCCTCCATCCCCGAGGGACCTGCATCACTGCTGCTCTCCACCTCATTCTCCTCCGAATCCATAACTATCAACACAAATTTAACAAAAACGCTATAAATTTGAAGTTTGTGTCATGTTTAACCATGCCTTGGTCATTAATGGAAGTTCATTGTGTTAAAATTAACAACATTCTCATCATTCGTGTGTACAATAACTACGATTTTTCATGGTCTACTTTGTCAGTAGATGAACAGAAGTATGGAAAGCCAATAAGAACTTTGAGACTGAAAACTGAAACTGTGTCAAAGTTGTTCAAATGTGTGCAATGGTATATATATATATATATATATATATATATAGGAAAAGGTAACTCAAGTCATACATTTTTTGGTTTCAAAGTCTACTTAATTTAGCAGTTTACATTTAGTGTTTGTCCTTGTAAGTTCTTTATTTAAATTGTGATGTCGTGATGGGTTTTGTGGAAATGCAAATCCCTTCATATCAAATAGTGTGCACATGTAAACAAAGGTGCCTTTTAAAGAGCTATACAAATAAAATGTATGAGATAGATAGATAGATACTTTATTCATCCCCTGGGAGAAATTAGTTTGTAGCAGCAGCAAACAAAGTTACAGAGTAAACATACAAATATTAAGTATGAAAAATATTCAATATATATATATATATATATATATATATATATATATATATATATATATATATATATATATATATATATATATACACACACACACACACACACACACAATAAAATAAAATAGCAGAGCAGAACATATTTCATTTAAGAAAATTAAATAAAGAAAATATGTATTATTATTAAAATAGCTAAACAGCAATATTTCCATCCAGGGGTGTGAAATAACATGGGTGCATTTACTAAGATACACTTGAACACATGATTTACTGACACTTCTTATTGTCAGAAAGTGTATACTTTCACCCCACTGCACCGAATGACAGATTGAATGCGTTTGTGATACTATGCATAACATTTTACTACATTGATTTCAGGAAAGAGTGTTGAATTGTCATCACTTAGCTCACTTAGTGATAAACGTACAGCACTGTGTATATTTAGGACAACTTAAACTCCGTTTGCTCCAGCTGTTTTCTGCAGAAGTCTGCATTAATAAACGTTAGCCAAGCTATATTAGCTAGCGTTAAGTCTTTGCATTCCAGGACGCCAGTGTAAATTAAAGGGCTCTGTTCGGGTTTCCAGTATGCCTGTACTTGAGCAGTGAAGTTGTCTGGAGACTACGGGGACCAGCGCTAGCTCACGATGAAGCAGCGCCGTGAGCTTTGAGCTGGCTAACAGACATTGTTGTCAGCTCGGTATCTGGTTCAATGACGCTGGAAAACAACTAAAATGGTTCCGACGGAAGTTAGAGTGGTTGAATATGACAGCGTCGTGGACGAAGAACAGTTATAAGCAAGTCGGCACGTCGGGTGTAAACACAGCGACCAAACACAGCGCGTGTGTTAGCCGTTTTAAACGGGCCCAGCTGCCCTTGATCCTGCCTGCTCCGCGTCGCCATTTTCCAACCAAGTAGCCCCGCTTTACACTCAGGCATCTGAAAGCTCTACTGGGGACCTCGAGGGCCTCAGCTGCGGCAGACCGCCCAAATGCTCTCCCTGAAGAAAATGAAAATGTTTTCCCTCTCCGGTACAAGGATCTCCGCGCTTTTTACTTACCGTGTGTCTTCGAGTCGAAGGGTTTCCGTCCGTGTAGACGCGCTGGATAGAACAGGAATTACCAACTGGTAATTGTTGCTTCTTTCTAGTCGGGCGCCATGAGACTCTCCTTGCTTCCTGTCCGTGCAACCGGATCTTATTTATTATTTTAGTTGAAAACTCTTGTTGTTCAAGCGAGCATCGGTATATTTACCTATTTTAACAATTTCTATTTCAACGATTGGTCTTTATAGGTTTCACATGTTCGGTTATGTTATGTTTATAATCACTTAATGGACTATTGTTTTTAGAGGAAGGCGTATTACGCAATTAGATGCGGAGTAATATGCCTTCACTATAGGGCCGCCGTTTGAGGAGACTGCAGAAATGTATTATATTTAATTTTCTATAGCTAGGTCGCTGTCGTTTTATCCTTACTGGCTACGTGGGAAATCACGACGTTTGTGTGTCTTCATTACTAACAACATATAAATTATACATGTTTGTTTTTGCTGTTGTGGGAACATGGATTCACATGTATAATAATAATAATAATAATAATAATAATAATAATACAGCATGATAGTGTCAGTTAATCAGTTTTAGTGAAGGATTGAGACAACTGGTTGTGTGATGTAGTTCTCACAGAATGTTTATTGCATTGAAAGTACAAACTTAGACAAATACAAAACATATCAGTCTCATAAATAATTTCAGTGAAGGAGACATTAAATTGTCTTCCAGTGCAAGTGATTGGCTTTGAAGCCATTTTCAGAAATACACATATATTTATACAAAACAAAAAAGCTTTAGGACACAAAAATAATATTAGATATTGCTATACATACCAAAATAATCTAATACTGTTAAGAGTCTGAACCTGTCAGACATAAACATCACAAATCTGGAATCCAGATAGCTTTTGAGAATATTTTAGTTGTAGTTATGGGTCTCAAATTTTAGACCACCACAACCAACCAGTTCACAGATTATCAGACTGAGGGCAAGGCAGTGCCAAATATCACTTGGCTTTGCTTTCCTTTGGGCCAATGCTGTATGTTATAGAATTAGCCAACATCAATGACGGACGATCTTTGACATCCCAGAAAGCAAACTTATCATACAACAAATACTGCATCACATTCTCCCTGACACCTGCACAGGAGAGAGAAGTAGGTGCTACCACATTTAAGACGATTTCCAGCTCATCCCTGTTTGTTCATCTCCTTAGTAGTGAGTGCCTGAAGCATCTGAGCACTTGAGGAGATCGTATTTCACATAGCCAACACGATCCACCTGCCTGCGGGAGTTCATGCGCCAGTAGAAGCGGTCTCGGCAGAAGTAGATGTGACCTAAAGTAGAAAAATAAACATTTTAATCCCCAGAAGACACAATGAGGATTCCTCCATGAGACAATTTATTGTTATTTGCTAATTTAGTTTATTGAGCTCAGTATAAATGTTTGAAATTACCTTTGTACTGGAAGACATCATGAGCATCACTGGGGACTCCACCAAAAACGGCATCTGTGTATCTGGGGTACCCTTTGTCGATTTTCTGGGCTTTCACATCAAGCCTGTGTGGATAATAGCAGATGATGTAATTAGATTAGAAGACTAATAGTCAAAGAAGAGCTGACGGGGTTGAATTGAAGCTAAAAATCTTCTCATCCTGATTTCTGAGACAATTTTAACTCACCTCCAGTAGTTCTCCCCACTGAAGAGCAGCACTTTGCCTCTCCCCCTCTGCAGGGCTCCCTCCACCTTCTGAACGCTGTTTGGGAGGCCAAGCTTCTCTATGCTTCGGGGCCCCAGAACACTCTTCCCTGTGTACACCCAGAAACGGGTTCCTAGAATGAAAATGATTATTAGAAAAAACAATCTTGCACTTTTGTCCTAAGTGTTAGTGGTTCCATATACACTGTATGTAGCTTTATTACCTGAGAAAAAGTACAATTTCCTGGCCAGAAGGTTCTCAAAGGCAGAGTCAATGACTGCTGGCAGAGCGGGCCATGTCTCTGAAATAGAAAATGGTCCCGTGAGCCCTCCATTGCTGTCGCTGGTCATCTTCCAGTAATGTCTGTTGATAAAAAACATTTACACACAATTAACACATCAGCACTACTGGTTTGTGTTTATCTTGCTGTTATTACAAAGAAAAACCGACTAATGTCTTACCCGTCCTTAAAGAAATGTAGTTCTCCATCAATCACAGTGATGGTGTCAAATTTGGTCAACTTGCAGGCATCTTTGGTGGGATCCACAGGTCGTGTGGTGGCAGTTGTGGTGGGATCAGTGGGTCCATCTGTAGAGTCAGTCTCATCCGTATCTGGGTAGGTGGTAGGGGTGGGTGTGTTGGGCCCAGGGGGGGTGGGATCCGGGCCTTTTTTGCGTCCTGGGAAAAAAAATTGTGTTGGTTGAAAGAAAGGGTTAAGAAGTGGAAATGTAGGCATTTTGATGCGATTTTGTATGATAACACAGTTTCCATAACCTCACCATAGAGATATTGAATGCCTTCAATGTCATCTTCATGCAGGGAGAAGTCTTTCACATAGCTGTACATGGGGTACATGAGCGCCTCTCGTATGTTGGAGTGATCCAGGCCAAGGGCATGTCCAAACTCATGGGCTGCTACCAGGAACAGACTGTAACCTGGATCACATACAGAAAGGAATATTAATGAATGGCCACGGTAAATACGTATAGCATTTATCTTCTCCACTTTCCTATATTCTTATTCTTATATTGTCTTATATTCATATTACTCACCCTGGTCAGGACAAAAGCCCCATTTCTTGTCGTCATCATAGCTGTCAGTGGTAGCGCACCACAACTTGCCATCTCCTCGTCCCTCACTTGTGCAGGAGTCATACTCTTTACCCAGGAACACAAAGGGGAAGTGGCAAGGCTCCCCCTCAGCGTTTCCACCAGTTACAGCGGTGTCTGGCCAAACAAAGACATAATAACACCGGTAAGATAACACACCATTGTAGCAGTACTCCACAGCATTCAGGAAATGTGGTTCCTGTCACTCACCACGACTGGGACAGAATCCGAATGTCTTGTCATTGTCAAAGTTGCTTGTGGTGGAACACCAGCGGTAGCCATCACTGCGGCCCTCTGTGGTACAGCTGTCATATTCCTCCCCCAAAAAGACGAAGGGGAAGACACACTCCGCCCCGTCTGCGTTTCCTCCAAATGTGTACAGAACTGTCAGGATGAGAAGAAGGGGCAAGGATGAGCGGGTGAAGCGAGTCAGCATGCCACAAATGTAAACGCATCTAGGTGACCTCTGATCTATGATTTTCCTTGCAGAACAAAATGTCAAGCTTACGTTCACTTGGGCAGAAGCCATATTTCTTGTCATTGCTGTAGTCAGCTGTGGTGGCACACCATGGCAGGTTGTCCGAACGCCCATCAGTGGTGCAGGTGCTGTAGGCTTTGCCCTCGAAAGTGAAGGGGAAGTTGCACATGGCACCTTCAGCATTCCCATAGCGAGTCTTCACAGCTGCAGTCACAGAAAAAAACATACATGTAATGTAATGTGTAATGTGAACACTAGAGGGAGACAACCTCATATGATTTGTTGGTGGTGAAGTACTTTCTTTTGGGATATTTTATTACCTGGTCCTGTTCCCAGGGTCCAGTACTCATCATCGTCAAAGTGGGCGTCACCCTGCAAACCCTCACCAGGGGGATAAGCATGGGCCAGAAGACCATCTTTACCATCGAATGGATACGGGTCCCCATGGTCTGGACAGAAAATCAAAGTGCACGTCAAACTTTTGATTTTAAACTTGTATTTTGTTCAAAATCATTATACAATAATGTGACATCAATATGAACAACGCCCATGAATTGACCACAGCACAAACACATACCGGCTTTTCCAAATGAAATCATGATGTCAGCTGTTCCATCAAAGAGGCGGGTAAAAGTCAGAGGGGTCACATCACTCCACACCTTGAAAGCTCTGGCAAAGGCGTCATCAATCAGAGAGATATCCATGTCTGGAGTATAGCTAACGACCCTGTGGCGAAGAGAAGAATGATACTGTTTTCAGACTTATAATTGACAATATCCGTTTAGAAAGTTGGTGATATATCTCCATCAGAGATACTCTTTGTATTTGGTGCCGTGCACAAGCATTATAATATCACCCAGTCTATTGCCAGATTATTTCTACCTACTCACCTGTAAGTGACATCATTATTGTCCCATTTGAGGTCTCCGTCAAACGTTTTGTAGTTGGCCACATCGGGAACCCCGCAGCGAGGCCGTTTCATAGCATCCAGGGTGGACTTGTCCAGCTCTCCAGTCTCCTCCAGCCCCATCTGCCTCTGCATCCTCTTCAAAGACTTGGAGGTGGATACCATCGACTGGAAGCCGCTGCGTTTCAGCGTGTTCATGTAGCCAAACTTCTTCAGATAACCCTGGCAGGAGAACATGAGAAACCACACTAATTAGTCCATATTGTGATAGAGTGGGTCCTTATGGAATAAACTTTGGTTTGAAAAAGCACATCCTAGTGTTTTTGTTCTCACTTTTACACCCTCACATAGCTTGAATTCAGAAGAGCATACTTTTCTTTTCATTATCATCATAATAGAGGTGTTTGTCTAGGTAAATACTTCTCTGCACAGCTTGATTGCACTGATTTGGGATTTTTAGTCTATCGAGACAAAATTAACCATCTGTTACTCACTTCTGCCAGCTCAGTATCCGTCATGTTTTTGATGATGTCTCCTGGGAAGGTGACAAAGACGGACTTGAGAGGAGCGCTCCATCCATCCTGGATGCTTATCCCCAAAATTAAACACACAGCTAAGGCACAGCACCTCATGATGAGACCTGTTATGGATTGCTGAAAAATATATACTAAGAGCCTTGCAGTGAACAAGTTCTCAGTTAGACAAAAAAGATGAAAAAGCTTCTCCACTGACAATCAGCAGTGTTTCTCCTTCAGCGTCCTTCTTTGTTTTGACTGGTGGCTCTTGTTGTCCCTGCTTTGTGCCCTTGGTTGTGGACCTTGTTTTTATGCCATGTAACGTCTTAGTCACTTTACCTCGCCCCCGCCCACTACTAACCTCAACCCTCCCACTTACATCTTGACAGACTGTACAAGGGGAATTTCCAGAATTTCCACATTTAGCCTTTCCTAACAGCTGGTTAGCTAATTGTTCTTTATTGAAAATATTTCACACTGGAGGAGGGGAAGAATGACAGTAATGGATAAGACCAATTATGGCGAAGTATTATGGTTGCATTCACATTATGTTAATAAAGTAAAGCACGCTGCCTGAAAACCCACACAAATTATCAACTAGATTACAAATGACTTTGAAAGCTCTTAAAATTGCTGTTATCTTAAGAATTTACATCATTAAAACACTCCGAAACAACCTAATGATGTGTAGATGCTGAGTGGACATTGTCTTTGTCATGCTTTTAATTCATGTGAAACTATATTCTTGACATGCTAATGTATTTTTACCTGAGTACAACACACTGATCATGGGACCCAGCCAGACACTTCTGTTATTTAGATGTTCTAAGCAATGATATAAAAAGTTTATTCCACCCTTTTCATAAATAGAGATTTGTTTCCTCTTTACCTGATACTGAATTAAATATCAAACTAGGTCAAGCCGAAAGTAAATTCTGACATAAATGCCATTGTCTGTCAGTTTTTTTTTCTGACATGAATGTTTAAATGAATGTTTTTTTTTGCAGTATTACATTATTGTTGTTGGCCAGATTTTGGAGAACTACCAGCTTCATCATAACTACACTGGTGCTGATGCAACATATTCACTGGCTTCTTCCATAAGATGAGCCAATTCACGAGCAATGACTTAAACGCCTCGTTTGGCAATGAGCATTGCATCTCATGTTCTACAAAGCAGATCTTACATCTCTGTTTCTCGTGCAACTTTCTGTTACATAACAGTTTGAGCCATGCATTAAAAAAACAAGAAAAGAAACAAAAGTAGCCTACTTTACATTCCAGAAGAGCAACTTCTTTGTTGGCTGATCTTGAGATTACCAGCTACGTGCAGGAGTGTGTTTTTGCTGGTATACTGTATATGTTGATATTTCGAGGTATGTGAGTATCAAGGTGTTGTGGACAAGGATGTGTCTCAGCCAGTATGTCATGACTCATTTACGTTCCCACATGAATAGGCAAAGCTGCAGATGAGGGGCTTTTTTTTCAATGAGCACACTGCTGACATCCTTTCCTCCCGTGCAAACATGTTTACATTTTCAGATGCAGGAAAATAAACATCTCTTATTAACTGATGAGCCAAGTCAAAATACTCCAAGGGGGGGAAGTCCTGTCCAAGCCCATGGTGAAAATGGTTGTCCAATTCCTAAAAGTGGATAAAAAACATATCAGCTGCAATTGAGACTTGCCTTTTATTGGCGATGACTATTTGTAACGATCAATGTCCTAATGAAGAGGAGGTGTGACGTTTTGGACCTGCGGTTTGATGAGGAAGGTATCCTTCCTCATATATTTAAAGCTATGGTTTCCTGATGTGGTTGATGAAGACACATTTTGACACATCCATCATCCTTCCAAACATATTGTCATATCCTCTTTATTTTCCTATGTCATCTATGTTGTTTGTTGTCATTTTCCCTCAGAAAGCAGCAGTCATAATAATGCAAATATTTTGTTTTGTTCAATCGGTATGTCTATAAAGTTTAAATCTCTAAAGTGTATGACTTGATAACACCTCTCCAGATTTTAACAATGATATTGACCGGGCAAACCACAGTAAGGGGGATTTAAAAAATAGCTTTTTTCCCTTTGCTGACTCACTTTATATGCACATTATTCACATAGAATTCTATAAAACAAACTCAACTCATTCTTCCTGGAAAACACTAAATGTAATTCCACTTGAAATAAAAAAATCTTCTTTGTTTTCGATGGGTATTGACATTTTTAAAACACAAACTACACAATATAAGCTACAATGTAGTTACATAAGACATATTCATATTGCAAGTATATTTTTGGCCACAAAAACATAAATAAAGTAGCTCTATGCAGCAACAAGCCTCCTTTAATTTGTTGTGGTCAGTCAGACACAATCATGAGGTTATTTCTGTTTATATGTGCTCCTCAGTGGATCCCTATGCCTCCTTTGAAAACATCTGCCACCGATTTTACATGGCGTCAAAGGCTTAATGAAAACGGCTCCATGCATTTTAACAAATGCCACATTTCATTTGGTTTTGCCACTTCACTTACAAAAAACGTCTGGCACAGAATCTCGAAAAATACACATTTTTGTGTGGCACACTTCCCAAAAACTGCTCTCAGTCACTGCACGGTCTGTTGGCACACACCACCACAAACATATGAGGTTGCCAACTGCGTCATCAGAGAGCTGGATAATATCATAGTCGACCAGCAAGACCCTCACAGCCTACGGATCTTTATGATTAGGTTAACCGTGCAACAACAGAGCCATGAATTATCAAAAGTCGTCATTTGTGACCGCTTTCAATATTTTTCTGGAGCCGCTGAAACACAGTGAGGCAAAACATGAGAAAATCCTCCTCGTTGCATTTCTCAGACGTGGTCTAAATGATGGCATTTTAAGGTCATCAATAGCTCAGGGTGAAAACTCTAATCATATTGCTGTGTTCTCTTCAGATCTCAGCATGTTTTATGGCCTGATTTTCTGTTTACAGTTCAGTGCTGCACAGAAAGTTTTGCAACTTTGTCCTTAATTGTGACCTGCCCTGTTTAGTTTATGCCCTGCCTTGTTAAAGCAAACTGTTTATTTCTTATGGTATGTTTCTAGCAGGCAGTTATAAATGAAAAATCACTTCCTGTCTGCCACAGTTGATGTGGTCCCTGTTTCCTCGTTCAGCTGAGTTGTGTTTTATGAAGACTGGTTTGTTGACTTTGCGGTGGGACACAGAGACTGTGTTTGATGTGGAGGCAGCGCTACTCCAACACCACGTCCAGGTACTTTACCCGGCCTTGCTGAGTCTGCTGTGCCTTGCAGTTATTCTGGGAAACGCTTTGTTTTTATACCCCACTAAACTCTCACAGAAGTTTATTTTGGCTTTCCAAGAAGTTTGCCTCTGTGTTTACTTTGTTTTATTTCTGGTCATTCTCTGTTGTTCATTTCATTTCATTATCACAATTACAATTGAACTAAAACAGCAATAAACGCCCTGTCTAATGTATTGTCTCCAAATATTTGTTATATACTTTGTTTTATTTCTGGACATTCTCTGTTGTTCACTTTATTATCACAATAACAATTGAACTAAAACAGCAATAAATGTATTGTCTCCAAATACTTGTTATATAATTTTATTTTAATTTGCCAAGACACTAAGCATGCTTGTGGGTGAAACTGGCACACAAAGATCCTCAGAGCGCAACAAACAAAACGTATTGCAGCCCAAACAAAAACTGATCAAAACAAGCAATTACTAGGGTGGAAACCATGTTGTGCCTCCAAGCCCTCAAGTGTCACTCATAAAACAGCTTGTCTGTCATGAGTCATAAGTCAGCCTGATAAGTAAGACGTAAATAAAGAACGAACTAAACATTTGCCATTAAGTAGAGTACAGTCATCTGAATGGGACCGTAGGAGCACAAGAGGCCACAGCATTGACTCATGTCTGAGGCTTACTTCTGCTTCATCAAAATCTAGACCATTAGTCACCTACGGAATATTTCTTGTTAACTGCGCACACACCTGTTCATACAATATCTCAGTGTAATAATATAATAATCTGCTAAAACGATTGTGAGATCGTAAAGATATTCAGAGTCGTACGAATAACATGTACGTGGAATTATATGCATCACAGTACTTTCAGATGCTGAAAGGTCATTAATGGTGATAGTAATGATTATCATAGTGATGTGTCAGACATACGGCCCAAGATGAACCATGCAGGGTTAAAATGATACTGAGTTAGGTTTAAGTAGGTCACTCCAAAACTAAATGTAGATAAAAGTTGTTATCATCTTATTTACTTCAAACCGTGTCTTAAAACCTAATCTTAGCAGACAACAACTTTTCTCGATCTTGAAGTTCCGCCACATTTCCAGCGATCAAAGCCCCGTGCAATGTCAAGGTGATCAAAGCTTTTAAAAGGCGCATGTCGTATAAACCGTCACTGCTTCTTGCTGTTTTCTTCCCATTGATCTGGCACAGACTGTTTGGTAGCGAGTACTTCCTCTCAGGTACTCTACAGGATTGGGACACTGATGAGTGAAACAGGATATGACAGAAAGTCATGAAAGCATTTGTGCTGATGTTTTGCAATTACTTTGCATAATATGTGGTTATGGCACTTTGTTGACTAACTTGTGGCTTTATGAGAACAAAACATACCATTTTAGTTGTGCACATGGTTCACTTGTGTGAGAAGTGATCATGACAGAAGTGATTGATGGATAAATACACATACACACATATCCACTGCCTTTTTCAGATAGTAACAGATATTCACTAACACTGTATATACTTCTATTTCACTATACTTTATATACACTGTATATACTTAGTATTTTTTTCTTTCTTTTTTTTCTTAAATTGAATATGTTCTGCTCTGCTATTTTTATTTTATTGTATTGTATATATTGAGTATTTTCATGCTTAACATTTTTCATGTTTACTCTGTAACTTGCTTGCTGCTACAAACAAATGTCCCCCTGAATAAAGCATCTATCTATCTATCTATCTATCTATCTATCTATATGAGAAAAATGTGAGACGGGCATGTTGTGGTTCATGGTCGGCAGCTTAACTCCCAGTAAGCTACGAGACCTCGGCAGGGAGGAGGTGTAATACTGTTGTGACACTGTAGTGTAGACAATTTGTAATTATATAATATCACAATAAGCGGCAGGCGGGTTTGGCGGGCAGCCATGCATGAGGGGAGACTGAGGCGTGGGCTGCCACTGCAGAGCAAGTCCAGGCAGGCGGACTTGTGTTGACTTTATGGACCGCCATCTTTCACCACCACCGTTAAAAGCTAATTACTGCCAGTCATAAGCAGTGGCCTTTATGGGCGTTCCATCCTCTGCCATCCAAAGCACAGCCACAAGGGAGTGACAGCATGGGCCACGAGGGGAGCGCTGATTGCACCAAATATTATTATTGCTTTATAAACTGCATATGGAGCAACGCCTCCATAACTTTTTAAAGAGTTGTTTTCCAAATTTGCGGCCTGTAAACCAAAACAAAACCATGTTTTTTTTACAGATAGGCATTTTGTGTTATAATAAAGAGTCATGTATGGGGAAGTCCATTTACCAAGTTTTTAAAACCAACATCCCAGAAAATGAGAACAAGATGGGATTTTCCCCTTCTTGATCAAGGAAAAGCAGCTGATAGCAGCGGGAAGTGAGTCAGGCTCAGCACTGCAGCTGCCTCGGCACACTTGGGTTCAGACTTGTTGAGGCAGGCAAGTATCCCTCCTTTGATGTGTGTTTGCTGCCGTTTGAGCTCTCGGTTACCGTAAGTGGGGTTGCCGGAGTTTGAACTTGTGTGGCCGAAGATAAATACAACATTTCCCTCCAGGACAAAAACCCAGATCGTGGTGCACACACTGTGTCACCTTTTCAGAAATGCAGAAAAACAGCCTAAACCCTGACATTACTGTTAGTGGTTACACATTTGCTGAGGACTCTGTATCACCAAGATGGTCAGCAATAGATCCAGCGTAACATTATCTCGGGGAAATCATGTTTACCAAACTGTTTAACATGCCTGAGGAACGCACAATGAAAACAACACTGAATTATGGTCATGTTGTAGGCAGTGGTGGAATGTAACTAAGTACATTTACTCAGGCATTTTGAGACTATACTTTTGCTCCACAAGTTTTGAAAGCAAATATTGTACTTTTTACTCCACTACATCTTTTTTTAAAGTTTAGTTACTTTACAGATTTATACTATCAATGCAAAATAAAAAATATGTTATAATGTATCAATAGATGGTAAACTACCCAGCAGTAGATCAAATAATTAAATTAGCCCCATCTTGCAACATTAAAGCGATGAACACATAATTATAATCCAGTAATATAATATATATTATTCTGAAATTGACCATTCTTTTGGAACTAAGTATATTTGTATGTTACTACTTGTTGTATAATTGTTCTACCTTTACAACCTTAACATTTTAATACTTCTTCCTCCACTGAAGGAACATGAGTTCATAAAAGAAACATACTATTGGCACAATAACTATGGGTGCTCTTATGTGAAGGTGGGAACATTTTCTGGATCATATCTTGAGTATCTCTGTGAGTTATTCAACAACTTCAAACAACCGTTTCATGTTCTCAAATATAGAATGAAAAAAAAGGTTGCTTATGATATTTTGCAAATATGATTTTTTTTTGTTGCAAAAATGTATGAAACAGAGTTATTCCAACCAAGCATGTTTTGATGAACACTGCCCAACAATACGAGTAAAAAAACACTTTACTGTTTTGGTTTACAGGCCGCAGATTTGGAAAACAACTCTTCAAAAACGTATGGAGACGTTGCTCCATATGCAGTACAATAATGTTCCTTAAATCTGCACATTTTTCAAATGTGGGTTTGTGTTGTTTCTCAGCATCATGTGACTGAATTGTATCCAATGTGCATAAAGTGGGCTTTTTGTTTTGGCTCCTTTATTCCTGCTCCATGAGTTCTAGAGACTTTGGGATATTAATCAGACAAGCCGTTTTTTGGAGCCGCCATCAAATCAAATCAAATCAAATAAAAGTCTATGGATGCTGAAAGCGCCAGCAGGACCTGTGGGAGAAGCATAATGAAGGAACCAGATGTGACCTTTTGTATCCTTCCTCAGGCAGCCAGATCAGCAGGAAGCACTCCAAATGCTCAGTTTTAATCAAACATATCCAATTATCATTGACCAGCAGGTGGCAGTCTGTCATAAGGACTGTCAATGACACCAAAAGAGGGTTAGAAATAGAGCTCTGGTGGGGAGAAATGCAGCATCAAGCTTTAACAGCCAGTACTGTAAGGGAAACCTCTAACAAACTATCTCTGCTCCACAAAAACGTCTTTTTTCCAAATAAAATTCTATGAACCATGTTTTGCATCTTCTCTTAACTCTGGGTTCACACAGGAGCCAATATCCCCTATATATTGCACGGCTTTTCTAAATCCCTCCTGAGGCAGAAATTTTATAAAAAAAGAGATAAAATATGTATGTTGTTCTAATTTTGTGAGCCTGTTTGTTGAATAATTGATTGTTAGTGAATATGAGTTTGTTTTATTTGCAGATACCCTAATGCGGTTTTATTGAAGGGGTTTCACACATGCTGTGAACCCTTATTGCTGTTCATACCGTTAGTGAATGGGATGAAATCGTTTTTGTAAGGATTGTAAAAGACATTTGATTGATCTCATTGGTTCTTTTATGTTATTGCACCTCTAGGTTAAATTCACAGCAAAAGATGGTGGCAGTTTATCTGCTTTGTTTAATCGCTTTGCTATATTGCAGCTGTTTATCTGAAATATGTTTAATATCATTACATCCTAATAGACTTGTTACAGCAAGCAAATATTCCTAATTTAGTTTTGCATTTTCTAATTGTTATGTATGTCGGTTTGGACGCAGCTTCTCGTTAGCTGTGAGGCCAACGATGAACCGATGTCCCCATATTGCTGTATTATACAGATGAGTCTGACACAGATGCTCTTTCAGCAAAGGCAAAATTGGTGGCCTTGTTTTTATGACCGATTTGTTTCCTGTGAAGTCCCATGTGCAGAAGAGTGGCAACAATGAACTGTATGCGATGGTGGAGGTTGTACTGTAGAGCTTCTTTTATATACACATTATCCATCACAGCTCTTCATTGGAGCTGTGTTACAGCTGTTCCCAAAGACAGATGTTGTGATGGTACAAAAAGCATTCTGACAAGAAGACTTGTTTCCTGTTGTGCAGCAGCACCAATGGCACAACATGCTTGCTTATTCATGAAGCCTGATCAGAGCCCAGGTTGATCAAACCACTCCTCAATTTGGAATGAAAAAAGCCTTTTACTGGGACATAAATATCATGCGATGCACTTTTACCCTCAGCCTGCCCTGGAAGTGCAGTCTTTGGAGGATTGGAAGGTCAGTGTCGGTTAGATCTGCAGCTAATGTACAGAGCTAAATGTTGACTTGAAACATGGTTGAAACAAACCATTCTGAAGAAATATTGATCCAGGTGCATTTCACCAGAGGGAACAAGAACAGGTAGATGTTGAGGTCACATGGTCTCCTGTTATGAAAATATATATCTTTGGGAATTTCCCTTGCAAATGTGCACCAAGCCATTTACAGAATCTAATGTAACATCAAATACAAGGTTACGACACCCCAGAATGTGAATATAAAGTGGTGGAAATGGAGGCCCTCTCCTCCTCTTGGGATCTGCGGTTAGCACCCACATTAGCCCCAAGGACAGTAGGTCGCTGCAGGGAAAGGTCACCTCCGCTGCTTGGAAATACAAAACAGCAGTATTTCCTTTCCTCTTATTTGTAGTTCTTATCTGAAGTCTCCTTCGACTTGATATTTAATCCTTCTCTGAAACTCAGCATTTTAGCCAATGAAACCAAGCCAACATGATAAAAAATAGCCTCCAAGATTCAATAAAAAGTGATACTCTGTATGTTAAACATTTCTAACATTGAACCAAACTATTGATTTAGAAAGGTTTCTGCTCAGCACTATATCACATGAACGTGTGCACATCTCTTGTTTATTTTCTGCTTTATGGCTTCTGGACAAATTATATCTGAAAAAGATGAGTTTGGAGTGAATCTGTTGGCAAATAGAGAGATGGAGACCTTGCAGACACAGCGAGAGTAAGCAGTCCTCAGGAGGATTAAGTAGTCTTTCCAGAGACTTTACACCTCACCAAATATCAAAGGAACTCAGCCACAGAGAATAAAAATGGGTTGTCAGAGCTTTGACAACTCTCGACTGTTATCTAGAGCCACTGCATTATTGCGGCAGTAATGAGAACTCTGACAGCACTACCAAGCAAGTTACCAATGGAAAGTGTAGATATCTTGGGCTTAAAGTGTTTTGCAGTGGAATAATTGCAACTGAAGAAATGGTGACTCACAGAGAGGATGGAATCGGTAGAAACAACTTTACTATCATTATTATATTTGGAAATATAAAAGAATCTTTGCACTGAGTCGGTTGGTGTCTTTACTTGAGTTTATCATCAGTTTGCAAAGAACAGCTTGATAACTGCTATTAATGCAGGTTTAAACCAGATTCTCTTTTCTTTTTTTAGCCACTTCTGGTAAGCAGAAACAAGCTGTAAACACAGCACTGCAATATCATATCCTTATTGGTTAAAATGGCAAAAATTGTAAGCAAACAGCTGCTTATTTACACAACTAGCAGATATGCAGCAACAATAGCATTCATTTGGAGTATGGCTACCTGAGCACTGTAAATCCAATAATCTCTTCTTTACCAGCCGCAACATTGACGCCAGGCTGGTTTTCACATTGCTAACTTTGTCTCAAATAGTGGGCTGCCTCTGCTTGAACCAAAGAAGGACAGGAGTAGATGGTTGGAATACACAATTTTGAAACCAAAGTTTGGAGTTCACATCCAGACTCCCGTCTGTGGTTATAGGTTTAGGCAAGATGCCACTTTGGTTCAGGTTAGGGAATGACTAACATGTTATCATTGTTAAAAGAATCCACGATGACAATATTACCACAATATCAGTAGAAAACTTTGTTTATTCACTCTTTTTTGGCAAATTAATGAAACTTAAAATATGAGTGAAGGGAGATGGAGAGAGTCTGTAACCGTAACTGTATCGTCAACACCGGTATATTGTGCAACCCCTCGTTCAGTATCAACATGTTTGTGACTTGCCATGTGCTGCTTATGTTAATAGAAAGAGTATTTTTTTGTGGCATTAGGTTTCCTTTAAAACATATCTACTCTTGCACATTAGTTGTATTTCAACATATTTCTTGGATATATGGTGAGACTGTGTGCTCAGTAGAACCATTTGCACCAGACGTCATTCATCAAGCTAAGAAATAATATATCACAAATATTAATATTTCACTATTCTATTGGAATCAATACTGTAAACATATCTTGAAAATAGCATTAAGCACATGATATCATACATTTATTCATCCTCTTTTTTCCCCTCAAGTGTGTGTTATATACAGTACATCTGGCCTATAAACTTTGGTGTGGATTGCATTAAGGTTTCTGTCTTCTCGGCCATCCGAGCATCAACATATTGATGCCTGATGACTGCCTGCTCGTGCCCCAGACGATTTCTCTCAAGACTGCAATAGAAAATACATCAGAGATTGTCACCAACTCAGGAGAACGTCAGTAAACTGTCTTGGCCCGAGCTCTAAGTCTTTACAAGAGACAAAACAGAATTACTTTATCATACAGTATTTTTGTCATTGGCATTAAACATAATTTCTAATCTACATATGCCCCAGTTTGACATTTTGCTAAATGTTGAGCTACAGTTTAGTTAAGATACTCACAATCTTCAGGTTGCCGTTTCCAGTCCAGTCCGTACTAATTACAATACTGAATAAGGCCATGGAAGCCACTGTTCCTCGTGGTAGGTTGTGATCATGTTTTCAGTCCATGTAGTGTAAAAAAGGAAAACCACAGCTCTTCCCACCAGCTGGCATGGAGGCTGGATAAACACGAGCTTTAAGTGCATCTCTGTCGTTCTCCCCCATGAGCAGCGAGTCTCCTGCACGCAGCTTCTAAAAAGGTTAAAACCAGCCAGTCTATCCAGCTGCTTGTTTCTTATTCCAGTCCATCTCCTCAGTAATGGACCAGTGCTGCTGGATCCATTGAGGGACTCAGCTCCAGTGGAGAAGGATGCAGGGATTACAAAACCCTTCAATCTGCACAGACACTGTAAAAAGCTCTCCCATAGTGCCACTTGCTGTTGTGCGTCAAGACCCTGAAGAAGAGATGAGCGTTCAAAGCTGTGCTGCTGTCGTCCCTTATTTACATTATTACATTCATATTCTTCAGCTACAGTCTGTTTAAACATACACACAGTAATAAAATGTACCTGTTCGTACACACTTTCATTCTATAGCAAGTCATAACATTTGATAATCTGACACTGACCAACCACAATAACTTATATTGCACATTTTGTAATGTTCACACTAACTGTTTCACCATAATGAACAACAGCTCACGCTGAATGTCTTCAGTCTATTACTAAGATTGTCACTGTCAAAAAGACTTCCATTATTGCAAGAAATAGATATTATTTTCTTCATTTTTTTTTTGCTCTGACCAAACTTTCATAAAATCCACTCCTCCTGAGTGAAGATAAATGATCTTCTGGTATTTTTGATTTATGACCCAAGTCACCTCCGTGCCTACAGCATTGTAGCACTTCATGCTCCTCATCAGACTAAATTAAAATGAGGAGAGAACCAATGCTCGAGCACTGATCATTATTTTTCAAGCCAGCCATGCGCTTCATTCCTTGGCTTAGACTGAGTTCTGCTCCAGTAAGGGCGGATGTTCTTTAGGTTGTTGAGGTGGTTCGGTCCCCTGGTCCTGCTGCTGCTTAGGTGAAAGCGGCTGCGGTTGTGGTGGAGGATCAGATTTGAAGCTTTCCTTCCGAGGGGGCTGTGTTGGTGTCGCTGGCTGTGACTCTGGATTGGGCATCTCTTTCTTGTCGCTGGGCTGAATCTCCAGAGCTGGTGTGTCCTTGCAGCAGAAGTACTGCTGCCAGATTTTCCTGAAGGCCGTGCGGAACTTCTTAATACGGAAAGCGTAGATAATTGGGTTGACAGCAGAGTTGCCATGGGTGAGCAGGATGGCGATGTAGAGGAGGACTATAGGCTTCTCGCACTCAGGGCAGAAGAGTGTGATGCAGTTGATGATGTGGAGGGGGAGCCAGCTGATCGCGAAGAGAAAAAGAACCAGAGCCAGCGATTTTGCAAGATTCAGCTCCTTGTCGTAGTACTTGTTGGGGTCTGCGTGGCTGGTGGTGAACTTTTTATTGTTAAGTTGCTTGTGGATAACATAGAAGATCTCTGCATAGATGACCAGCATAAACAGCAGCGGCGGCAGCACCCAGCCAAAAAAGTTGAAATAAACCATGTAGTCCATGCTGATGACATTTTCGAACTGGCAGGTGATAATGAGGTCAGAGCTGATGGAGCCATTCTGCTGGAGGCGCTTCAGGTTGTTCCAGCCTAACATGGGGGTGAGTCCCACGATGAAGGCCACCGTCCAGCATATCACCACTGCCAGCCCTGCTCGCCGAGGGGTCACCACCCGCTTGTACCTGCAAACAACACAGTCTCATGTCAGCACTTTCTCTCACAGCACCTTCAGGACACCGTTTCATATTTGCGACATATTTTTCTCTCTGTCTGTGCCCTTGGGCTGACAAAAGGTGCAATTCACAAGAAAGAGTTAGCATTCAGACCACAAGCTCCTGGACACATTACACACATTTCCTTGCAGCATATATTTCCACTTGAACAGGACCGTGCCTGCAAACCTTTACCAGTAGACCTTTTCCTTTGCAGCACTGCTGCTTTTCATACTTCTTTTGGTTCAGGGCAACACCAATTGAGCTCATAGTTCATACAATTGGCTTACTGTTATCTAATAATGTGTTACAGCGGGGACACACTGTAGGACTTGGCAAGCTACAACCAGCTTTAACTGATATGGCTTTTTCATTGTTTCCAGTGTCTTATCGATAAGAGGCAGAAGGTATAAGTAGGTAAAAGGTGCAGAGGCTGTAAAATGTTATCACTGCTGTTCTATGACCAAGACACGGCACAGAGAGACTCAGACTGATACTTGCCTCGAGGCAGGGAAACAGTGATCTGATCCCACTCATGTTGAAGAGTGTAGAGAGCAACCATTGCTCCCTTTCGGATTACTAATGATTTATATGTACAAAGTGTAGAGCCTGAAGCAAAACAAAGCCCAGTGCCATATCTTGGATTAGTATCGACCAGGGATTGTTGTGTTGAGACAGGTCTGTGTCTGAGCATGGCAAGGTGATCATCATTCACGCACTGAGCCTGGGAGCCGGTTTGAAGATCATATGCTAATCTAACAGCAGGGAGTGTGGGAGAAAAAAAATCTCCCTCTTAATCAAAGTTGTGTATAGGGAGTGGCAGTAGCACTTGAGTGACAGAATGTCTGATTTAAATAATACAAGGACTGTATATTTAGGATGTAAAAGTGTCTGAGGCAGACACCTTTAAGCTTGGATGGTTTTAAAAGATGAAGTAGTAAAAAGCTAAAATCCCTGATAAACTGCAATCATAACTCAAATGACTTTGTGATAGCGTTGATTGTTTATCTCATGTCTAAGACTCCGCTGACAATATTCCCAGACAATAAACTACCCTCTTCTACTAAGCTTATCTCTTCCGCCTTCCAGAACCACTGCTCAGTCTTTTGTTTCAGCCCGGCATGATAAACGACGGGTGGCATCTAAAACTAAGAGGGATACTGAACATATTGATGGCAAATCTGACCTTTTTTGTGCCCTCAAGAAACACAGACAACATATTTCTCCTGTATACAACCTCATTCTGTCAGTGTGCTACTCTGCCACATTAGCATCCGGACAAAGGAACGCTGTTGGTTGATCAGATAAGTCCTCGATAAAAGGTGTGGGACGGGAGTGGCAGTAGTACTCCCTAGTGATGCAATGTCTGATTTAAATAAAAAATGCTGTGCCCTCAAGAAACACAGAAAACATATTTATCCTGTATACAACCTCATTTTTGTCACTATGCTACACTGCCACACATCATCTTGAGGACAAAGAAACTAATTAAAGCTGTTGGTTGATCATATACGCCCTGGTTAGCTGTCATGTCAGAACTATATGCTAATAAAGGAACTGGAGGGATGGAGGCTGTGAAGTGAAACAAGACCCTTGAGGAAATTAATGCCCACAGCTCTGGAGCTAATATAAACAGTTCCAATGGTGTTGCTGGGTGCCATCCATTCTTATCACCGTCACTGTCACGTGTCCAAGTGGCACAGATATAGAGAATAACATGTGCCTGTCCTTATTGGGTTGTGAAAACCTCATTACCTGGTCGGGATCTTGACCCTGAGATAGCGGTCAATTGCAATAGCCAGCAGGGCCAGAATTGAACTTTGCGTCAACACCAGCACCGTGCACGCGACGAGCAGGCAGCTGTAAAAGTGAGTTTGGAGTCCGATGCTGATAGTGATGGCCAAAGGAATGACCAGAGCTCCCACTGCAATATCCGCCAGAGCCAGGGAGACGATGAAACAAAACGTGTTATCTCGCAACGATTTGTTAATTTTCACCGCCCAAACCACCATCACATTCCCGATTACAGACGCGACTGCAATCACCACCTCCATTCCTATGTAGAGCGACTGCGTTGATAGAAGTGCTACGGGCATCCTTGCAGATGATTATGTCCTTGATAGCAAGATTGATTTCAGAGAGGCTGCCTCTTGAGAAGCCAGCAGAGCAGTCCTTGATCTTGTTTGTCATACAGTATTTTCCAAAATGAGCTGTGCGTCCGTCAGTTTCACGCTGTCCACATCCTCTTGGTTCAGAGATATAAACAGCAACAACAATAATCCAGTTATTTTGTGGGGAAATGTGCGTTAACCAGCAGTATATCTAAACGTGAGGAGGTTTCCTTTTGGAGCAGGTGTTGTGGTCCGGTGGTTGTTGTGCGTCGCTCCTGCTCTGTGCCCTGCGCATCCACTTGGCTGAATACACCTGCTCCTGGAGAGAGCAGCATCGTTCCCTTGCGCTCCAATTTATCCAAGAGGGCGCTTCATCTTCATCGGTCGCCGTTTTTAAGTCAACAAAGCAGGTTTTAACAAGGCAATAAGCTATCTCCTGGATGAAAGCGCGCGCAGTTGCAGCTCCTGCGCAGGCGGTCCCTCTAGCTCTCTCCCTCACTGTGCTTTCGGTAAGACCAATAATGCAGTTGCCGAATATAGCTGCGGGTTTCTCAGCTTTTGTTGTTGTTCCATCCAGATGTTTTGTCTTTGTTTCTGTAAAGACAATATTATTGGTTTCACTCGGAGTCAATCGTTTCCCTTGGCGGGTGCGACTGCTTCTTTTTCCATGCAGAAATAAATAAATGCGCTGTTGCCTTCTGCGGGACCGTCCCAAGGAAGTCAGGTCGTGCAGAGGTGATTTGAACTCCCTCTCGTTATAATTTGCCATGCACGCCTTCCCCCAACGCCCTTTTTCAGATGCTAATGTCCTTGTTGGTTACCTATTGTTCTGATAAGAGGAGAGGCAGTGAACTGCCACAGCTGCCGCATAATAACATAGATAACGCTATTGAAAAGGGACGAGATCATATAGACAATTCCCAAGTGACACAAGAGAGAGTTGATAGTTGAGAGATAGAATCAATCAATATGAATCCCACTGTTTTCTCATTTCCCAGCATGGACTTAATTTAATTCAAAACATCTCAGAGAAACATAAATCGGAACAATAATAGATATTCAGGTCATTCTAAATATATGTGCTTCAGACTTCAAAGACATCCGCTATGAGCCTGAGGCCAGCACCAAACTAAATCTATAACAGCACGACTGGAAATGACTGATTTAGATCTATTGATCAGCCTTAAAATAATATTTCCTGGCTCGACCATTCAAAAGCATGTTTTCAGTGACACAAGAACCTTCTAGCCTGCGTGGGCTCTCTGGCCATGGCAGGATCTTAGTTTTCACATCAGTGCAGGATATGGAATATACCAGGATGGTAACTGTAACTTATGTAGTCTAAGATGGAAGAAAGCAGAATGGAAATCCTGGATTTCAGCGAGTCAAAATGATACATAAGCCAAAAAGCAATGTGTTCAACATACACACTGGGTGACCGTGTGTGATGGATGGTATAATGGCCAACAGTCAGCAGGTGCTCGGCTCTAACCAGCTTCTATCTGTGACCAGTGTCATGGTCAGAGACAGCAGCATGGTATAGAGGCCAGCCAATACACTAATGAAGGAAGCAGCCATATGGTCCGCTGGAGGTGATTGGCACCAGGCACACTTCTTTCACTGACATTTTAATGAGCATAAGCGTGGTGGCAATGCATGAAAAATCAATTTTTACACAGCAAAAGGTGTGAAATTACACATTTGGGCTGACATGGTTGACAAGCCAGAGAGATTCTGAATGTTTTATATTTCTATTTTATTTTTTAAAGAGGTTTCGCCATCAAGGTTGTATTTTCTTCAATGCGTTCAATCAAGTATCAATCAGTATACACATTCCAATGTTATGTCAAGCCTAGTTGAGAGTAGCAAAGGCCTGAACATGCAGGCATACATATTTCAGGCTGTTTCCTCATTGTGTTTTATCCTTTGAGCAGCTTAGAAACTCTGAGCAGGGAACACAGACATGCTCAACATGGCCAGCACAGACCTCATAACGCTGTGTTTGCTTGTTAGCAGTCAATGTTTTCACTGCGGGCGACTGTGGCTCAGTGGAGGAGCAGGGTCATCCTTAAATCAGAGGGATCAGGGTTGATCAGGGGATCAGGGTTGATCAGAGGATCAGGTCGCATGAATGTTAGTTTGTGGCACCTTGCATGGTAACCACTGCCATCAGTGTGAATGGGTGAATGATGACAAGTATACATTAAAGCGCTTTGAGTGGTCGGAAGACTAGAAAAGTGAAATACAAGTACAGTCCATGTATCATGTTACATGAGGACATGCACCCTGACGATGTGGGAATTATGAAACGTTCTCTGTATCACATACAGACTTCCTTAAATATACTTTTATCACTATCAAGGCCTTTCGGAAATGAGTTGGAATGAACAATCCTGAAAAACCTCAAACAATTCCGCCATATCCACAGAGTCAGGAAATGAGGGAATGCTTCAGTAAACGATTGTCATATTTTGCCATTTGGGGACGTGTGACCAGTGAAGTGCAGCGTGCTTCATTTTTATGAGATTCTACAGTTCAGTGCTCTTTTCTTGTCAAGTCCAGAATCAAAGATAACTCAGCAGTTACATAATGTCTACAATTATTTGTACGTGGCCTTCACCCAGCTCAGAGTTCTTTGATTGGTAAAAGGAAAGCTGTTCAGTTGTGAGGTCAACTGCTTTCAACAAAAACCTCTTCATCAAATGCAGATCATCCTGATATATGACAGAAAGGCACATTAACGGGCACAGGCACAGTGATGCCTTGACAAGCTTGTACAGTGTGTCAACCTCTTTATTCTGACACAGCATAATTTAAACGAAGGCTTCAACTGCCTGGATAGAGAACCAAGCACTGAGCCATGTCCATATTCAAATGAGAAAAGATCACACAGCGTCTTCCTCCCCTGTGTCTTGTCGGCTGAGATGGGTTCAAAAACAATATTGCTCAGCCTTTAAAAAAAAAAAAAGCACAAGCTGTGAACTGCAGTGTTGTTCCCAGCGGACCACTGACCCAGACGGCAACAACGTTATTAAAACTGACAAAAAGATTTGGGATCTCGGCCTATTCGCCTGGACTCAGTTTAGCCATTTCAAACAAGGCTGGGGGATTGAGGAATACAACTACAAGGGCTACTCCAGGAAAAACAAGACAAGATGGATAGCCTCGGCTTTGTTGCTCAGAAGACCTTCAAGAAAATCTCAGATAAGGAGGCAATATATAAACATTTGAGCAATTACAGAGGGATAACAAAGGGATAAAAAAAAGTATCATAGCTGCTGGGAATAGACCCTTGTAAATTACATGGAAATTCTTTGGAAAGTGGTGCATCACAGAGAAAAAAAGAAAAACAGATGTCAGATTAGATGTATGCGTACTCATTTCTTCCATGAAAGCCATTTGTTTTCACACAAACACAGCAATCAAGTCTGCTAGTTTAATCTACAATTAATATAAATATACAGTTACAGTTGATGTTGTTGAGGACAGCAAACAGCTGCACACAACAAGCAGAATGTGTTGCTTCAGGAATAATAGATGTCATAGCAGAACAGGTGACTTCATGGATAGAAATACTGCACATCTGACTGCAGGACAAGTGCATTTGTCGCTATGAAATTTTACATTATCCATGTGACCCAGATTGTGTGTTGTATTTTAACAGTCAAAGTGGTTTGAGTCCTGACTGTTAAGTCTCTGGAGGAAAGAATCTTATACTGATTAATAATACTTAGCTGTAGCTTGATTTTCTTCTTTAATCAGAGAAAACAATCAGTGGACACACTCATTTTTGTGTAAGAGCTCTTCGCAGAGTCTCCAGCCGGCTAACCCACATCATTCTGCTGTCTCACAAGGTGTCTGTGAAATTTACCACTTGAAGCTTGAACTGACAGGGTGAAAATTAAAAATGTCAAAGCCTAGTCAGGCAGCTCACTGTCTGGTATCATACAAAAAGCAATCCTTGATAATAACTGGGATATTTTAAATGTGTGAGTTTTTCCATTTGGCCTGCTAATGAGGTCATGGCAGGGCCAGAAGGATTTGGAAATACAGGACTACCCACCTGTGCATCAAATACATAGAGATTGTTGAAATGATTCTACTTTTAGAATTAAATTAATTAAACCATTCAACCATGCATTTTTCTTCAAAGCAAAATAAGCCTTAAAAACTGTTGAAATTGTGTACTGTAACGTCCGCCTCAGGTGATTAAAACCCCCAAATCCTCAGAAACAGTAACAAAGAGTATTTAAGTTAAAGAAGTGCCCGGATAACATGGGGAATGCACTTATTAGTTTACTTGCTCATCATCTCTTGTTGTTTTAACATTTTGGTTTAGTATCAATTAAACAAACAAGATATAGCATGCTAATTATTGCGCTTTAAAGGAGCTGGTCGGGAGATGTTGTTGCCTTTGGACAGACCCAGGCTCGCTCTTCCCCTCTGTTTCCATTTGTTGAAGAAAAACTTATTTCAGGTCCAATTCTGTAGCAGATGAGTTTCATTCATTTCATTTTCTTAAACTCTAAATTGTCAATATATTCTTTTGACAATTTCCTAGTCCTTAATATTTGTATGGAAAAGTAAGCTACCATGCAAAATAATCATGTCTTTATGTGTTCAGCTATTGCTCTGAAGATTTAAGATTCTCCTCTCAGTGGAGAAAGTTAGAGCTTAATAGGGAATTCCCAATGTGCTTGTGCCCCTGTTTGTGTATGATTGTATGTTTGTATGTGTGCTAAAATGTAATGACGAGAACCATTAAAAACAGAAAAACTAAACCCAAAACCGTGGTCTCTGTAATGCAGCTCTGTGGGGAGAGCACCTCTGCGTCATCCAACACCAACCTCAAATAAGATTACTGTGCAGAAAATACTGAGCCTCTCAAATGTTCCGCTGCATCTCCCACCACTCTTCACTCCATCCATCTACACAGAAAACCAGCAGACAGCAGTGCCACTCACTGCCTCTCACAATATATCAAGGTTAAATATAGAATTCACACCTTGCATGTTGATATTCATAATGTTCCATCTGCATCGCCCCCCCAGTCACTGATGAGCAGCTGATCAGGGTAAAAACATTTCAGATTCTCCCACAGACGACTTCACAGTAAAAAAAAAAATTTCCAGCAGCCGCCACACCAATCATAGAATTAAATACAGAGCTATTTGGAGGCAAATGTAAGTGAGGAACCCACATCCTGTTTTCGTAAAGGTGGGGGAGTTGGTCATGCTTCGTGTTCTGCTTCTTAGTGCTATTTTTGACATAATTTAATTTGGCCGCCTCTATGAGTGCAATATAGCCGATGCCAACAATGTATAAAAACAATTTATGATTAGTCTTGATTTCTTCTCATGGTTACACGCTGTTACACATATCGAAAGGCCTTGGATAATAACAGGGAATATTTAATGTCTTTCCCCCCAACATGTGATCCTATTAATGCTACACAACACTAATTGGAAGCATTTTGACAGCAGGATGTACAGTACGATGATCACAGCTTGCTCATGAAATAGTGATGCTCGATATTATATCCGCTGGTAATTGCAAATTTCTAATTTGTCAACAAAGGTGATAATTAGGGAAGTACAACTCTCACACTATATAATTAGATCCCGAAGTGAGAGGGAATAAAGCTGATAATTATTGCTTTGAAAACGCGAGTCAGCACCTCCCTTTGAAATCAGCCTCTTGTTCTTGTTCGCCGCTACAGTAGTGAACTTCTTCTCTCGTATATAAAGGCAACACGGAGGAAACTGGTGGAGGATCAGCGAAAGGGAGAGAGAATATAATTAGATAGAGGAGTAGGAGAGAGGGATCAGTTTGGGCTCTGCACAGCAAAGAGATAGATGAGAAAGGAGATGAAAGGAAATGAAGGGAGAGGTGGAAAAATGTGTGGGTTAATGGCAAAACTCAAATTCTAATCTATTTAGGAGGGGTGGTCAATCCCAAGTCTAAGGCCGTGATGTGGCCTCTTGTGAATTGATTGCTTCAGAATGTGTCTTTTAAAGTTACGGCTGTTGTTGGCCCACTTTGCCGTGATGTTACTTTGGAAAGGCGCGTCCGACGAGTACAAAGAAAACTAGGTCAAACGTGTAGTTTTGTCTCACCATGGATGAAGACGTTGTACTCAACGTCTTTGATGTTGGCTCTGCGATTTTGGAGGCTTTCAGGATCCAGTGTTGTTGAAAGAATTTATAAATGAAGCCCAGTTCCTTATAGGAGGATACATTGAAACGCTCCAGTATTCAGTGTGCATGACTATCACCATGATAATCCCATACTACACAATGAATTGGGCTGGGACTGTGCACTGGTGCTGGTCTATCATGCAAAACAGTTTGGATGCCACTAATCAGACTGGCTGACTGGGGAATGATGCATTATGCAAAAACATATTATGTGTGCTGCTGATTAGATAGGTAGGAGGCATTTCATCTTCTAATTTATTCTGATTCCTCTAACCTGTGTGCCTCAGTGTTTGTCTAATTGTTTATAGCTTGTCAATACAGGAATGCTGTTCTCTATATTGGGATTAAAGGTTGAATTAGGCCAAACTCTGTATTTTAATGACAGTATGTCCTGACCAGTTAGCCATCAAGTTGCAATACTATTTGTGTACATTAATCCTCACAGAAAAAAAAAAGTTATTTGTCATAAGGTGATTTTATGGTCCCCTACTATTTAAAAAAAAGATCATTACTCCTTGTCTTCTGAGCATCAATATCTTGGATGGATTCTCATATCCTCATTTCCATACCATGTACAATCCCAGAATATGTTATACTTATTCCACTTGTTCCGCTACTACTCTGCATTATTTGTGTGTGTGTGTGTGTGTGTGTGTGTGTGTGTGTGTGTGTGTGTGTGTGTGTGTGTGTGTGTGTGTGTGTGTGTGTGTGTGTGTGTGTGTGTGTGGAGATGACACGTGCATTATTGAATTGTTCTTTACTATATTTGTCACATGTGCTCGAGGAAGATATGTTGCTCACACTCCATAAAACAAAGACCACTAGCAACAACTTCTGTGGATTGGTTACTGTAGAGAAGACTAACATCTGCTTCTCCCAGAATAAATGAGGCAGAGTATTTGTGCTTCAAAGGACATGTGCTACATTCACATACATGCCATCCTGCACAATATTTCCTTTTCACCACCTCTCGGTTGTAAGAATCCACCGACTAAAACGTGGCACGTTAAAAGGGAGTTATGTTGGTCTTTTAGAATATCCAACAGTGTAAACAATGTGGGCAAGACCGCATCTTCTCCTTTAGTGCCTCCAGCAATGACACTGTGTTGTGTTAAAAGCAGTCTAACTGTCTTATTCTCCTGTTCCTGTAATCCAGATGAAACTGGAGAAAATATAAATAGCCGCATGGTTAGGTTGTGTACAGAATGTTCGCTCAGCTTGGCAGTCACACTTTAAATTAAGCACTTGAGAAAACATACTCTCTCAATTACAAGGAGCGCTGTTGGTTGATCAGATAAGCCCTCGATATAAGGTGTGGGAAAGGAGTGGCAGTAGCACACTGTATTACAGTGGTATCTGTAAAACTTGAAAAACAAGGACTTTTTTTTCAGAAAGAAGGGAGAAGAGGTTTGTCTGAATTGCTTCACCCACTGACACATTTCTTGCCAATTGTTTGACAGCATGTGCACCCTCTTTGCACTCCCCAGAAGAGAAACTGAAACTGAATTTGAAAGGGTCCCCGCCTCTCACCACCCTGAGATCCTTTCAAACCATCTATGGCTGAGAGGAAGCATGATAGCTTATTAATGGGATCCATCCCCCCACTCTATGGCCACTTGCCATTTCAATTTAGGAGCAATATTGCAAATTAAGGAAACTGTTGGCAGAGCTGGAATTATTAAGCACCATTTGGTAAGTGGTGTGTGGGTTTACACAAATGGGACGTCTAAATATTGGTGCTTAGCAGGAAATAAATAAGAGAAATGTGAAATGCATTATGCTCGCTTGTGTGTGGATGCTGGAAAGCGCCATGAAAGAGTTCTGCAACGTGAGTGCTTCGGTCACAGTGGGAGGGGATAAAAACCCTGTAAAATATGTGGATGCATTATTAACATTCAGATGCGAATGAATAGGAGGCACCATTTTAGTCTGTCATTTGCATTGTCATGGCTTAATTGAAAAGGCAATCAGACCAGCAATTTTAAACAATTGCCAGTCTGTGTTGTGCACTGTGCCCACAATCTTGAAAATGAAATAGACTTCACTGGGTTTAGCTTTGATTGATTTAATGTAAGCAGTTTTTCACTGGCTTTTAAAATCACATGACGGTTTAATTGAAGAGACTGAAAGTTAATGAGTTTTAATGTAAGAGACAAGAGCGTAGTTTGGGAGAGGAGAATGTAAACAATCATGTTGTCGATCAACTTGTCTTGAATCTCATTTCATTAATTGTGTACTTCAGTTTTGACTGACTTGTCATCCATTGATCAATCCTTTTAAACAATACACCCATTTACCCTGTCAAAAATCATCCATCCATCCTTTTAAAAACATACATCCCTCCATCCATCTCTTAACACTATACAATCATCAATCCAAACAAGCAATCAAGCCTTTCAAACATCACATTCCTCCATCCATCAAGTGTTTCAGATTGGCTCTTGATTGATGTTGATTGTCACAAATTGAAATGTTTTCATTGGCAGTTCATTTGACTTCCCTCTTAAATCTTTCACCAAACATGAATATTTACCAGCACGTTTGACACCAGGATAGATTGATGTGACTGTGTTCAGAGGTTATAGTATACATACAGTATGTGTTGTCCTTTTTGTTTGTGCATTTCCATATGCAGATTGGTTCATGGCTTTGCAAGTTCATAAGACATTTCTTCTTGACCCAGTGACCCTGAACGTGTATGTGACAGCCATGCACAAGCTCTTGATTAAATGCTTTGTTGAGAGCTAAATCCATTCCTTCTGGACCGATGTATGAGTCCTCCATCAACCACCAGCCTCCATATGGGAATTCATGTTTGTTTCTATGGCAACAGATAGCAATGCCGGAAAATTTCAGAGGAGGGAACATCTTCAGTGTTTAGTGATATAATCACACCAACACAGACACACTAAGCTCTTGTGGTGAAGTCAAGCGGAATGTTTTAGTTTTTGGTGGAAAGGGGCAGGGGAGGTAAACACCTCGAACAACAGATGAGACCCGAAAACCACCCAGTGAGCATTTCCCCCCTCATTTGCCATCTTTTTCCTTTTATCCTGGGCAGCTGGGCCATGGCTGCAAAGAACTTAAATGTTTAACGCATGGGCAATTCAAGTCCACACACACACACACACACACACACACACACACACACACACACACACACACACACACACACACACACACACACACACACACACACACAGAATAACACTTAATAGAAGGGAGGGATCAAGACCTTCTATTTACAGGTGTGTATGGAATCATTAAGGACCAAATGGGCTGTGTGTGTACTAACATGCCAGGCCAATGGGGTCATGTGAGGACTACTTTTTGTTGTTTTGGTGTTTATTAATAGTGCAAGAGAAGTGATTATCAACTATGCACATGAGTATGTGTGTGAGCTGTGTGCCTACGGATAAAGGGAGAAAAGAGAGAAGATCAAAGAAGACAAAAAGCTTGGTGAAAAGTGGACTGGTCGGTGGGGTGGGAGTTTTATTCATTACCCATTTCTAACATATATTCTCCCTTTTTCATATTTTTTTTAACATTTTGTTTTTATTAGCTTATTTTCCCTCTTTTTTTCTTCCTCCTCTGTCCTTGCTTTTGTTTTGCCTGAGGCCGTGTTTAGACTCGTAGGAAGTTGCTGGCCCATTGGAGGTGTACGGCACATGGTGATGTCTGTGTATTACTGCACCAAACGTGGAAGTACTGTTTGCTTCTGCAATAGAAAAACATCCATAACTTTTCAGTAAATAACAGTAAATTGATGTTGAAAGACAAGTAAGCGCACAACATCTCAGCATTTAGAATACTGTCCCTGAGAAGAACACCTTCAGGATTTCCATCAATAGTTTATTTTCCAGTGGCTGACTCTAAACCAAATTATTGTCAATGCTGGCAGCGTACCGACTGCTGACTGACTGCTGACAGTGTTTTCTAAAGCTGAGGTGTTACAAGACTGTGAAACAGCCAGTGGCATCTTCCTCCTCTTTAGCATATTCATGTGCAAGAGTTGATTCTGTCTGACACAACTGAACACACACAAGCTGCAGCTGCAATCTGAGGCTTAATACTGCCTTCAATTATATTTTAAATTATTAAAACACCAAGAAATATTATATCCACTCTCTACCGAAATTATGAAAAACACATTTTTAAACAATTGTTGGTCTCACTATAAATGTTAGACCAGTGAATTAAACATCATAACAACAGCTAGTTTCCTCGGTGCAAATCTAAAATGCTTCGTGACATGAGCTCATGCCATACCAACTGCCAGAGTATTTTGATCAAGATAAAGACTTGGCTAAAAGTGACCTCCTAAATCAGATCAGCTAGGTCGCCACACATCACTGAGAGGAATGTTCCCTCTAATTTTTTTCAGCAAAAGAGCTCAGGTCAGCGTGATGGACTACCGTGGAAGAATTTTGTTTTAAACTATCCACTCTTGGTTCTCATAGCCAAGAAGCATGTAATAAATGCGTTATATTTCAAGCATCTTACAAAACAAGGTTACACAATACTGTCCACAAAAACAACAAACAAAGCCTCATTAAAGGAAATACAATGTTTGCCTAAAAATGTCCTAAACTCTGAATCCTTTTGTACATTTTGACTTCAGTCTGCAACTGGGAACAGTCAGAGTTTTCTCTGTGGAGCTGAGATTATGTCTTTGTTCATATTGGCTGGCAATTTAAGCAGTAGAATATTTTTTCTTTGCTGTAATATTATTACAATTTTTAAATCACTTCTACAATTATTAGTCAGTCTAAACTAACTGCATGTAGTAAATAGTTGTTTTCTCTGAGATCAGAATACAGAAAAATGATATTCAACATGAGATGAAACAAAAGTATAAAAATGTTTTTCTTCATGATAAAACACTTTCAAAGTAACTTCCAGAGATTTATCAGAATTAGAATCAGAATCAGCTTTAATGGCAATGTAAGTTTGCACATACAGTTGCACAACGGCTGAAAAGTCACTAACCACAAGTCCAGTTAACTAATGTAGATATAAATTGTAAGATTTTGACACCAACCTGTGTCTATAAACTGCCTGTGATGAATGTACTTCAGAGGTGCGCTGTATTTCCTGTTCCTGTTTAGATTTCCTATGATGCAAATTAAAAAAAGGAGGTACTACTGTTTTTGATTTGTTTGTCATGTGTGTGTTGTGTTACAAATGGGCTACAACTGAATTTTGTTGCGCAACCCTGTGTTGCCTAAAGACAATAAATGGTCCCTGAATATTTAATGTTTCTGAATTCACAACACAGAGAGATTAATATTGCATACAGAAGTTTTTAGTCACATACGGTATGATAGTTTACAGTCAGGAAGGACAATTCCTACAATGTGTATTTGCATTGCAGGTGCAGTAAAATCACTATTCATGACACAAGGTGTTGTTCAGTTATCTCCTTTCTTTACTTTCCATTGAGTCTATCCAGTTTACATAATGCAAGTCAATCCGACTTGCATTATGGCTCTGGAAATGAGTTCCAGGGGATTATGTGAACATTGACAGAGATTAATAATAATACAAATGCTAATTTTCTCAAGAGTATTGGGGCGAGAACATGTCTGAGACAGCTGAAAGTAAAACTGTATCGGGAACATGGCTGACTGAAGTGATATGAGCATAATAATCGCATCATGTCCAATTATTTGTGGTCATGCATATTCAACAATAATACGTACACTGTATTCCAGTAAAAAGCTTAAAAGGAAAATGTTAATGTTCATTCTTTGTTGACTATGCCAGAGATGTGTTGACTACATGGCTGTTTGGATACATTGCAAAACGGTGAATTGGGTCCTATTCCTCGTACCTGGCTTACTGAGTTAGCCGGATAATTTTCAGGATAAGATGATGCATGTCAGGCTTTTCAGTTCCACGAAGCAAGTTTGGATAAATCACCATAGCAACACATAAAAGTCACTTAACCTGCTCCAGCGCAGGCTAACTGAAACTCACTGGATAAGTTGGCCTCTCCTACCGGACGAAAATGCCAGCTCCCTTTCTCATTGATGAAGGAGCGATATTAGTTTCATAGGGAGAGAGTTCTTTGAGATCGCCAAGATCCGTTCTCACATCAAGATGACTTCCTGTACGAGCGCTATCGATTCTGCTTACAAGGAATCCTATATTTACGAGACTTTCTCGAGCCGTACATTGAACACCACACGGCGCAACCGAGCATCCACTGTCTCACAGACTGTATGCATAGACTGGATCACAGCCTTGAGCTTTTTTGCAAGTGCTACATGTTTGTACAGTGTTGGCGATGCAGAGAACATCGGGAAAGCCGCTGCATGCTGTGCTGTTCGTAACCTTTATTTAGCGCTTAAGAAACTGATGTGTTGAAAGCATTCATAATTATATTACAGTGTTATTAGTACACCATACATATCATTATTGTGGTGTTAAGCTGCGTTCACACCAAATAGTTGCAAAAGCGTTGCGAATGTGTGAACACAGCTTTAGACTTTGCCACGATTATGCTCTTGACTTCCTCATATGCGTTCATGATCATCTCCTGCTCGTCAGCGGAGAAAAAAGTGGCTTGTCCTTTGAGTTCATTTGCCATTGTAGTGTTAGAAGATCATGGATTCAGTGCACGACTATTTCCCCTTTTGAAGAGGAACGGGCACGCGCAATTATCCAAATGACTGACGTCTGGTTTGAATTAACAAGACTGATTTAACGCGGATCAGCCTTTGAGAAACTGAGTTAGTCTGACGTCAATCATCGGGGTAATTTAAGTGGATTATAGGACATTTGATCGATTTAGTTCAACCATGTACGAGGAATGGGGACCTGGTGTTAATATTTTTGTTCTGTTCAAGCTCAACTATACAGGACAGGTGGTGACTGAAGTGCATACTTAGTGTCTCCTGAGGATGAATCCTAATGGTTTTGCTGAAGTATTAAAGTAATCAGATTGACATTTTAGGATTCATGCTCCACAAAGGACAAACCACTTACCATTTAGGGGGATCCCTCCTTTTGTTTTGCCCTAGCCTGTTTGTATTGTGGTAAAATCATTAATTCCCCAGTGAGGATTTCAATTTTAGTGTTAACGTTGATTTTTGTCTGGCAGCTGGTAACTTTACAATGAAAGGGGACAAAGCTTTTGCAGTCAGTGCCCCCGAGGATGAGGGGTTGCATTTAGGCTACAGTATATTTTACATCACTTCTTAAAACCTAAAAAGCCTTTTATTACATTAGCTCAATATTTAACTTAGTTCCACTCGGCTTTGTGTGTTTTATTTGTTCATTTTATAGTTTTTTCCAATCTTATTTCATTGCTTTTAGTTTATTGTTTTCTATTCTTTGGTAAAACACTTTGCAACAATGTTTTTAAAAAGGTAATCACTGAAGTGTATCATTATATTTACATTTCACTTTACCACTTCAATTAATTTTGTCAATATGGACAAATCTTTTTTTATGAGGTGTAATGCATATTGTAGCCTATAGGAGCCCCCAATGAAGCTATAGACTTCTGAAACTTGTTCACTTTCATCAGTTGAGATACATGTATTTTGTGGATTTCTACGTCAAGTCATGATGTTGATATTTGTTTCTTTTGGTTTGTTTTTTGGTATTGAGGTCTTTTGGAACCATATTTCTGCCAAACACAGACAAATAATAGATGCCTATTCTTCTCATGGGGAAGCAAATGAACTAGCACACACTGAGTTATATATTGTCTTCATGTATTTTATATATATCAATCATAAATTCGATGTGACATAGCACACCGTCAGTGCCTTATAGGGAGGAATGAGATTGTCTCGGCTGAACTCATGTTGTTTGTTTGATGGACAAATAAGGGCACAGATTAAAGCACACAGATGTCATGATGCTGAGATTCAGATAATCCTGGCGTTGTTAAGGAATCTGCTGAGATTCTTTGATAGTCTACACAAACTGTCTGCGCCTTAAAAACCTCACACAAAACGGTCATAGAAGACTGTTTGTTAACATTGTTTTAATTGAAGTGAAATGAATTTGGAAGGCAAGTGACCAAATACTTAAATATGTATATTCCTCTCAAGCCACAATAATATGTATTTTCCTACCATTTGCTATTACTACAAGTACAAATATGTCCATCAAAAAGTTGTGCTTATATTTAGTTTTATAAGTGTTCTTCATTACCTTGTTGTAGATGCACATGAATTATACATGCTGAGGCCAAGGTCATCTATCAATTTTCCTTTAAGATCTACTGAAGTGTCCCTGTCCTTACCCAAGGGTGGGACGTCAAGATCAGGCCTCTGTGCATACCAATTGTTTACAATAAATTATCTTTCATGCAATAGCAATTCATACCAGGCTATGTCTGATGGGTGGATACTGGGTTGGTTGATGTGTTTTACTCTCCCTGTATAATTCGGGAAGGTTTGGTTCACCCAAATAACAAAATAGAGTCTATGTCTAGTTACATATTTTAGTTTTATTTACTGATCTCCATGTCTAAAATTGTTGCATCTGCACAACCTTAGAAAATGTGCTAAATTAAAATAGTGAACATGGTAAACGTTATGTGCTAAACATTAGCATAGTAGCATTGTCACTCATGTTTCCATTCAATTGCCAACTTTTTAAATGATAAAAACATGAGATGAGAAATGAGAATTAGGCGGAGGACTTGTTGGAACCATGCAGCAGCCAGAGCCGAGCAGAATTAAATGCCTGTGGGCCAGATGTCAAGTCAATCTGCATAACATAAGTTGTGTGCAACAGTCCACACCAAAGCCAAGCAGTATTTATTAACATTTAACCCCTTTTAACCCGTGGTAGTGAGCACAGCTGGGAATCTAGGTCTGTCAATCTGCATTCCCCATTCATCAAGGGAAAAAAGCTATTTTTTATTAGGTTGTTGCATCAGTGTGACATTTTCACCTGTCACTCTCATTATTTTACAGATGAATTCCTAATGAAGCACGGCAGTGCAGAGTTTGGTCAGAATTTTATTTCAATAGCCACTTCATAGCGTTCCAAGAAACCAGTTCATCTAAGAATCTGATGCTGTCGAACACAAACGTTTGACTTGGATACCCAAAGGTCAAATTGAGTTAATTAGACATTGCACCACAGAGCACTTGAGGGAACAACTGATCTAAAATCAAATCAACAGCACTTGACAGGAGCACTCCTGGTTGAACCACAGACAAAGAGACCGGAGAGAGCACACACAAACGCTCTAAAGTAAGCAACTCCACAGGACAAACCTCCTAAATTATAGATGACCTGGACAACTGGAAGTGCAAGTTCTCTTAATGGAAAACTTTTTTAGCAATACTGAGAGAGATAGAGAGAGAGAGAGAGAGAGAGAGAGAGAGAGAGAGAGAGAGAGAGAGAGAGAGAGAGAGAGAGAAAGAGAAAGAGAGAGAGAGAGCTCAGAGCAGTGGGTTTGGAATTAATATTTTATCTCTCTCCCCCCACTCTTTTTCTTTATCACTTTCTGTTTCTGACAAGACAAGTTCTACTCGAACAGAGTGTCTGACTTTTGCTGAGGCATTTCACGGCCTTGGCCAAAGCCTCAATCTCAGCCATCCGCTCCCAGCGAGACCAATCACAGGTCACGCCTGCCTTCAAGTCATGGCAGTCCTGCGCTGACAGTCAGCCAGTTGAATTTAAGATGTAGAACCGTAGAGACTTCTCTTCCCATCCAGTCGTCTCTTTTCATCACACTATGGGATTGTTTTGTCTCTTTGGTTCCTATTCTCTCTGCTGTAACTTATTTTCCTGTTTCACCTGTGTGATGTTTCTGCTTCAGATTCTCCACTTCACTGAACCTTCTTTTCGTTTGCTCTTAGCTTTTAATTTTTCCATTAGTACCACATACTAATGCTAGTACTAGTTCTCCACCTCCCACACCAGCCACCCACGGGCACACATTTTTACACTCTTGTAATCCTGTTTTATATATTTCACCAGCTGCTGCCATGCAGTGTAAGCATTACACTCACGCTGGCATGAGGGCGTTGTCAATTAGAAGAGGGCTGTACTGTAAAACTCTGGGGTGCTAAGCGCCATCTCAATCAGAATATAATCAGGGATGACACTTAGCTGCACCACGAATCTGACAGTAAAGCCCCGACATGCTATCAGAGAAATGCCAATTTAATGGTGATGGTGGAATTTATTCTCCACAACTGTAGAGATCCCCCCCCCCCCCCCCATTTCAAATGGCCACAATATGTTTTGTGCCATTAGGTTGTGTAGGCGTGTGTATGAATGTGTGTGTTTTATGAATTTCCTCCATGCCAATATTTGCCCATCATGTCATGTCACCTGCTGATAGCCGTTAGAGAGCTAACATTTCCAACCCTAACATGCTGGCAGGTTGTAATGAGCAGCAGTATTCCTCCGGGAGCTTTTCCTGCCTCGGCTCCGGAAAGCCACCTGGCTTGTCTCCCTAACCTGGAGGAACCTTGTGTTCTGAGAGACATTTCAGGGCTGACTGACAGCATGTCATCACTTCTTTCTGCAGCTCTTTTCACCTGCGCAAGTTATCCTTTGGTGGATGAGGTGACCAGCAGTTGCAGAGAAGGTTTGAAAGGTCTATACTTAAAAAAGTAAGTGAAATGAATAAGAAATGTGCTGCAAGAGGCGCAAAGTCAGCAAAGAAAGAAGTGGGGAAAGCGTGTCAAATTCGTTTCCCTTCTTATACAATAGTAATTGCGTTTACAAAATCCAAAACATGCTGCACAGCTACAGACATGAAATGTCTATATACATAAAATGCATACATACAACGAGTGCTTTTGATCACATGAATTATGAATGGCCACTCATGGTACTCTCGAAATAGTCAACATGGCAGCCTGGCATGACAGTAGCCGGATACAGAATATTGGATTGCATCTCTCATTGCTGCAATCAATAGCTGGCAGGTCATCGCCGTTTCAGTCTAAAGATCTGACGCACTAAAATAAATAAAAAAGATATTCACGGTTATAGAGACACACACCTTCGGACTAAGTGAAAGGAAAGTGCCGAAAGGAAAACGGAAATAGAAAAAAGACAGTAGTTAGGTTTTTGCAGACCTAAGTGTTTCTGCTATCTCACTGCTCCCCTCTAGCTTTTATTCAATGAGAGAATCTGCCCTTAGAGAAAACATTAAAGCAAAGGCAGATTTTTGATTAAGTCTGATCGCAGTCCTCCCTTGTGGGCTCGCCATTCTGTGACATTAATTGCGAAAGAGCTACTTAATGAGTCAAATGGCGCGAGGTTAGATATGAGAATGTGGGGTGTTTTTTCAGAAGGATATCACGTTGTTGAAGATCTGCTCCACACTTGTTATCAGGTCTACATTCGAAAATGTTACCTCTGCGGGACTTTTTTTCCTAAAAAGCTCATCTTATATTACATGTGTTTGCATACAACTCTCAACCTCTGTCTGTCTGCATAATAATGGCTCAGTGAATGTCAAACAATCCAGTGATTGTCTTGAACACAGAGATATGGTTAACAGCCCTTTAAAAGTGTGGAGGTGCTGACTTTTCCAGCAATTATACCCCCTTCAGTCTTTCCCTCTCTGTTCAGTGGTCTTATTTGTTCTTGCAAGATGAACAAACATATCTTCCAGTATGCTATAGACCGGTATGAGCTGTCTCATTGATGTCAGTAATTCATTATGATGATAAAGACTCTCATGTATGTTATAATGGAAAGCAGCATGGCAACACTTGTTAGTTGCCTGATTAAAATATATTGTTCCATCTAGTAATTTTGTGTTAACAAGGAACAAACTCTCAGCTGTTGCATTTAGAATGAGCTTCAGTTTCCCACCTGCATTGATTTTTCTGGCTGCAATCAATACACACGTGCAAGGTCTCTTTTGCCTGGATGATACCCGAGAGGGAAAGAAATGTTGTCAATGTAGAGTCGGAAGAAGGTTTGGTTTGCTGAAAATGTATGTACCTGAGAGGAGAATTGAAATGAAGTAAAAGTAAAATTCGCTACTCTCTTCCAAGTGCTTGATCCTGAGCTGTTATCAGCTCTGCAGGAAAGGTCGCAGCACAGATTTAGCCTTTTACTGACTGATCTCTGGACATTCAGTCCCTGCATTCGCAGCCTGAGAAGATACTAAAAATAACTAGGGCAAATGTCTGAATCCTGTTTTAAGTTAATTCACTCCAACAGAGTTCGAGGCGCACAGCACTCTGCCAACTGGGCCTCATGAAATGATAATGAGAATGCTGCTGTCTGCCGACAATGAGGTAGACGCAGCTCACGCAGATACAATGGCGGCAGCTCGAGATTGGCTACTTATTTCACAGTTTGAAAAATTCAGCATGTTAGACAAACCATCATATTTTCTGTCTCTCTGGCTCGATGTCTCCAAAAGAAAAAAACATTCACTCAGATCTGAGCGGTTTCTTCTGCTGACACTAAGCGCCACAGTATGGTGATGATCGCAGAAGTTGGGAGCACGGGTCTGTCATATTTGACAAAAGCAAAACTTAAAGCAGCAAATTAATTTATCATAACCTGAGTTTTAGGAGATAGCTTTGTAAAACCTGAGGAGGAAAGTGATCCGTTGGCGCCGATGAAGGGAGACCCAGAGCTCTACTTGTGTAATCTAGCTGTTCTTTGCTGAATAGCTGAAAGCAAACAGCTTTTGTTAACACGTTGAGCCCTGTGTAAGACCTTAACTCTCTGGGGGTATTAATATTTCACTCACTGTGCATAAGAAGAATCTTAAAAGACCATCAAACTGACAGAGTGTGTTTATCTAAAAGGTCAGCTGACACAGCAGATGGAGAGAGATAAATGTGGATCCAAATCTTTTCAATCTCAGTGGCGGAGAATATGGAAATCTGCTTTCTTTCTTGTGGAGAAAGACGCAAAGAATGAAATGCCTCCTACTCTGTAACCTAGAATCAGGATGCTACCGTGTTTGAGCAGAGCAGGAGCAGTATTTCACAACGATGATTCCTGCTCGGTTGAATTCAATAATTAGGGCTCCATTATCATTATTTTTAAACTGGTATGACAACGGATCACATGACTACGTAAGTAAAAGGAATCCCTCGTAGACAAACCCCCAGAGAGTCACTCAGCAGCTAAAGAGACAGACATCCTACGCAGGAGTTGGTGGAGACAAAATCACAGCTAGGAAGAAAGTGAATGTTGGACTCTCATTCATCAGGTGTACACAAACATGACTCCAATTGAATGAGGAGGTTTCTGTTGGTCTGTTAGATGTGTAAATAAGCTTGCTAACATCTGCCATAACAACTTGAAAAATGAAAAATACCTGTTTGTCACATCTATCTTTACAGTTCCTTTTCGCTGCCTGCAAGAGGCCCAAAAATAAATCAGTTATTTCAGATTTAAGGAGATAATCTTATGATTGGTTCATTAATTAATGGTTTGCACTTATGGGTGTAGCAATATACCAATATTAGCGATAACAGTGAAATATTGATTTTATGTTAATATACAAACAACATTCAGAGCATTAACATCACAGCAAACAACCTTTTGTGATCTAAAGATATGTCTGCCTGAGAATAGAATTAAGTTACTATATATATATATATATATATATATATATATATATATATATATATATATATATATATATATATATATATATATATATATATATATAGTACAGTAACTTAATTATCTTTGATTTGGCATTTTTAAACCATGACAAAGAAAACCTTGTCAAAACATTGGGTTATTAACCAAATACAAAGATGTAGCTGCTGTTGAAGTGTGTGAGGCCTCATCTTTGATTTAACCTGAGTGTGCTGTCATGCTATCACATCGCTGAGCACTGCACTGCACTAAGTGGATTGTTAACTTCAGTTCAGTCTTTAAAGTCTGTTAACCAGACAAGAGGTAATGAAGACAAATGGAGGCGTGTTGTTTCACCTCATTATCGGAAATCTCTCTTAAATAAATGTGCTGCTTTGTGCGTTTAGACTCCAGAGGGAACGTCTGGCGTGTTCTTATTCATCCAAGCTACATCAGTTTGCTTATGGTTGAGTCATAATGGTAATCTGAATGACATAGACTCACTTACAGGCTTATTAGATATAAACAGTCTAATGCAATAAAAAACAATTAAACACAGTACATGAAACTTGAATTTGTAATATCCTGCGTTTTTTACAACACGTCAGAGAGGAGGTGATTCTGGTGTTGCATTGAACTGCATCATATTTAAAGATATTGTTGATACGTTGTTCAGCCTTGTTTATATTGGGGTGGACGAGGGTCACAGAGCAGTAGACAGGCGTCGCAAACTAGCTTAGCCTATAAATGCTGTGGTATGTGGCATTGGTCAATGTCAATAAACATTAAATAAATTGGAAACACCGTTTAATACAGTGCAATCCAGAACAACACCACTAAGCTTTAAAAATGACCATAGAGTTGGATCATCTCGTCTCTGCACACTGCCAACAAAGACTGAACATTATAACCTCCACAAAGATAGATAGATATTGCATGCTACAGTATTGGATTGTATTTATAATACAGATTTCCCCAGTAAACTGGTCACTCTGTATATCTGATTCAGTAGGTTTAAGGACAACTGCAGTGCCTGTACAGTACTTCTACACCGTGTCAGATGAATACCTCACTGCATGACCTTTAAAACTGCTGTATCAGCAGTCTCAGTCCGTCATGGAGCCCTAACATGTGCACTGCTTCACCTCCGTTTACAGTGACTGTAATTGACGCTGAGCAGGCCATACATAAGCTTTACATATTGGCATGTGCCTGGGGCACAAGAAGAGGGAGTGAGATGAGATAAAACACCATTTTTCATTCACTCCCGTCTCTGCGGTGGATGGACTCTCAGATGTTTACCTGAGCCTTTTCTTTTTTCCCCCCTGTGTGCACATCTGGCTCTTTTTACATTAATTTTAAATTGATAAATAAAAACAAACTAAATTCAACCGATTATATATTCATGCAGAGTTTCAGATTACAAAGTACTGTATACAGAAAATAGCTTTTCTCTTTCATATAATCTACTCTGTCAATATCTGTCTGTGCACATTTGAAGGCAATATGACATTTGAGCCTGTTGGATAGATGCAGTATAATGCTTTGTATGAGTTTTCTTCTAATCAATTAGTGCTACCGCTATCATGATGAGATTGTAATGCATTGTTTATGTCAGGATGCTGGAATATTAAAAAATGAAAATGGTGGTCTTAGAACCAGAAACAATGTGAAGCCAGATGGGAAAGACAACACAGGCATCAGAAAAACGAGAGCATGAAAAGAGGCATCTTGAGGGGAAAAGACAGGGAGAGATGCCATAAAAGTGTCTTTTATGTCAGCCCAATTGGAGCTGCATGAATAATTTCAACTATTTTCTATTGCGCTGTGTGTATCCACAGTTTTGTAAATTAGAACTGCAGCATAACAAAAAGTGGGTTAGCCAGAAAGCCAGCGGTATCATCCTGTTATTTTGACTATTTGTGTGGTGAAAACTATGCCATCACTCACTTTAGTTTGCCTTCAGCCATCTCATCACCAAAAAGGAAACAGCCACTTATCCGCTAAGAAGCTGCAGCACTAATGTGGTGACGACTGACAACATTTACACTTTTGACTGTAGACTCTATTCTTCAATTTTCAAATCTATATATACACAGAGATGGAGTACATGCTCTCACTAAAACCATAAAGGACTTGTTCTCCTTCTCTCCCTTCCAGTGCAAGTATACTCAGCGACCTAATCCTGCTGGGGTGAGAAAAGTTAAACTGCTATCAAAGTGAGTGGTACTGAGCTCATATTTGATATTTACTGACTTAAAGTGATTGAAAATGCCGCAGGCACAAGGTCATGCTGAACACTGTCAGGACATTTGGAATAAAAGGCTGTGAATCCCCATAGCCTAAAGGGCCTGCTGACCAATCAAACATCCTGCGCCTTTACTTATTGTGGCTGTAAAATGTTCCGTCATTGATGATATATTGTTTGTATGCAGTGCATTATTAAACGAGAGACTGTGCCTTGATTGTCTTGCAACCCCACGAGAATACAGCTACCGTTTCATTTACTGTAAATCAATTTGTTAATGGGAGCATCATTAGTGCTATTGTGGATAATGTTTTACTGTTGTATTACATGTATTACTTGTTTTTTTTATTTTACTACTATCTCTTGCTGCTGTAATCCTGCAATTTCCCCACTGCGTGACTAATAAAGGATTATCTTATCTTATCAGCTAGAATAGTGATAATTGCCACATAGAGTTGTTGCCCAAAGCCTTGTATGATATCTGTTTTTTGCCAACCGGATGTTTGGCGGGATACTCGCATCAAGTTAAAACACTCAGAGTAGGCTTCAAGCTTTCTGTGTCTGTGTGAGTGTAGGTGTGTATGTGTGAGTGAGTGAGTGAGTGAGTGAGTGAGTGAGTAAGTGAGTGAGTGAGTGAGTGAGTGTGTGTGTGTCAGTATTATTCTGACGGCCTTACCAGCAAGACTGTAATAGGCCTAAACAAGGTTACCCCTATTACCGCCAGCTACTCAGTGCCAGCCCCTTTATGGTTGCCGTCAGCAACTAACCAACAAAACACACCAAACCTCCACATTCGCCCACAGCAGTAAAACATCTCTCATAACTACTCCCATCGGGCAACATTACATGGAGCGTGTGAATTGAGAAAGGAAGCAGCCACAGTCAAATGCTCTTGCCGCCACACGAGTGCTGTAACAGTTTTGGGAAACAATCGAACAGTTCTTCTGCACTGAATGCAGATCCTGTTCCAGCAGGGTATTGTGCACATGGGGAGCACTTTGCTAAATCATGAGCAAACGTATAATTTGTCATGCACATTGACACACCAAAGCATATTGCCACCCTGTGAGTGCAGTTTCTCTGGGGCCTCAACGATCAATTATTCATCATGTCTTTTATTCGTTTAATGTACAGGGTACCACTGGCACGAATAAGCACTTCTTTAGATCAGTGGCGTCTGTTCAGAGTAAAAGTAAAATTACATAATAAATTGAAATTACATCTCTGAACATTGGTCTTTCAAATTCACTTCGACACTAATGCTCTTTGACATGACTACCTCACATTTTGTTGTATGTTCACCCATGTTGTACTTTCACTCCGGCATGCAGCCAGCAGACGTGAAGCTACTTCAAAACCCATTTTCATTGTCTTTCAAGCCAATGATGCTTTTACTGCAGATTAACATTTGGCCAAATATCATGTATTCTCTGGGCCATCTCACTAATGTACCTGCAATATTAGTTGTGCTAAATTCCTTTTTTTTTTTTTTTTTTCCTTTTTCGGTCGTGCAAAACATGCACAGACTGAAGCAATGTATAAATCTGATCACTGGATAATAATGTTTCTCCTCGCTCATGTGGAAACACAAATTATACACAGCTGGATGTCCTTGTTGTTGTGGTTGTTGACAGTACATTTGTGAGGAGTTGTCAGCTTGTTGTCATCTGAGGGACAACAACAAGAGCTCTCTTTAACAAACAAATCCGTCTACTTCAGCAAAACTGCAACAAATCTTTGGACTCAGCCAAAAATCATTTTTCTTTTTGCATGAAAGCTTTTACCTATTGCTCAGAGCAGGAATATTAGTTATGCCTGTGCCTGAGAGAAATTGAGTATTACACACAACATTACACAAATTCATTACAGCACAAGAAACATATTTTCAGTTTTAGTGTAGTAAACATTGCTCGAATCACCTTTATACACCACCGCGCTTCACCACTCTGAAAAGTTAGGCCAGAGCACATACACATTATGATTTTTACATTTAGATACCACCAATATATAACAAAAATATATATAACAAAAAATATTTATACATATATATTTGTTTATAATATAGATATAAATTAATATGCAATTAATACAATTTTCATACAGATCCTACAGTTTTTCTTTAACATAAGGCTTAGGATCAATACCAATATGTATACTTTTCTCTTCAGGAGCACAGGAGCATGTGTTTTGATGAAAGACTGGTATGACCAGGGCTCAGCTTCCGCTCGAGGGAGAGAGAATAAATGGCTGTATCCAGCCCCACTCAGCTCATATTATGATGGCACAATTTAATAGAGCTTTCAGCTCTCCCCGGCTATGATTTTCCCAATGCCAGCGTCCTACCAAGATAAATTCAGAAATACTTGGAACCCTCCAGGAAGACAATTAGAGAGTCATCTTCCCCTCAGTATGTAGCGGCGGCCAGCCTGACGGCAAGCTACGTGCACATTATGCATAATGCAGCCCTTAAAACTGCACTCTTCACTGGTCGGTGGGGGATCCTCAGCAGCTAACTGTGTGTGCCGCACCACCCAGCACACTGCTGAAAGTCTAATGAACTGAGCTAATCAAATCCGATGAGTGGGGGAATCAACTGGCTCTCATGCCCCACAGTATATTGTGGCACGTTACTGCTTGAAGCCTGGCCACAAATAGAAGCTCCTCCACCTCTGACACAAGGTGTTACAGCAGTAAGGAAAAGAAGGCAATCACTAACACTGGCTGTAAAGAGGTTTAGACAGCAGTCGTGCTGCTGTGCTGTGCTGTGAGTGTGAGTGTGAGTATGAGTGTGAGTGTGTGTGTGTCAAAATAAGAAAAACACAAGAGCATAAAAAGAGACCTCATGAAAACCTTATTGTGGATGACAGAGTGGAAGGGGATGAAGTCAAGAAAATGTAACAAAGACATATTCATACAGAGAGAGATACTGGGGGAACAAGGAAGTGTCAGAGAGATAAATATAGAAAGACATAAGTGTATGCCACAATGAGAATATGTGTACTCATTCATTCTGGCCAGCAACTTGCTCCCAAGAGACATCTTCTCACACGTGTACATAAATGTCTCTGCAGGAGTGTGTGTATAGCACCATTGCATCGTCCCTGGAGGGTTGTAAGAAATAAAGCTGCTACTGATTTTGACTGTACAAATGTGTTGACTCAGATAAATGGGGGAAGTGTAGACAGCTCTCATTACTCATCATTAATGTGGGATCAATAAGTAGTGACGCAAGAGATAAGAGAATCCACGGAGTCATAAATGGGACAATTTGGTAGTCACCAAAATGAATTTAGTCTTCAATGAAACTAATGAGAATATCACAGAGTTGTATACCCAAAGTACTTATAACTAGTTTTAGTAACATAGAAAAAAGAATGAATGAGGTCACAGTGACTTACTGTTGTTAATAAGAGTGTATGGAGGATGCAAAGCATTGCTGTTAATAACGTCAGTGGCAGATCACAGACTGTGCAGCCATCTGCCTTCGCAGCACCACTGCTGCTGTCTGACAGCACTTTGGTTTCTCTCTGCATAACAACATGACAGAGAAGACAACTCATCCTCCTGACCTCCGCAACCTTTGCCTTGACGAATGTAAACAAAGCTATTTTTATTCTTACCACTGTGCATTGTTAACATCCTTCTAAAGCACTGCACCTTGTTTGTGTGTATATAATGTACAGGTAAAGAGAAACACATTAGCTGGGAAGAGATTTTAAGTCTTAATGAAGATACTCAGTCAAATGTGGAAGTGTTCAAATGTTTCTGACTGATTTTGGATACAATACTGTTTATATGGTTACATATTGTTTTCATGGGTGAAGTACTATTCAAGTATGACTGTACTCACTGTTCATAAGCCAAAGACTAAATATGTGTGTGTGGATAAAAGTAGAGTTTAAATAATAAAAAATCAACCCGAGTATCATGCAGTTAGGGTAACACTGTAATAATTCACTTGCTGACTGGTCTCTTGACTTTATAAAGTTTCCTCACACAGTGTGCAATAATCTAAAGGGCATCCAGCTGTGTAACGTATCACAAAGCTTACGATGTGAATAGTAACAGGGCCACTCTGACTGTGCTCGACCCACTACTGTCCAGTTAATCAGCCTTTCATCTCTAGCATAAGGTTTCCACAGTGTGTTCGTGTGCGTGTGTGTGTGTGTGTGTGTGTGTGTGTGTGTGTGTGTTAAGATGGATAATTAACTGTAAGGCAGAGCATGATTAATGTGCCTCTGGATACGAGGAGAGGTTGCACGCTGTGCGATAAGAGGGGAATGTGAATAAGCAATCCCAGGTATAATCCTGAGAAGTGACTCGTGTGCAAACGCCGGGGTAGGAAGAGCTACAATGGATTGCTGCTGTCACCATAGCAACGCCCACATTTAGCAGTAACACCCCCTTAGTATATTGAAAGATTTACAAACATACAAATGTTACAAATAGCTGGATGTGATGATGTTCAGGATTATATGAGTTTATAAAACCATTAGGCCAGATGAGTCAGCCAACATTTGAGAGAGGAAGCGATCCATCATCCAGTGTTTCAATCAGATGAGAACTATTGTATACATTGTACTGTGTTTTGTTCATTTTCTGTAATAGAAGAAAACACGCTTGCATATACAGTGAGAAATATTCAAAACATGTTTATCAGCCATGTATTAAAAACATAGGCCTGTTATTTTCTTCAATTAATCAAAGTATAAATCAAGATGAACATGAATTAATGATGTAGCTTTTCCCAAATTTGCGGAACAAATAATATTGATATCCTTTATAAATCTCTCATAATGTGGGCAGCTTGCAAATACATGTATTGTCGAGTAATTTTCTTTTTCACAAAAGGAAATTGAATCAAACCTGTGTCCTCTCTCTTGGCGCCATCTTCTGGAGAGTAAACCATTCAACCAATTTGAGGGAGATGCTCCGTACCAGTGGCGGCTGGTCAATAGAGGGCCACGGGGCCTGGCCCCACCTTCAGCCACCAAAAATTAAAACAAATATTTATTATATTATTAATTATTTTTTGAGATATGGAATATACCCAGTAATATTTGTAAAATAAGATATTTGTGCAAAATATATGCCTTTCCTGCTTGCTCTCTCCGCTCTCAGCTGCCCCCGTGCACATCTACTGCACCGTGCATGTGCCTTGGCCAGGTCCATTTTGCACAAGAAAGACGGGTCTAATAAGCAGTTTAGCCAATCACTGATTAAAGATATAAATGAGTGACATACCATTTAGCCAATCAGCGTCCTAAAAAAGACTCACCGCGCCCCAGGGTGCGAGTTCCTGTCTCTTGTTCTCGTCTCTCATGTGTTTTAAGATGAGATGGGTTTTTTCAAGGCGGCTCGCGGAGTTTAAAAGGAAGTCGCATTGTGTTTGCTGGGATGTTTGCTGAAATTGATTAGAAGGCCCTAACAAACACAAATTACACCATCTCCTTACTTGACCTATATTAATAATGAACCATCTCTTTGTAGATAAATAAAGTGCTTCAAGAGTGTTTGTATTAATGGTATTGGGGAATATTAGTTCTGAAAATCGTCTTTTACTAGCTTCAGAAAAGCGACAAATAGAGAGTTGCATCTAAAAAAGCTTTAAAAACTGTAAATCTTAAAAAAAATTGAAGCCAGATGAATTAAGATGCAATCTGTGGTTGTCCATCTCTTGTGTGTTTAACTTTGTTTACATTCATGCATGCAGCATTTTAGGCGTATATTTCTAATTTCTTTTTCGAGTTTGAGTGTATTATCTTTAACACCCTTGGTGATTAAAAAATTAAAAGCAATGAATATATGCAAGTGGAAGACCATTTCACAGGAACATTTTTAAAAGATATACATACACACATATATATATATATATATATATATATATATATATATATATATATATATATATATATATATATATATATATATATATATATATATATATTTACACATACATATATGTGCCTCTCCTGTCCTCCTCCAGACTCTGGGAGGCACAGGATCCACGTTGCCTGAAGTCTAGTGTAAAGTTTCCACCATCAGTGATGGTTTGGGGTGCCATGTCATCTGCTGGTGTCGGTCCACTCTGTTTCCTGAGATCCAGGGTCAACGCAGCCGTATACCAGCAAGTTTTAGAGCACTTCATGCTTCCTGCTGCTGACCTGCTCTATGGAGATGGAGATTTCAAGTTCCAACAGGACTTGGCGCCTGCACACAGCGCAAAATCTACCCGTGCCTGGTTTACGGACCATGGTATTTCTGTTCTAAATTGGCCAGCCAACTCCCCTGACCTTAGCCCCATAGAAAATCTGTGGGGTATTGTGAAAAGGAAGATGCAGAATGCCAGACCCAAAAACGCAGAAGAGTTGAAGGCCACTATCAGAGCAACCTGGGCTCTCATAACACCTGAGCAGTGCCAGAAACTCATGGACTCCATGCCACGCCGCATTAACGCAGTAATTGAGGCAAAAGGAGCTCCAACCAAGTATTGAGTATTGTACATGCTCATATTTTTCATTTTCATACTTTTCAGTTGGCCAACATTTCTAAAAATCCCTTTTTTGTATCAGCCTTAAGTAATATTCTAATTTTGTGACACACGGAATTTTGGATTTTCATTTGTTGCCACTTCAAATCATCAAAAATAAATGAAATAAACATTTGAATGCATCAGTCTGTGTGCAATGAATAAATATAATGTACAAGTTACACCTTTTGAATGCAATTACTGAAATAAATCAAGTTTTTCAAAATATTCTAATTCACTGGCTTTTACCTGTATATATATATAGGAGCCACCATGGTACCACCTCCAGGTGGCAGTGTGACGCAAAAACAGCTACAGTTTAACCACCTTAGAAGAAGAAGAAGAAGTAGAAGAAGAAGAAGAAAGGGAAGCGGGGCGTTGAGCGTTAACTTGAAAACAGAAATGGCGGGTCCCTAACCTGCAGTCAACACTGACGTAACGACGGCCCGCTGCTGGTGATGTCGGAGGTTGGACAGGAGGTTTTCTCATGGCTCAATAACGAAAGTGTCCTGTAACTGCAGCCAGCCACCGTGTGTCCGTAGTTCACTCAGTTGTGTCAACTGTCCCCGGTGTGAAGGCAGTATTTTAAACGCGCCATGCAACTTTCAGCCGTTAAAAAGACAAGTTCTCAGCTCACCTGTGTCTGGTTGCAGGACATCCAGGGTAACTTCAGACGATGCCAGTCAACGGGAAAGTCATCCCCAACACCCCGCTGGCCGTGGACTTCTGGCACGTACGGAAGTGTCCGACCACTCGGCTGTTCTTCCTGTCCCACATGCACAGCGACCACACGGTGGGCTTGACCTCCACCTGGAGCAACCGACCCATCTACTGCTCACCGACCACCGCCGCCCTGCTCAGACTCAAGCTGCAGGTGAGGAGGACACACACGTGTGTACCGTGACTCAAATTAAGATACCACGCAGTTCAAACGTCAGGGTATTTCTTATCTGCCTCACCCAAGACAGGTAACTGTTGTAGTTAAATGAAGGGGCTGTTTAATGTGGATGGGATTCGTGCAGGTACTATGAGAGCAACTGGTCAGGCAGCTGTGTCGTTGACAATTTGTAAAACCACTTCTGACTGTTTTGCATGCATATTTGGTTTAAATTAGGCTCAAATCTCTTTTTCATTGCTAAACTATTAACTTGTGCTTTTGTGACGGCTCAGTCTCTTAAGGCTCTACAAAGCCACTCTTCATTTCTAAAAGGTTAGATGGTAAAGTAGATATTAAGTGAACTGTCCTTGGGCCCAATAATAATTCCCAGTACACGCAATTGATGGCAGTCCTCTTGTACTTTGTCAACATATTTGACAAGCCCTTGTTATGTGTTGCATGTATATCAGAAGAACATTAGGAAAATGGCGTTGCTGTGGTGAAGAAAAACAGTAGATATATTACTGTATTGAGATTTCTTCAGCTGATCATTTCTATTTTTGATCAGGTGAAAGAACAGTGGATCCATCCATTAGAGCTGGATGAGCCTTACCTGTTGCCACTGGATGACATCGGCAAGGAGAGGCTGGCAGTCACACTGATGGAGGCCAACCATTGTCCTGGGGCTGTCATGTTTCTCTTCGAAGGCTACTTTGGTTCTATACTTTACACTGGTCAGTGTAGGAACATATTTTATCTGACGCTTCTCATCATTTTGCTTTCCAACATTATAATTGGTATCATGTGACATACAAATATGTGCAGGTACTTTATCAACTACGGAATCAAGTAACAATAAGCATTGGCGCATTATTAATTTCAGGTGACTTCAGATATACTCCCTCCATGTTGCGTGAGACGTGCCTAAGGACCAACGCCACTATAGATGTCCTGTACCTGGACAACACTAACTGCGACCCCAACCGCACCCTCCCCTCCAGACAGAAAGCCGCTCAACAAATCAAAGAGATCATCCGCAGACACCTCAACCACAATGTTGTCATAGGTAATTATATTGTATTAGACCTTTCTAAACATGCCTTCTATACTTTCTCCTCCTCTCAACAGGATGAACATATCGGTTCTCAACACTGTCAGAAATGATATACTGTCAGCTCTCTTTACGTCTGCACGTCTTTGACTTTATTTGAAACACCATTGTGGCTATGTGGTCTGTCTTTGACAAATCGTTCTATTGTCATACCCCTGCACACGTTTTAAAAAGTGATCTAATCAAGGTTCAAATGAAGCTAACAATTATCTTGGTTTGCAAAAAGCTGCACTCTCTTTTTTGTGACATTGCTCGGCTCAGACGGGCCCTCATGCTCTCTTGCGCTGCCTTGCAGGCCTCTACTCACTTGGAAAGGAGTCCCTGCTGTTGGAGCTGGCGATGGAGTTTAAAACCTGGATAGAGGTGAGCTTTGAGAGGATGGAGACCCTCAAAGTGCTGGATCTGCCTGATGTCTTCACCACTGACCCAGGAGCCGGTCGTATCCGAGCCGTGGACCAGTCAGAGATTTGCTCTGCCACTTTACACAAGTGGAACAAAGAACAACCCACTTTGGCCATCATTCCCACCAGCAGGCCGCTGGTCTCTTTTCACCCCAACGTTCATGTGGTGCCATACTCTGACCACTCCTCTTACCAAGAGCTGGAGGATTTTGTCTCTGCACTAAAACCTACTTCCCTTGTACCCATTGTAGGAAACCATGTACCTGGAAGTTTATCTGCCTTACTGCCCAGCAAAAAGCGCCATGAAATCCTGGTGCCGGAGTCAGTCCGACACTACATGTTGAGACAGCCTGAGAGCCAACTCAGCTCTTCCTCATTCACCAGCCGTCGCCGCAGATGTTTCCCACCTCTTGTTGCCAAAGGGGTGGTATTTGAGTCTCCTGAAAAGGGATCCAAGCAGACATGCAATGAAGCCTGGGAGGCAGAGTGCTTGGAGCAAGATGCTTCTGAGGAAGAGATGGACTCAGAAAGTAGTGAAAGGGACTCTGACTGCATCCTTGTTGACCTGAGCGAGGACCTCACTCCTAACAAAAAGAGAAAAGGGACTGGAGAAATGTGGAGCCTAAATATTGTCCAAACAGTGTCTGAAGATATGGTAATGTCTGAGTCGGTGCCCCTCAGTCAACTCAGCCAGAGCAACTTTGCTCCAGTAGAGATCCTGACGAACACCAAGGACTGCTTGAAGTCTGTCAGGAAGACAAGAGGATCTTTTGAAACCAATGCCAAAATAATCAACAACACAGTTTCAAATGAAAATTGCAGCAACCAGCTTAGCAGACATGGTAATGTTCAGAACAACTGCACAGTGTCAGTGAGTGATGGTATGAGTCAGCATAGCAGACATGGCATTCATCAGGACAGTGACATAATGTCAAATGGCCAAATGAGCAACATCGTGACAACTTTGCAGAGCAGCCTCGATAACGATTCCTGCTCTTCATCCAGCTCGGAAACTGAGCTGAAGCAGGAGTATTTAGAGGAGCTTGAAAGCATTATTCTAAAGGATCTCCCCTTCACAGAAGAGGACATGAAGGCGGGTGGCCTCTTGCCACAGAGCTTTGTGCACCAGTTTCCTCTCTGTCCTGCACAAGAAGATGACATCTCAGATGAATAATGTGAACTGACTTTCAAGGGTTTGCCTCGCTTTAGAGGCCTCTTTGTGTGTTTTTAAAAAAGAGCACTTTAAAGGCAACACTATTTTCTCATTGGTAACTTCTTTATTTATATAAATGTATGTGTGGCCTGGAGTTTAGAAAAGCAGGCTTGTGATCAGTCTTTAGAGCTGACCTGTGAAGTGACTAACCTTTGCTTCCACCTTTCATCATGGTATCCTTGGCTCAGTAGTCATGTATGCCAGGTCCGCTTTCTTTGGTTTAAAAAAAAAATATATATTTATTTATTTTTGTTCTAATAGAAGAAACTAACCAGTACTTTTTTTTTGGGCTTGACATGTGGTCGGGGCTGATGCACGGCTTACAGTAGTCTGTATTGGATGTTTGTAAATTCACATTTCCACAAAGTTGGTTACGCTTGTTTGTTTTTTGCCTTGAGAAAAAACCTGTTTTGTAACAGCAGTTGCTTTTCCGTTCTTTATTTTGAGCCGATGAAAATGAGTCTGTTATATCTTTTTTTTTTTTTTTTAGAATCAAGGTATTAAAAAGAAATGGTGATTGTTGGTATCACCTGTGTTTTTTTGGGGGGGGCATCTAGAGGAACTTTATAATGAAAAACGTTTGAGACAATACTGTTAAAATAGTGTGTTTTCCTAATAGAACCGTAGGCAGCTGTGGCAGTGTTCTTACTTAGTCAATTACAGAAAGATCAGTGTGAAACAATCTTAAAGTGTTCATATTGATTAACAATCCCAAGTATATTGTCAAGGGGCAAAAAACACTTCTCCTTTTAAAAAAAAAAATGCATGTGAATTGAAAAGCATGATTGCTTTTGATTGTATTATTCCTACAACAGGTTAATGAGAGTTTCATAGTTGTCCCCATGTGCACCTTGTCAACTGCAAAATTAGCGGCAATTCTTTTTGCATGTTTTGATTAGACATGACATGAATCAGCTGTGTGCAGCTCGGCTGCCCTCTGTGGCTGTTAAACAACACACTATGAAAGTGTTAATCCTAAATCTTACCTGTTGACTATGAGTATTTTATAACTCATTTATACTATTGTGAATAGAATATTGTGCAGCAACAATTCACTTTTGTGAGGTTGTTGTTTATTCAAACGACATATTACAATTTAACCTTTTCAGTTAATGTATTCTGCATATTAATAGGAGACCTATGCTTTATGTGACATTGCATTTCTAGAGCTCATAGTTATGAGCCAAGAAGTATTGTTTGTTTTAAAAAAGTGAAATGTTCCTCTTCAGAGAGATTGATTTATTGTGAAGTCAAGGAAAGGTTTCTGTAATTATGTTGAAAAAGCTCCATGTATATGGACTGTTTCCTCAATAAATTGCCTTTTTATTTGCAAATCAATTTGCTGTGGTGTTCCTTTTTTAAATGTATGTTTTTAAGGCTGATAACTAAATAAGTCCACACACTTAGATGATATATAAACCAAGCATTCACAGCTGCTTGCTGTTGCAATGCTGTCGTTCCTCCCGAAGATGGCAGTAGTTTATTAAAAACATCAGCAGATGCTTTTACTTTGTTTTGCTTCTCATTTATTTAGGGTTTTAGTTTTACTGCAGTATGTCTGATTCCTGCAGCGAAAAAGTATCTTCGGTAAGGAAAAGCATGCTGAGCAGTAATGACTTAACTCTTCAAAAAATCCCAATCCATGTTTTTTTTGTAAAGATAATAAAAAATGTTATATTACTACAATTGGCACACCCAGAAACATGCTGGTTCTGCCAGAAATGAGCAGAAGCCTGCTATGCTCTTATAGTAATGTCTTACTGCATTGTTCAAAATCTGCATATTTATATTTGTACAATGTTGAGGAAAGCCTGCTGCACTATCCTGACTACAGAGCAGGACCGGCTGTCGCTAATTTTAGCCACCATAAAAGGTAGTGTGTGAACTTTGTGATAAAGAGCTGTGGCGTTGAACGCTCACAGGCATCATGCTGAGACAAAGTCACCATCAGTGGTCAGACTGACGTGAGCTGCCAACCGGCTCATAAAGGATGAATGAACGGCTCCTTCATGCCGGAGGAAGGCAATCTGGAACAAGTCAGAGTAGTGTAGAAAGTATGCAGATCCTTTACTGGTAGTGAAAGAACCAATACCACAGTAAAAGTACATGTAAGCCTTGCATGAACATGTTACATAAGAAACAGTATAACCAGAAGACTACTTAAGAGTATTACAAGTTTTAAATAAATAAACATTACCCTTTTGACTGGTATGCATATTTCATATAATTAATTTATCATTTCTTTGTATTTTAGTGTTGCAGCTGCTCGAGGTGGAGTTTTTTTTAACAAATTTATTTGGGAATCCAACTAATAATTGTTTTCCCTAAAGGATTAATCTCCCAATTATTACATTACATTTTCACAATAAATGTATTGTTAAAAAAGAGAAATAGTGAGAGATACCGTCACAGTTATGTGAAAAACATGGAAACACAAAATAATAATAGAAACATTTATAAATATATGAATATAAAAATACAATACAATACAATTATTATTATTATTAAGCAGTACATCCTTACATTATTAGAGCTGGAACCATGAAATGCACGTTTTGCATGAAAAAAATTATTTCCACAATTATCAAAACAGTTGGCAAGTAATTTTCCTTAGTTTAATCTATGAATCAGATCGTCACATAGAATGAAGATAAAAAGACAATATTTCTCTCAGAATTGTAGTGTAGTAGAAGTAGGAAGTGGAATCGAAATAAAATACTCAAATAAAGCATAAATACCTCAAACTGTTAAAACATACAGTAATTGAGTAAATGTTCTTATAGTCGACAGGGTTCTTCTCACCTTCCTCACATAACCAGCTTTACAGGGACTGCAGGTAATATGAGTCCAGCACTAAAATAGCACAATAATAGATTGTTTTATTTTGCTTACATTATAATCAGTTGTACTATTTCTTGAATATGTCTGGTGACGGACTGAGATTATTTGCATTAGGATTCATGCATTTTTTACATGTGCCTGGTTTTTCCCCTGCAGGAAATTAAGTGCTGCAAAAAAACATGTTTGTGACCAAAAACAGAATTTGAAGAAGAAAAAAAAATCGCTCTGGCGGTGAGGGCAGAAAATGAGAGGAAATGGAGTGTCACATACTCCTACCAGCATCCCAGCAGGGCATTAGGGCTAGAGTAATGGATTTCTCACACATGCCTTTACTTCAAAGTGGAAGTCATCAGGAAGCTGCTACTTGCGAGGCCCAGCCCTTTTACCTGCAGTAAAGCTGCTCTAGAATGAGGGGACTATTGCAAAGGTCAGTCAACTCTCCCTTCAAGTTAATACTTCCGTTCAGGGTGGTGATTTGATTGGCACAGCCTCTTCCTACCTCTTAACGTATCTGACAATTCTACCTGCAGCAAGAAGTGCAAGGAATATATGACAACAAAATCCACCCGGGATCATAGTGTGGTGTTGGGTACATTTATTTTCTCTTTGCATTGAAACGATGAAGGAAAGGATCTTGCTGTGCAATTTACAGTTCTGTTTCAGTAAGGAGTGACTAGGGACGAAAATGTGCTTCCACCCAAGACCTACAAATGGTTGCTGAGCTAAATTGGTCGCTAAAAATCGTTTTTGAGTTTGTTTTCTTATACAGCTGGTATACAAGGCTCCAGACAATTTGTGTCTTTTTACAGTGGTTATGTCCAACACCCAATTCATATAGTTAGGAGAAAAACTAATTAGAAAGTAAAACAGGTCATAATTCCTTCTAATATCTATTTAATATTGCTGTGAAAAGATCTTTTCTACACAACAAGTTTCTCGCCAAAAACTAGATTTCACAAGATTACAATTGAAGTCATCATAATAACCTTCTGATTCACCTTCGTAATGTTACTGAAGGGAACCAGTCTCTGCACCGCTTTTAGCGATGGTACTAAAGTTACTAAAGCTCTCCAGCTGCCGATTTCAACAATTTAACATTATCAGCGATCGGCAACTAGAAGTAGTTGCAGATAACAATCAACCGAAAAACATTATTTCACACTGTGATGGTTAGACTGTGTAATTAGTCCACGGTTCACATGCATGCCAAATCCTTTGGGATCCGTACGGCTCACAAATCAACTACGCTAACTTAATTATTTTTTTGTTATTTATACAGTGTTTGGCGCAGATGTTCATTGATGCTATTATTTGTCATTTATGTAATTAAGTTTTTTATTTATTTACTGTTTTAATCGCCTTTCCTTTCCTTTCACACACACAGACACAGACACACACAGACACACACAGACACACAGACACACAGACACACACACACACACACACACACACACACACACGCACACACACACAAATGATGCAATGTAGTTGTGGAACAAGTGGCATAAGTATAACATATTCTGGGATTGTACATGGTATGGAAATGAGGATAGGAGAATCCATCCAAGATGTTGATGCTCAGAAGCCAAGGAGTAATAATATTTTTGTTTAAATAGTAGGGGACCATAAAATCATCTAATGACAATTTTTTTTTCTGGGAGGATTAATGTACACAAATAGTAATGCATCTTGATGGCTAACTGGTCAGGAAATACTGTCATTAAAATACAGAGTTTGGCCTAATTCAACTCACTGACTACATGGTGTTAGCTAGCCTGTATTCACTCCGTGCTCTTGTTGTTCTGTTTATGTATTCGTCTGGCAATAATAATAAAAAAAACTCTTGTATATAGCTTTCCATTCAGACTTCTTTTCATGTATTTCTTAACTGAAACACTTGTGGTGTTAGAACTTGGAGTTTGGTGGGAAAATGAGGAGTGAAACTGATTATACTAACATAAAATAAATGCATAAAACATATGTTTCAATATAATAAAACCCACCATGCAAGCTCATATATATCATGTTAAGTTTCTGCTGATGAAAACCCAACATTTCCTGATTCTTTAAATAAAAAAGCTTTTAAAATATTTGTATTTTATTGTGAAGAATGTATGTGAAAATGTGTTTATCACCGAGTTGGCAGAGCTTTGTTCGCAGCTATTCCTCAATAAAACAATAACAGCATGGTCTACTAATACTGCAGGGACGAAGAGTAAAAGTGCAGAAGCAGCTGATTTCCATTCTGGTGCATCCGATGACAAAAAGTTGAATTGAAAAGACAAATGTAGCCGCATACAACTTATACATGCATACAGGTTTTTCAGCATCACTACCATAAATCTGAATAGAAAATCTAAATTATTGTAACCATGGGGCAATTTTTTCTGGTCTTGCTTTTAGTAGGGTAAGGTGGGTTAGAACACATTGTTAACATGCAAATGTATGTATTTTCCACAAGGTTGGCTTTTTGAGGTTTAGAGAAACATTCATCCATGATGCAGAAGCTTGCATTACTCCAGTGAATAATCACTTTGATCTGAAGAAGAGGATGACGAGCTAAAACCATGAATTAACTTGACACCGCTGAAACAAAGACTTTCCTGGAGGCAAAACCAAAGAGCAACAGAGAGGCTTTTCAACTCAGAGAAAAGCTTTTTTTCTTCATTTTATTTCCACTTACAAAAGGACTTAGTTTGAGCTGTTCTTCAAAGATGAAGACGAAGACGAGCTCCAGCTCCGAGCTCATGTGTGACAAAAAACGAGCAGTACCAGGATTGCTAATAACAAAAGCCACTGGTTTCTACACGTTGTAGTGGTTTCTCTCAGTCCCTCTTTCCTCCACTGTCGCAGAGAGTTGGACCAATGAAGCTGAGCTGTGTCACACCCACACATCAGCAGAGGGTTTTATCTTTTTGCTCACAGTCTACTGCTATTTCTGTTTGCCTCTGCCAGTGTTTCTATGTGAGGGGTTACACACACACACACACACATGTGGCAATGTATTTGTTTGTGTGTCTTCTGAGGGGGTAAACACACAATGATGAGATGAACTCAGCAGTCCCAAAAGAGAGAAAAGGAGGATTTGGGGAAAGCTGCCAAACTCCAGCAAAAAAAAGAAGGAATGTAGCTGTTGCTTTGTGACTTTCAAAAAAATAAACCGTCATGGAAAAAAAGGTTTTGCATAATGTTCAAGCTCATACTGGAAACACATCAAATTTCGGCATTTGTCAAGCGTTTGAGCATCACAAGAAACAACAGCGGTGTAGTAATCTAACACATCCATCATGTTCAAAAGAACTGTAATCAGGAAGCGTCGAGACATTGAGAAGCAGTCATTTATTACTCTCCCTTTATCAATATCCCATAAGACCATAGGAGGGAGTCTGGTTCACACAAGCCCAGATCCAGCTGCTTGTGGATGACTCACAGGGCAGTGCTTCCCTATGGGGGACTCCTCTCTACCTCTGTAGTCTTCATGTTCTCTCGTGCTGTCTCTCCTTGCTACACTCTCCCTCCTCTGTGCTCTTCCTAATCTTCTTTACTCCTCATTCCAGCTCCCCCACACCTTCTCTCGCTCTATACTCTCTCCACCTGCCAGCTTTTCTTCTCCTCCGATGCCCCCTCACTCTTTTTTAATGTCACCACTCGCCTACCTCCCCTCCGTCATGCCCTCCCTCTCCTTCATCTTACACTCCCTCTCGTATATCCTCTTCTCCTTCCCCTCCAGCCAGAGATTGCAGTCTCAGTTCTGAGTCACAGAAGAGGTAATCTAAGGTGTATAGTAAATACATGTAGAGGGCGCCGCAGAGAGAGTAGCTGTCAGTGTAGGAAGTATTATCTGAACACTACTTGAAGCTACCATCTACTTGCACTTGCTTGAAATCTCCAAAGCCTTTTTATTGCTTGACAGGGTTGTTAAAGCTGGGCATTGTGTGCACTTTTCAGCCTTGTACTAAATGGCACGCATCAACCAGGGAATGGTTTTCACCGCTGAAATGGTTTATGGCTGCTGGCAGCATCAGCACTTTGGAGATGTAACAGCTATTTGATTTGTGTGAGGTTGCGCCATCCTGGAAGTCTTACAGTTATTTTGGGTATAAGCAGGGTACTTGTCTGACTTGTTTTAGACAGCTAATGAAAATAATTCATCATTTACAGTAATTACAGCTGACAGTTGTGTAACAGGTTTTTGGTCTTTGTCATGTATATTGTTTCTCATGTATTTGTGAAAGTGGTCCTCTGAATGTTTAGAGTTGGCCTTAAGTTACCAAAGGTTGAGAACCATTATCCTAATGGACACAGCAATACCTGACCAATGCCTGCACAGTCGTGCCATTATGCACAACAGCCACATTGTCAGTATGTTTTTTTTTGATGCACTAACTCATCCCATCAGTAGTCTATGCTAAATTTAAGGTGATTGATAAAGACGAGTTGTCTTTAACATTCTGAAACCAAAAACAGGGTTTGAAAAACATGCTTTATTTATTTTTAACTTGTTTTTAAACTTTAAAACCAACTTTACACCATGTATCATAACCAGAAGCTGAAAAAACAGACACTAAAATCTGATGTTTAACTTTCCAATGGTCCTTGAACTCATCTTGTGAGACCAATGCCTAAACTTAAAAAATGTCACCCAATATAAACTGTTTGCACTCACCAGACCCTGTAAAAAATGTTCAATTCTGCATTCCTCAGAGCAACTGGGAAACGCAAATTCTTTGTAAAAAAAATGACAGGACTGCAGGATGCTGAACACAGAGCACAATGGAATGGGTAGTAGTAGTAGTTTTTTTAGTTGTAAAAATGGTAATAGTTCAATATATATAGCACATGGAGCCTTATTGCTGTATGTATGGATTGCACTGTTTTCTCATTTTTGTAAAATATATATTTTTGAAATGTAAGGCATTACTATCGGGTTCAGACGGTGAAGCCGACAAAGGCAGGCAGAGTACTTCCGTGGATCCTATAACTAAAAGCATTGACAGAACATGGGTCCAAAAAACACTTTGTTGTGCCATCTTGTTGGGTGATTTGAAAAGATTTTAATAGCTGCAGCATATGCCTTGTGAATCCTCTGAAGGAGTTGATGTACATGATTTATTTTCTCAATGATGTCGCTGATAATATTATTATTATCATATTTTATGTATTATTATCATATTATTATTAATTGATCATATGAACCTTCATCGTTTTAGTCCTCCATCGTAAATTAAAAAAAAAAATCATTTGCCCTTTAGAAAGAGAAATGCAAGTACAATTTCTGATATATAGCCATCTGGTAGGACGACATCATTGTCTATGAGTTACTACATTGGTTGGGTTTAGGGAAATGTAACACATGTTGTCTGTTAGAGGTCACACAATGAAAATTATTGAAAAAATAATGAAATTAATGTTGCAGTGTCGAGGCGGTTGAGGGGTTGATGAAGGACGCAATCAGTAGCTGGAGCCGGAGGATCGGGTCATTATGGTAAACCGTATTGAAACTCTTTTGAGAAAAAAATATTACAACCTAAGTTGGTATTACTGCAGTTAAATAAATGAAAGAATACCTTAATTAATGCACTTAAATAGTGTCACGGTAAACTTAAACATAAATCATATTCCTACTCAATATTCAAGGATTTAAAATATATTGTACTGTATGCAAATTGCAAAATTTGGACCACTTCAACTTCCTCTAAAATTAATTTTATAGTAAATGTTCCATAAATTAGACACACTTCAGGTCACTAGATTGTTCCGGGTCAGTTTTAGTTCTGGGTGTTCACAGTCATCATAATGAGGCAGGGAAGGAAGCGATGTTTTTCTCCTCAGGAATGAGGAATGATGAGGCCCAACAACATCTTTTTTTATATTTTCACCTCTGATTTGAACGTCTTCCCGGCTCATTCCTCACAAGATGAGAGGTAATTAAACAAAATATATTTGCTCGTTTTTGTCAAAACGCATTCTCAACATGAAATGTTGCATCAAGGTTCTGTTCCATTCACACAATGTCAAGCTCTTAAAAATCTTTTTATATATATTCATTTTTTCATAAACTATTTTGAAACATTTATTAAGTCCAGTATGGGTAACATCGAATACACAGACACATTATTTAGATACAATGAGATATTTTCAGATTCATACTAAACACTGTAAACAATCATTTCTCACATAATATTTCCCACTCGATCCGACTATTTATCAAACAAATTATAATATTAGAGTTTGGCGAACTCTCCGCAGTTACAGCTTTCTTCTCTTTTCTGTTGTTGACCTGTCTGTTAACATATTATCGGTAAAGATGTTTAACATAAATCTCACAACAATTACATGTGGGAAACAGTATTTTCTCATAGCCCATCATGTCTTGCTTTCCATAGACGTTATATTAATGACGGCCCAGCATGTATCTTCCTTAGCTGTTGGATTTCTTTGTCAGCAGCCTTAAGCTGTGTCATCATAACACACATGAAGTCTGTACAAAGCATGCAGCCATGGTGACACTATAACCAGACATCTCTAGCAGCAGGATGTTGTCTGTGTCACAGCGTTTCACTGTCATCACAGGAAGGCCTCCGGCATGTTGCACTGCGGGTGCATTTTTTCCCCTCAAGGAACGCTCTTGTGTGCAAACACTGGTTTTACAACTTGCCAGTCCACATCTTTATGGTTATTTGCTAGGATTGAATAATTCACATTGGATCATACTATTTCTGAGTCATTTTCATACCTTGAATGGAGCGGCGACAGAACATGCTTTCCTTCTGTTCTTGTGATTTTGTCATATGAGCGTCATAGACACCTTGTTTTATACATGAAAATACTTCTGTCCAGGTTTGGGAATATGGGAAGACCTTTGGCCTTTTGCCCCTCGATCTAAGCAGACCTTTACCCCCCTTCTCTAAAGGCATGCACATTATTTCATGTTGTCGTTTCTCATGTTGCCCTCTTCATATAAATTGAATCATGAACATCATCATCGTCATCTTGGACCTAAAGTATGTGGCCATGAGTCCATGATTGGATACGAGAGACTCAGGTTTTTGGGAAGCTTTATAACCTTTTTTGCTGTTTCTCGGGCCTTCGCCTAAATCTGTTTGGGAGCTCCGCCATCCTTAATGCCATTTGATAGAAAACTAGATAACTATTCTTTTAACGTTATGGAAGTCTGGTGGTTATGCTTAAAAAACAACACTGTTGACTGCAAACAGGAAAGGAACTGCGGTCTCCCGAGCATTGGTGGATTGGCCATAGGGAGTACCGGGAGTTTTCCCGGTGGGCCGGTCAGTAATGGGCCGGCAGTGGCTTTTGTTTTTTTTTATGTAAAGACGCATAAGAGGCCCAGTGGCCCTATGATAGGCCCAGTTGTCCCGCCCACGCATTTTCCAGACCCCCCCCCCCCCTCGTCCAATCACCTTTAATGATGAGCTAATGACACATCATTAGCAATCAGTGAGAGAGAAGAGAAAGCAAACATGGAGAAACAATGAAAAGGCGGTGCAGAAAAACTGAGGGAAAAGAAAAAAAAAGTTCTCGCAACTGATGCTGCTAAGAGCAGAAATATAATAAACATGTTTGCTGCTGCGGGGGCCGGCGGCGGTGGTGTAGCCTCTGGCTCCGGGGCTTTGGCTGCGCCGGGCGAGGCTAGTCCCTCTCAGGTGTCGTCGGACAGTGAAAGTGAGGCTCCCGCTGCCATGGTGGTACAGGAGGGGGAGGAGGAGATTAGTGGTGGTGATAGCAGGTGAGTGTGCTAGCTAACATGTTGATGTTGTGGATAAACACTCATTCACTAAATGTTCAGAAACGTTGTCTATGAACTTTACTTGACATAATAGATAGCGTGTGGTGTAAATCTAGTTCTAAAGTGTTGGAAAATTATATACTATCCTGCAGATCTGCTTTTTCACAATTTTTATATTTACAAATCAGGTCACCAGAGTTAAAGTGTTTTAAGTATCAATATACTTTCTTCAAGCCCACTGTCCAATTTGTTCAAATATGCTTTACCTATTTTTCCTGTCAGTGTTTATGGTTTATTGTCTTTTTTTGAACACTTATTTATGGGAATTTTCAGATTAAATTACATCAAATAAGATACAAGGAGACAATGACCCGTGTTATTAAGGCTTGTGTGATTATATGTACAGTACATCAACGGACCGAGTTGGCACAGTATCTGCGTGCGGATTGTGGTGGGTCAGTCTGGACCAAAAAGTCCAGGGCCGAATTTTTGTCCCAGTCCAGGCCTGCTCCCGAGTTTGATCAACTCACAGATGGGATGCTGATGAGGAAGGTGAGCGGTCTCTCTCTCCCGTCCCTTCCCAGTAATTTCCATACAGTCCATAAAATATTAATGTTCTTTTTTCAGAATAGTTTATTTTTATGATTCTCCCTCTTTTTCCCAAAAGATTTTCAAGCAATTCATAAATATTTAATTACCCATGTGTAGACTTTGTAGTTTAATAATTCCGCCAAGAAAGGAAAATCATATCTTGATCCTTTTTCTATCTTTCATTTTTCATAACAGTAAAGCATGCTCTGTTGCATTAATTTGTATAATATTATATTTTTTTTTCTAACATCATTAGTATTAAAAGCTTGTGTAAAGTTACATCACACTTTGCTCTCTTTCCCTCTAGTATGTATAAATAATGTATAATATATAAGTGTTTTTAAGGCAGCAATTAACAATAATTTTGTTATTGTTCTGAAGATTATTTTCTATTTATTTGCTTGGTCTACTAAACTTGTGCTTTAGAAAATTGTAAGATCACAATTTTCTAATGCACAAGTTGACATTTTGTTCAAACAGTCGAGTAGACAAGTAATATGCCGTTTTCTATCAGAGAAGATAAAAAAAAATGCAAAAGCTGGAGCCATATATTTGTTTTGCCTTTTTGCTTAAAATAGGACTCGAAACTATTGAGGTTCACTTTTCGTTGGACGCCTAATTCATTAAACGGTGACACGTTTCACCTTTAAATATATTCTAACATATAGGCAGTGGTCTGTTCAGTGAACAGGCAATTAAAACCTGCATTGGCATTCAGACTGGGTTATCTGCCTTCTCAGTATTCTGTTATTTTGCGCTAGCATGCAGAATCACATAAAATCCCCAAAATATCTCTGACATTTTAAAATGTATTGTTGTTTTGTCTGTAATGGGAATTCATTTTAATGGGGAACAGGCTGTTCTGGCCTGCAGCAAACAGTAAATAAGGCTCACTCTGTAATGATGTTCAGCATGTCGCACTTCCCTCTGAGAAGTCAGCACGGTGATACTGAGGGCGCTCAGCTCTTCTCCATTCTGTATTAGTTGATGTTATTAATGTGTGTGTGGTCAGTGGTATTCATTGATGTGATGTAGGCTTCTATTCCAAACAAAATATCACCACTCTGTCCTTTAGTGCGCTTTAGTGTAGAAGGAACAGCTACAATAAATAAGACATGTTTTTGTTTCTTTTCATCACAATTATTTTTTATGACCGGTTCTTCCAGCTGACAAATCTCCAACCACCATTAGGTGGTCATGAGAAAGCACCTACCGCTCCTCTCTGGCTCCATTACAGAGCACTGAAAACTCACTCGTTCTTGTAATATCTTTATCGGTGGCCTAATGATGATTTATAGCCAATACAACGGCAGCTGGTGAATTGTGGTGGTGAGTACATTTGTGCCGCTGAGTGAGTGTAGCCCCGAGGTGAGTGGAGTTCATTTTGAACAGCAGAGTAGAAAGGATGCAACAGAGAGTTGTACCATGCAGTTAATGGGAGCTGTGAGGAATAGGAGCTGCAAATCCAGATTTAAAGAAAAATAGCTTCATGTTTTAAATTGACCTGAGCTCTACAAACTGGTGGAGGTTGTTCCACCTACCATCAGTCATGAACCGGCCCACCTTGCTGCTGGACAACCTGGAGTCTGTTTTAATTGGGAGATTTGGTTCTGTTCGTTTTGCAGTTCAATACTGAAACGTGGTCAACCCTGATCTCTGATTGGAGTGGGAATTGCTTCTGCACACCTTTCTCCATGCCCTGTTGAACTGTCTAAAAACAGACTTAGGGGCATTTGGTTACTGCTGCCCACACTGACAGCGGAACTTATTAATTCACAAATTCACACTTTATTTGTGAATGTTAAAAACATGAACCGTTGTTGTTGCTCCGCCAGATTAAAAGTTGCAAGCTGCAGCTAATTCATTCAGTGAATTTCTTTAGATGATTTAATATATATCTGTAGTTATTTATCAGCTTTATATAACTCTTGTTGCAGATTTAAATGTTGTTTTACAGTTACAGATACTTTGCATTGCCAACAACCCATGGAGATGTTAATTCATGCAGTGGCATACTGTCTCTTTGATATACTTTTAGAGTGTTCACATTGATTGTAAAAAAGCCACGAGTCGACACACATATTTGACCACATTAATGATTTTAGAAATAGTTTTGGTAAATACACTTATTTGCTTTATTACCGAGAGTTAAAAGACGAAAGCTGGGTTGATTTGGCTTAGCTGAAAAAAACTGAAAATGTTTTTTCATGTATCTAATTTAACGTATAAAATGTTGCCTGCCAGAACACCAGAGTGATTGGTGCAATTAGATCTTAGCAGAACTATTTAGCATGTTATACATGTGAAACGTAACATACAGGGTATAATTCTATGTCATTAGCTGTTGATTTTCTCCCTGCTGCCAGTCAGTGGTTATTGTTCGGCAGTAAGTGGGTGGGCGAGGGAGGTGTTGGCTCTATCTTAGGCTGGTAATTTATGGCTCCAGCTGCTGTCTGCCTCTCCCCAGGTGGACAACTTGATGAGTCAGCACTGCATCTCATTAGGGGGAGAAAAACACATTTCTAAGGGGAACACGTTCTGCGATAGGACGCCGCTCGCCGCTGATTGGACACCAGTCTCTCAGGGGGTTAGATTTGTAGCTACAAATCAACCCCCTGATTGATTGTTGAAAAGCTGCAATAAAAATCTCATGACAGCAGCTTTCCTAATATATGATCCCACACTGACAGTTGGATCTATCAAAATGAAATGAAATTTAGATAGCTGAGCTTGACAAGGGGAATTCATCAAAGTCTGCTCAACTCCAAGATAATATATTATTCAGTTAACTAAAAACAGCAAACTTTATACGAGTTAATGGTATCTGTCCTTTTGTTTATGCTGTATTCATGTGGAGTTAGACGGCCAACACCTTCTGGATGGCACGGGGAGTGATGATGTGTTGCTATGGTGATGTAAAAAAAGAAACATAATAATGAAGTGCTTAACACTTAATGTAAATATTCTAGAATTACATGGAGCTATGAAATTCAGCTTTCTGTACTCAGTAGCAAACGTAGGAGCTACGCAACAGCGGGTTGTAATTCTGATAAAACATTCTTAACTTTGGACGGCAATGACGTCTACTGTTCACTCACCTCACCTAATTTTACCGTCCTGCTCTTATCCACTAACATCATATCTGGTTTGCCGTCTAAAATCGGCCTGATATCATGTGAACGCAGCATTATAGCATGTGTTTAAAATACTAAATGAATCCACCAAAGCAAAGCAGCACTTGAAAGTCAGGGGCCCCTTCATGTGGTACCAGATGGACAAGTCTAGGAACGCTAGAATAGAGAGGCACAGGGGAACGACAAGTTCATACTTAAGCAATAAGGTACTCGAGGCAGTACTGTGTCATGCAATAATGTACTGTTCAAGAGTTGTTAGGCCCGACGCGCAGCGGAGGGCCGGCAAACCCTTGAACTGTACATTATTGTAGACACAGTACTGCCTCGAGTACCTTATTTCTTTTATAATGCGAGTACCTGCGACTTTATAAATAGTAATAGTAAGCTCCCTTTCAGCACAAAATAGTTGTAGCCACCAAACGTTGTGTATCGCCTTTCAGTGACAAAGAAAATAGTCCCGGGACGCACGGGACGCACATACGGGACTATAAAACTGACTGCCAGTTGGAAGCAGGGTGGAGGATGACACGCAGCCACCGATGTAAAGAAGTGCTCTCGCTGCTTCTGTCCGTCTTTTCTCCGTCATTTTTCTCCTCCATGATGTTTAGAGAACTTGCCTCGCGTCGGGAAATTTCCGACGTAATTATCTCTCACTAGAAATTATCATGATTTTGTGGTCAAACCCTTTTCATTCCTCATCTCATTTTAGAGAGGAAGTGACGTGTGTTGTCGTTCGTTATGCTAGTGTGGGGGATGCTAAGTGAGCTTGTTAGCTGTTACGTTTGAGCTAACGTTACTGTTAGCGAAGAGCCCGGTTGCAATACTGTGAACACTCAAGCGATACACCTGCAAGTTAAGGAAACCAACGTCTGCGAGTCGTTACTGCGGACGTTACAATATCAAAGTTTACACAAACATGTTTGGTAACTGTCAAGCTTGAAATGACAACTAACGGTCGCGCAATTTAAATCTACCTGTTATTTTAAGTGCGCACTGATATGGAACGCTCTAAATGTAAACAGGCTGTACAGTACTTTATGGCTGAATAAACTGCACCTCATGACTCACTCTCAACCAATCAGAATGCTTGATTTGATCTACCCGTATTATAATGTCTGATATTAAATTCATTTTGGTGTTTTTTAAGCAAAGTAGGGTGTGTATGTATATGGTTCAGGTCTACAGGGAAGTACTACTGCATATGTTGAAAAAAACTATGTTTTAAAAATAAATGTAGCCGGGGCGGCTGTAGCTCATTGGGAGAGTGGTTGTCCTGAAACCACAAAGTACCCGGTTCGATCCCTGGTCTCCCCATAGTTTGCATGTCCAAGTGACCTTGAGCAAGACACTGAACCCACAGTTGCTCCCCGGGTGCCTCACGAGGCTCCCCCTGCTCCTTAATTACTAAATTTGGTGATGATTTAGAAATAATTGCTCCGAACAGATCACTGAACAGCGCGCTCCTCATCTCTGATTGAGGCTACATTAGCCACTACTGGCATAACACACCTGCATCTCTGACTAAACTGCACTATGGGTAGTGTTTTAACAAGGAAGAGTGTGTGTGAAATAAAAAAGGTAAAAAATAAAAAAGTCTGCTGGACTGATTTTAATGCTTTATTCAATGGTCCATTATAAGTTCAACATTGTTATAGGAGTGCAATGCTAAATCTGTGGAGTATGCTATTATAGTTAAAAATGTAATGTTGAAAATTACTGTTCCATCTCACTTTATTCATCTTATTGAGACTAAACACACAAAACGTCTTGCATTCTGCCAAAGTTGTCAATTGTTTATTAATCTTCAGTTAAGGCAATCCATTACAAAGCATTTCACAAACCACAGTATGACGACAAGATCATGTCCAACACCTGGTTTGGAAATTATTCAGCATGCAATTCAGAGACCAAGAGAGGTATGTAAACAACCTGGGATAAAACAGGAGTAGTGGCAAGAAGAACCCATACAGAATGTGTCTCATAGGAACAGAATGGAAAGAAACCGGAGATGCAACATGCAAGGTGGCTGTAATCTCTAAATAACACCCCAAGTAACAAACGGAGCACATGGCAGATGCACTAATCAAGTGAAATGAAGGTAGACTACCAAACCTCATGGCATTTTGGCACACACATGCACATTGTTTAAAGAGGCCAAGTTCAACAACGGGACACATTTTGGCACTTTATATTCTTTATATGAGGCGTATGTACATAATTAGATTTCAGCCTCAAAGAAAATTCTAAATGAAGAGATAATCAAAGCCATTTCAATCAAGAAAAAATAATTAAATGTATTATTGGAAAGACATCTTTTAGACTGAAAAATATATTTCATAATAACTTAATATTTTATAATTGCATAAGTGTCATTACTGTGCTCATTTCATATTTATTGATTATGTGATTACTACTGAGGGTTGTAGTCTTTGATTTCTCCATGGAGGAAACCTCACAGAGAAAAAGAAAGTGTAGCTTGTTATACTCTTAGTAGGCCGGCCCAAAAGAGGCCTTCTTGCTGTATTAATTGCATGAAATATGTCAGAAAAGTGCACATAACATGACCCTAACTCCCGGCTTGCTTGTAATCTCTTCACACTCACAGTGTATGAGCTGCATGCTGATGCTGACAACATGCCTGCTAAATGGCGTGGCCTACTTTTCCTAATTGATTTTCAGTAATTATCAACTTGTGATTGTTTTAAAGGGAAAATGTGAAAATGAATAATACATTTGAGAAATAAAATGTAAAGAGGTTGCTTGCAAAGTCAGTAATTATGAATATAATATAATAATATAAATATATTTCACTAAAATTGTATTCAATGTAAATTAATGATTTCCTTTTGGCTTGAATGGCTTTCTGTAGAGGTATTCTGGCATTTATGTGTGTTATGTAACTAAACTTTATGGCCTAAATTCATATCTGATGAACAAGTGGATTTGGCAGCAGATTAAACGCTTCTTTGTCATGTGAGGGAGAAATGTCATTAGAAAAAAAAAAGGACGCCAAATATGGATCTGGGCCTGTGACAGAAGGAGTTCACTGCCTCTGGACTGAGTTTCTGCAATAGCATTACACTGTATCCTCTCTCTGATCCACTAAAGCAATGGGAGTCAAAGAACATTATGCGGATAACAAAGATCGTAAAGCAACATGAATTACACACGTTTGCTCTCAGCACAAAACAAATTATAACAATGAGAAATCTAAGCTCCTTATTCTCTGTGACACAGATTGTGTCATTCAATGAAACGTTTTTGAAGTACAAAATGAGAATGAGTAATGCACAACACAGCGGATCAAAAATAAACTCACTTCTTAATGAATGTTTGCTGTTAATCCTTGAGACAATGTTAACAGCCACAGTTGAGTTGTAAACAAGTCTTGACTTTGAATATTGTACAAGGCTCAGCGACATTGTTAATTCTCGTTATTTCAAGACAATTATCGAAGAGCTGCAAGTATAAAAAGTACAGGAGACAGCGTGTAATAGTCTGTGATAGTCCTAATCTTGCAACAGTTTTACTGTCACCAACATTTTCTTTGTGTACATCTTAAACATGAGACCTGCTTCTGCTGGCAGAGTAACACCTGGGTAACTGAATTTGGATATGTTTCCATATAATAGGCACATTTGGATCGAGATATTGAGTGACAGAGAGATGCTTATGGAAATAATGGCCAATATAAATAGATATAGCGTGTACACAACTGACTTTAAAAATGTGTACAGAGTCACAAAATAGAAATGCAGAGAACAAACATGAACATATGGGTAGCTGTCTTGAATTAAATTGTCAAACAAAATTGTGATATTGTACCTTAGGTATTAAAATGTTATTCCAATGTTTTATTATAAAATGGGCTGTTGTGAGTTGCAAAACAATGTTATCTGGGAACACTCAATTAATTTGAAAGAGTAAAAACAATGAATTGATAAAACACTGAATGAATCAGAAAAGATGGACTGATAACTGTTTTTGTTTCGTACAATCAGTTATTGTTATCTTTAAAAAAAAAAAATTCAACACCCAAATATCTCACTGCAAGATTTGTGATTGTTCAGTTTTCATTCCGGGGAAACAAATCGATAAAAGGAGGAGAAAATTAAGTCGTTATTGGTATTGAGTAAAATCCCAGACAACAAACTGTAACCACAACAAATATAAAAGGAAAGAAACTCAAACAGCGAGATAACAAATGATATATGGCAGCATGACTAATCATTTACCTCTCTGTATACAAACAGGGAAAGTAAGTATGTGCTTTGAATTTTTCATCTATTTTTCTGTAAACATACTGTTTTTATAATAAATATAAGTTAATGTTAATATATCAGTCTAGTTATTTCTTTATGAACATTATTCCAGTTGCATTCGGTTAAAATAATGCATGAAGTTGAAGGTGTTGAAAACATAACATGCGGTCCTTTCCATTATTTTGATTGTGGTAGCGGTTGGTTCCTTCAAAGTAATATTTGTTGAGCTTATTAACATTATAATCTTTGTGCTTTTTGTCAGGACAGTAATTAGTGCATTCTGTAAATATAAATACTAGAAATAGGTAAAAGATATGGTGCTGGCAAAATAGTATGGCAACAGCTCACAATTATCTATGTCCTCTACATAACTGCTTGCAATTAAATTATCTATCAGAGAAAATGATTCAGAACTGTGGGATAGGTTTTATCACATGCGATTATATTACAGTCCTTATCAAAGTAGAAATGGGGATTTCTTTAAATACACTGGTCATAAAATATAAGATGGAAAACTACAGGAAAAATAGGACTTTAATCCCCCCCCCAAACCACCCCCGCCCCATCTTTAAAACCCCATCAAAGGATTGAATGATTTCTGCAATAAATAAATTAGTATAGCTATGATTTCCTAGTTCAACACACCGATTCCAAAAGGTATCACACACATGATACACACTGGCACATTCTAATATATTTATGCCTTCAAACAGGCTCTCTCTATGAGTTTACTTGCTATCCATTACATCACCACTTTGACAGGTTTGACAGTGAACAACTAAAACCTTCAACTCTCGCCTCCTCTCAGCGCTCTCATCCTCAAGCACTCAGGAAGAAAAAACTTCCTGATCATCAGCAGGTTCGCCAAAAGCAGTCTTATTTCTCCAAAACAATATGGAGTCTTATCATCTTTTTGTTCAGCCAAATTAATATTTATGGGAGGGCCTTAAAAGCCCAAAGGACGGTTGTGAAGGCCGGTTCCCGTCAACCAGGACCCTGTCGACCTCAACGCAGACCTGTTTTGGCGCTCAAACGAGATTGGTCTGGAGTTGGTCTCCAGGTGAGTAAGCTGGTGGAACGGGGTTAGGTTTAATGCCTCTGGTCTTCATGGAGGAGATGAGCTGGTCAGGGATCTCGGCCAGGACGTCTTTAGCCAGCCGCGCCATGCTCAGCACGTGGTTGCCTGTGCGGTCCATGTAGTCTCTGAACGGGACAAACTGTAAGAAATGTGACTTTATGAAAAGGATGTATCACGTATGCAGCAAGTATACCAAAGTAAAGCCCTTGTAGTAGCCTATTTAGTTTAGATTTACTTTAGTGTCCCCCTTAGTGGAAATGTGTACAGTAAAGGTACATACAATACATATAACACAACATTTGACAATATTTTGGACCAAACAATTTAAACACCTCTTGAGGTTGCCACATGCGTGCCTGTTGCCCCTCGACGTAGTCATTTTTGAGGAGGTATACTACAGGGATACATGCATATGCTATGTAGCTACGCCATGTCCCCTTAACACACAGCCATAATTCAAGCTTTAGAGCATTGGCAGTACTGACGCTTCAAAGAAAAGAGCATATAAAAGATTCTCTGATGCTGCTGCGAGACGAAAGTCCATTAAAATCTAAAGAGTTTACCCTGTATCGAGCGTGAATGTTTTAAGATTCTTTTTCAAACACTTGCTAATTAGATTATGATAATTAATGTTGTAAAGGTTTATATATCATCCTCACTGTGGTGCACAAGTAAAGGACAAAGGGTCACCAGAGACTGTGGTTGATCCTCTGAAGATGAAGATCATGCACAGTTAATTAATTTGAAATCCAACCATTTGATATCTTGTGTACAAAGTTGACATTTGAGTGTGGACAACAGAACTCTTGGAGTGGGTTCATCCTCTGGGAAGCATGAATCTGTTCAGTACATTTAATCATGATGTGCTTCCTGCATTATTATTTTTATTGAATGTTTGAATCTGAACTATTCATTACATATGTTAAGACAATGTGGCCTGCAGCTAATGAGATGAGATATCTTGCTTTGTAATAAAAGAAACTGCCAACATCGCTCTCAGTAAGTATGGCCACTAACAGAGCAAACATATAACTTTTCACCTCTGTGCCTTTGGGAAATGAGCCGTGTCCTTCTTACCGCAAGCCGAGAGAGGACAAAACATTAGAAAGCTCTCACCTGAACAATGTCTCTCTCTGCCAACTTTCCCCGGGAGGAAATCCTGACGTCATCACCATCCAGCTCAACCATGGCTACAGAGAAAAGGTATTACAATAATCTTACATACAAATATATATTTTGTCCAATAATTTCTATGGTTAGAGGCAAACCTTAAGAGTACATTTGACTAAAACAAACCATCCCTGATGTAAACAGACCACAGGCTGGTTTTCACGGTTTTATTTGTACACATTTGTTCCCTGAATAACTTTATTTACTGTTCTCACCATCAAACTCAGCTTGGCCAACTCCAACAATGATGATAGACATGGGGAGTTTAGCTGCCTGTCGTAAACAAGAAGAACAAACAGTTAGTTGGTGTAGCATTTCCAGTTATTTGTATTTTTCTCCCAATACACTTCTTATTCTGCAAAGTCAATTACCTGAACTATTTTCCCCAGTGAACAGAAATAATAAGGGACTATATGAAATAAAATAAACATAACTAGTGTTTCTATGTATGATGCATAGTTTGGGCTGTAAAGGGACTGAGAGAAAATACAAAATCCATTATTCAACTCAGGGGCCCCAAGGTTAGTACAATATCCAGATTATATATATATTGATTTAGCTACGACAAATTGTGCAGGTCACTTTTACAATGTGGAATACCAAATTAGTTTATTATTATTATTATTAGTCATTATTATAACTTACTGTAACACACTGTTCTTTACATAATGGTTACTAAGACTAAGAAAACAGTAAAAAAAAAAAAAAAAATAGCAAGTATGAACTTGAAAAAAGTCAAACACTTCATCATCCTTCAAACATGCCACATGCCCCCCCCCCCCCCTAGAAAAAAAACCTAGAAACACCCCTGGGTTACAGAAACTCCCTTCTTCAATACCACCATCAGTGTCTGGACTCCAGGGGGGATTCTGCTATCGCAGATGTCAGCATCACTACCCCTTGCTTATACTAATTCAGGATGGAGTTCAATCGCCAAATACTTTGCACTATTCAAATATATGCAATTGTAATAAGTTATTGTTGAATTCTAAAACAATTCTCTTCTGATTGAACTAACATTATCTATACATGATCTTTATATAAAGAAATGTTTCAACCCCTGTTAACATAAAGGCCACATGTCCTGCCTATTTAACACTAATCTGAACAACACTTAGACCTAAATAGTAAATATTTAATAGCGCTTATCTTCCACACTGTTTGTGATGTACTGGTTTCTCCACTGTATGATGAGTATTCACCACAGTCCTGATGTGGAGAAAGTGAAAGCTCTGGCATGAATGAATGATGTATGCTTTTGGGAGAAATGCATTTAAAAGGGTAAAAGTAGGTCAGGTTTCCTGGAAGAAATCTCCTGAGGGGAGAGGCCTGTCACAGATAGGAGTATATAGACCGAGGAGGGCCATCCTCTCCATGTTCTCTATCATTGGTACCACTCCATCTCCTATGCCATTGTATCTTCCCCTCATTCCTCATTGACCTCTTGCTCTCACACTAATTACATACATTCTGTTTGCCCCTTTCCAGCAGCAAAAGACCACACAATACATATTAATATAACCTATAAATGCTAGAGCGGATTCTGTATCAAGGGCTGAATTATTCAGTCTACACCATTTGTTACTTTGCTTGTACTGTACAGTCACTCAGGGGATATAATCCATCAGTCAGTGTGAACACCTCCTCATCTCACTGCACAGAGCCACAACACATATTCAGGGACTGCTGGCAGATACATGTTCTCATAAAACACTTTTTTGCTTCATTGGTCACATTAATCAATAATCAAGAGAAGACATTGTCACTAGATTAGAAGATAGATGTTTTCAGAACAAATGCTATAACATCCAGGTTGTTCGGTGCGTATATCTAACCACTTATAATCTAATTTTCACTGCAAGTCATGTTTGGTTTTGGTAATATGACACATTTCAGTGTGAAACAGATTATATTTTAGATATAGATAGATATTATAAACCAGCAAAATCCAACTATGATATTGCTAAACTTGCATCCCACAAGCTAACAGTCAAGTGTGGATTTATATGATGGGGCAGTTAGCTAGTCACTCCAAATCACATTTGATTTGATAAATATGGGTAACATGCCAAAGTTCCTAAAAAATATTTTGACAAGAAAATGGTTTGGACTTTATTATAAAGAATACTTAAACAAAAACATATTAACACAGGGATATATAATTAGAACTGTCTCTGTTTCTTCAAGTACCTTCATTGGAAATCATCATCAATTCATCGTCAATTGGTTATTATTGAAGCAAAATTAAGCAAAACGAAGAAAAATGCTTATCTAAACCCAAGACTGCACATTTTCTATGGCTGCCTTCTAATGCTCATGGATGATTTGATGCACATTTCCCCAAAATCAAGCCAGACATTTCTGGTATCTTTGTTATCTCTGGATTTTTTTTCGGTTTGAATAATGTGTGGCTGCGGGGTTGGAGAGAACAATGAGAAAAAGGGAAGTTATCGCAGCTTTAAGATGGATAGAATTAATTTTACACAGACATCAAAACATGCTGGCTTGCTTCGGAATTTGGTAAAATAAGAAAAAGAATCTGTACAAAATAAGTACAATCAGTAGCAGAGCAACTCTTCTTTTGGAAATCAGTCAGTACGTGTCTAAAGTTGGCCAGACAGGTGAAACGTTTGCTTTGTTGATTCCAAGTGGACAGATGAACTAAGCCGAATGCAGTTCTTCTGGTGTCTATACATTTTAAAATATTCATTGGTTTCTATGAAATTACTGGTCAAGCTAGCCTCCTATCCAGACAACAAACTGACAACCAGAGACATAATCCAATACCTGGGCACAAATTGATTTATATTTTTGACCTACCAGGTCAGAGATAGACTCTTTCATAATTGAAAAATCCTGGAATGAAATTTGGAGTTTATAGGAAAAACATCAAAGGGAATATGGCCCCAGAGGCTGTCCTGTTAGATGAGTGGACACATTAGTCATTAAAGGCTAAGCTGAGCTGGTTTGGTTTGACCATGGTAGTGTGGTCAGCAGCAGTACTTAGAACATTACAAACATATATCCGCTTAGTACAATCGTGAAAGATATCTCTGAAAATACATCACAGCACAAATAAGAAACCAAAGGTGCAGAGATGAGCGTTGCATGCAACACTTTCTCTCTGGAGCAAAGGCTAAAGGCCAATTGAAGAAGGTCAATCAGTCCTGTAGAAAGTGTAGCCAGATCCAAACTGAGTTGACAGGTGGCAGCAGGACACAGCAGGTTCGGGCAGAGCAGTGCAGAGCAGCAGACAAGATCTTAAAAGGAAGGTGTGGCTGTTCGAATGGTTTGATTAACAGTCGCAAATTCCCTTTAAACCCAGTCTGCTGGGGGTCAGAGCACCGTGTCGCTGTGCTGCAGATGGTGGGTTGTGTAAGACCATTGCAGTACAATACAATGAACCTGTTGACCTAAGAGCGAATCTCAGCTGAGCCCTTCAGCCTTCTGAGAGTCTGGATAAAAAGGACAAATATTGGACAAACAGAGCACCCGAGAACAGGGGGGTGAGACAAGTAGAGGAGAAAACATCATGTAACGCCTTAAATCCTAGTGCTACTGGTATAGGAATAGCTCAAAATAACAGGCTGAGAGAAGAGCCACAGCAAGCTAAAAGCACCTGCAATGCCAATGCAAGGAAAGGGGGAGGCCTGGGAGTCCTCCAGGCAATGTTAGATCAGCACTTACATTCACTATGGCCTCCTTGGTCTGAGCCATGTCTGATATGACGCCGTCAGTAATGATGAGCAAAACAAAGTACTGAGATCCGTCCTGCACTGCTGCTGCATACCTGAAACAGAGATCATCAGCATGGAGGGGTTTAACTTTATGTTTAAAAGGAAAGAAAAGTTTAAAACAGATGCACACAACATGGTCATGGATTTACATACAACTCTGAGATTGGTTTCAACAACAAGAGAGAAAGTCTAAGAGCAGCAGAGTGGCAACCACTGTCAACACAAAAGAAAAAAGGTTTCCCCCCCCCGGCCCACCGGGTGATTCAAAAGCTTAATATAGATATGTAAAGAAGAGAAATATGTTATATAGCACTTTATGTCTCAGAGGTCTACCCAGACACTATTATGAAACCCATCAGAGACAGCACAGCGAGCGTGGCCTAGTTTCAATCGCCCATCGCTGGCTGCTCTATGAATAATTTATTAAACTGTTTATGCAAGTGCTGCAGTCTTATTCTTTCAGAGCATTATTGATTGCCTCGCACTCAACTGACCACACTTGATGAGTGAGAGCGGGTGAAATATGACAGATCATTGGGAGAGCCAAGGACAGGTCAGAGGTGAGCCCTTATTCATTTTAATCAAAGAGCGTGACCAGTCAGTGACAAAGGCAAGAGCAATTGCTGGTGCTTAATGGCAGGAGATTAAAAAGACCTTTGTCTTCCTCGTTTCCACACTCATGGAGACGTTTGACCACATTAGCAAAGTAATAACTGCAACACCAAAAATAATAGTGTATTATAAATATATATATATATATAGTCTACATTTGTAAGATTAAGATCCCTCCATGGATGAGAACAAAGAGTATTTCACATGTAACCAATTTAACATAATCTTGTACACCTAGCATACCGTTTATATTATGCATCATTACCTTTAAGAGTATTGTTGGCTTCCATTAATGCATAAGCTTTCTGCCTGTGCTGCATGCACAACCCACAGTAAATATAAACTTCAAAGAAAGGAGGAATATCTCGTCCCATATATGCCTTATAAACATTTATATTCAGCTTGGCAGCCGGTTGTTTATTTTCCCTTCATTAGTTCTGCTCAATTCATAGAGAAACCATCACTCACTGTCTTAATACCTCTAACGGCATGTCTACCCGCCGAGGATTATTTACCGATTGACTTTCAAAGAAAGGACAACTGTGCTCAGTGATGTTCACAGGGACAGCTATTTGTTCTTGTACCTGGCCACATGATTAACAACAGGAGAAAAGTTGGTTGGTCCATACAGCTGAACCGTCTTAAGGCTTTGATGGTAAGCTTCCAGAATCCCCTCCATGCCGTTACAGTACGGGTTCTCAACATTGCCATTCTGAGAAAAACAAAAACATGATTGGTTGTCAGAATGGATTACAACAGAGCTTGACATAGTTGATCAAAACAACAAGTAGTGTTTCAGTACAACATTGTGTCTGGGATTAAAGTTAATACCAGGCTGAAAAGCAATGTTTTACTTTCTTCTCAGGGTTGAACATTTCATATTTTTGTTGTTACCGGACAAGTTAGTTCGTTAGAAAATTGTAAAAAAATATATCAAACATCCGATCACCGCTATCTGGGTTTCAGATAGCTATATAGCAGCTGGTTGTGTTCTCAATAACAACACATCACACCCAGCTGTGATGACGGGTGTGCAGGTTCATCAGACTTACATCTTAACCTACAGAGGTCCGTGAAGTCGTGCTTTTCCGCCATAAAAGATGGAGTACAAGTCTTTGAGATGTCCTTGTCTACACATTTCTAATCAAATATTTCACCCAGGATTCTAACTTTACTTTTAAACCCGCTTACAAGACCAGAGCATGAACGAATGAGACTTCAATTAGTGAGATGAATCTTAATTTGCACATTTTAATGGAAACATGGAGTGATGCAGACGTTACCCAGTAGACAGACTCCTCATTAGGCTGTACTATGCAGCAGCCATAGCACATTAGCTGGCAGAGAGAAGCCAAATTGATTTAAGAAGATCCTTCAGCCTTATAGAACCTCATTTGCACTATAAAAGGTAAATGAAATTCACTCAGAATTTTGCACATCAGAGGTGTAGCAGCATTCATCTCACAATGCACACATCCATGTGCAAAAGCAGTTATCCATGGCTCCTGGAGAGAGCATAAAACCACAGGTGAGTGCTCACACTCAAAGATAAGATCCACTGGGAGGAGCAAACTAATTTTAACATAAAACTTGATGAACATTTCAGAGGGTGAATTACAACCCGAGTGTCTGAAATAGCCCCATAACGTACTCACCAGAGGGAACTCGTGGGAGACCCTCCCATCAGGGGGCAGCTTAGCACCGAATCCCAGGGCAGGGAACATCTTATCACTGTCATAGTCCTGGATGATCTCTCCCACGGCCTTCAGGGCCATGGCATAGGCATTCATCTGGTACGGGTTCATGTAGTGCAGTGAAGTGGACTGTGACGGATTTCCTTCCAAGACAAGAGAAGTCAGAGTCAGTGATGCAAACCATCAGACTGAGGCTGAACTGACAGCTGCGGGCTGAGCAACATGAGCCAGGACTAAATTGGATGTTTCGAATCAGAGGAGTGCCTCGATGTGACTATCTGCATTATTTGCAATAGAGGAATTCAATGTTTATATTTAGCTGTCCATGTTTTGCAGTTACACTGGCATTGTAAACACTTCTGGGTAGATATTAGTTTCCAGGACTCTCTTTTATACAGGAATCAGTAACTGTCAAAATATGACATGCAGTTCAGTGAAAGCGGAGAAAATAAAAAAATCCTTTCGAATAATCTCATTGAATTGTGTGAACGTACAGAACCACAGATTGACTATTTGCAATGCTGGAAAAATATTTAAATTTATTTATAGAAATGTCTAGATTATTTTTATCAATTTCGCTATGTCTTCTCTTGTTGCCTTCTTTTAAAAACACATTACATGTACTTGACTTTGTTTATCATGTCAACATGTCAATAAAACAAGTTTAACAAGAAAAAAGACAAGCAGGAAAACTCCAGCCCCCTCTTTGATTCATGGAAAATGCAATAGTCTTACATCGGATGACAAATGGAAGCAGATCAGGGTGATGGTAGTGAAAATACTCACCGTTTGATGCAGTGAAATCAATGGCCACCGTGAAGTGAATCTGAGTCCTGAAACACATGAATTGGAAAAGGATGCTGTTCACAAAAGAGAGGCAAAATACACTGCACCATTATTGTCTGTGCAACATAGGATCTAATCAGGTTTTTATTATTACATTTCATGAAACATTGAGAGCATAAATTTACTTATGGCCAATCAGCAGGGCCAAGTGCTGCTTTGATCCTGAAATATCACACGTATTTAAAGATTTAACAGTGCATCAGTAAAATCCAAACCGAAAACACATTCGATAAAAGAAATTGAAAAACCAATAAATGCAGAGTAATTTCACAAATGGTCATGTTAGTTGCCGCAGGTGGTTTAATGATTTGACTGTACATCACAGAAGAAAGATTACATTATTAACATGGCTCAAGAGCTGTAAAAAGAAAATATTGCCAATTTCATACTCACTATTTTTTTAACCTTCTGTTTGCAAGATGAACATTTGTACAATCCTTTACAGTGTGTATGCATGTATACTGTGCAACGGATTGTCCATTATAGTCACATCATAATCATTACTATCATTGTAATCATCCGTTTTGGTCTTTGTTCCACCTGATTGCTATGATTAAAGGAAAATTTGAGGTCTGCGTCAATCTGAAAACAGCAGCCTCACAAATTGTAAAAAAAAACACTGGATATGTTTTATTCATGAGGCTGTAATGATGGACAAGACCTTGAAAAAATAAGAAATAAACATGGCCTGACTAGTATGCTGGATTTATCCGTTTCCCCAGTGAGACAAAGGAGGAGCGAAAGGGAATGGGAGTGAGATCAAAGTGTGTGCTCTTTCATTGTGATTAACACTGATTGCCTTTCCTGACTTCGACTCCATTGAGAACATTCCCACAAGCGCAGCATTGGAGATAATGGCAGCTTCCTCCTGGAGAGACTTTGACCCCAGCTCATTAATCAGCATTGAGCTTGACCGCTCAGCTGACAAAGGGGAATTGTTACATGCCATGCTGCCTCAATTTGAAAATGTCTTGCTGATTTGTATGGTTGGTTTTGAAAGTTTAGCGAGTAAAGCAAGATGGTGAGTTAGTGTTAAGGCAGAGTGTACACACTGAAAATGGTCACACAGGAACTGTCAGTCAAACTGCCAATTACAGTCGGTCATCGGAGCACTACCTGGAAATTCATCCTCAGGGAGAAGCTGTTAAACTCTCCAGTTAAAGTACCTCAACATGGTGCTATACTTTTTTATTTGAATGTTTTTGAGGGCACAAACCCAGTAAACGAGTGTCACATTTATAGCATTAATATCCTATACCATTTACAATGCATAATTCCTAAAATCAAAATAAACAGACACACAGTATACCGAGAAAATGCACACAAAAATGCACTCAACAAACATTGAACCCATTGATAACATTTACAATAGCAATGTATAAGTACTTTAAAAAAGTAGTAGTGAAACAATTAGAATACAACACAACAATACAACCAGTGTCTTTCTAAAAAATGGTCAAACCTTTGCTGGTCAAACAGCTGCACCATATAGGACTGGGGTTAGAGTTAGGGTGGCCGCTCTCCTAAAATCCATGTATCAGTATTTTGGCTGTCTGTCCGTGACTTACTGCAGGAACAGTTATATCTCACATCACACATCCCTCTGTGTTTAATTGACTGACTTTGGTTTCGCTAATTGTTTTTGTTTGTTTGTTTTTCCCCACATGTACTACTCTGTGGGGATGTTTGAGAGCAGTCACATTAATGTGTGACTAAAAAATCAATATGGATTGAGGTTGACTGATGCTGCAGTGTTGTCTGTTTTCTAGGTCTAAACCCAGTGGCTGATCTGGGGTTACTATATTTATCTCTGCAATCCTCAAATCTAAAGTCCTTGAGAACGGGCAATTCTTCAGTCATCTTTCAATTGTCAGACACTTCTGTGAGCGATGTATCGCTGTATGGACAAATTACTGGACCGTCATTTGTTGCTACATTTTATCAGGAGCTCATGAATCTGACACCAGCCTTTGAATGTCCTCTCAAAACCTGATTCAGAACAAATCCTTCAGAACAGGCAGTCCAATAATTCCCTATGGGCTTCACTCTGTCCTTTCATGTCATCACTAACTCGCTCAGCATCTCTTATTTTTTGCTTTGTTTGCAGCTAAAATGACAGCTCCTCACCTTGTGTGCATCACCTTGAATTACTGCAATCATTTAAAATAGATACAGGCGTATCGCTGTCATATTGACTTTCCCCTTCCAGTTAGACAAACACCATATGGAATGAGTCTTTGTAATGTGAAACCCCTGCAGTCTTGGCAATCTGGGATTTGGAAGCAGAGTGACAGAGAATGCAGCTACTGTACACCTACAATCTCATCAGTATGTGCTGTAACGAGATCACTTCAAAGAGCAGAATGGCACGATGATTTTCTTGTGTAATGGCATGCAGATATACACAAGGCAGTTGGTTTGGTTCAGAAGTGTGTGTGTGTGTGTATGTGTGTGTGTGTGTGTGTGTGTGTGTGTGTGTGTGTGTGTGTGTGTGTGTGTGTGTGTGTGTGTGTGTGTGTGTGTGTGTGTGTGGCACAATGAAGAACAATATACAGTATTTATTGTGTCTCTCATTATGAAATCTAATAGTTTGTATTATAGTGTGTGTATGAATACATATATATAAAGAAACTGATCTATGTAAATCCCTGTATTATTTATTCACTAACCTTACAAAGAAATCTTTAGTTTCATTGCTGGAGATCTAATACTTTCTGATTTTCATGTTACTACCAACGCAGTGTGCTCTACTGCCTTAGCATAATTTAGAATATATTTATAAAACTATATATATATATATATATATATATATATATATATATATATATATATATATATATATTATTTTATTTCACCTGCACAAATAACACAGTATGTAATGACGTTCTGCTAGGCGTTCTATTCAAGGCTGCATACAGCCCAAGCAACCACCACCAATATGGCAGGGCAGCCAGTATGAAGCCTGAGAGGCAAAACACAGGACAAAAAGAGTCCTTCTACAGCTCGTTAGGCTTAGTTACTACATTGTGAGCATATTTTCATGAGTAAGATCTTTACTCGTTTTGGACTATGTTGACACTGGATAGTGAGACAACAATGTTCAGAGAGATTTTAAGAAAAGGGGAATGCAAGTGGCATTTTAAATGAGTTGGACATGTCCCCCCATTCCTACGCCTTTGGATATTTAGTGGCAGTAAAAGTGGCAGCAAAACAAAGTAAAGGAAAGGTCAGGGAAGTCTACAGTGGCAAGCCTCCAATTGCAGAAAACTGTCATGACAGTTTCGAGTTGCAGCGATTCCCTGCACAAAACTGTGCTATTCATAAATTTAAAGTGTTCTGCCTCTGCATCCCTGTAAACAGGACCAACGGTGGCCCGATGTCTCAATGAAACACCGGTGCACAAAACCTACCAAGAATCTTTTCACATCAATATATTCTCTTTCCTGTATTTTGTCAACACATAACAAACCACAAAGCATGCAGTGAAATATAAAGCGGCAGAAGAATGAAGAAATATTCAGGACAGTAAAAGAAGAAGACAAGGAAAATACAATGGTGTGCTCTGGTAAAAATACCACTCTGCAGTCTGAGCACAAAGCAAACCTAAATGAAATGAAAAGAAAAACACATCACCTTCTCCCGTATCAGGACAACACGATATTTTGGGATGAAACTATTAAACCTTAATAAGATCTCCACACAACAGAGAATCCACACAAGCTATTAGACGGCCGATCACACTGCGGATTTAATTTAAAAAGAAATATTTCAACATGCGATGAAAAGAATATAAATCTTTCATTAGCCTCTCAGAATCAGAGCTGCATGTGGCTTTTTGACTTTAACTACGTCTGTTTGACTATATCTCTGCTCTAGTTGAATCTTAATGAAAATGTATAAAAAAAAACAATTCACTGGGAAACCAGTCAGGATGGACTGGTGTGTCTGGAGAAGAAATTGCTTTTTTCACCCACTGCTTCAGAAAATCCTCTGAAACGCATCATTTAAGGTATCGCCTGTTAGAAGGGGAGCAGTAGAGCTAACATTTATGAAAGGAGAGAAATCAATAGAAGAAATCTGAAAGATAAAATGTGTGTCTTTGGATCAGATACGGACTGATCAGGCTTCAGCAGGTTTGCCAGGCATTCAGGCTCAGCTAGTTTTGTCAGTTGCTTTTTATACTGTATATTTGTATGATTTGAAGAAAAGCCATCTCTTTCACCCAAATACAGTAGTGCAGATGCCAAATCAAAACCCAACAAAGCATTGGACAAACACTGAGTGTGCCACAACCCCTGAATTGCAAATTGTGTTCTAGAAGAATAGCATAAAATGATGTCTGATTCCAAAATATAACTTATGTTTGTCTAGAAACATCTGTTAATGAGAAGAAACTTTCAAATTGCACATATATTTTGAATTAAGTAAAACAATTATTTGACGGTGTCAATGTAAGATTAGGACATAATGATTTATTACAGTAATAATATGTTCGTGATTTGTTATGTGTTTGCTCAGACCTCTAACATCTATTTCTTCTATCTTGGCGATAACAGCTTCATGTTCCCTCAAATGCGATACAGCCAAATAAAAAAAGCATACGTCTTGTGATACGATGGAACAATCTTTTCCACCATTTTCAGCCGTCACTGCATGTTTGCCCGTACCAGTGGAGCAAATCTTATTGTTTCTAATGAGCTTAGTTTTTCTCATCCTCAATTGAAGGGCTAATTTTCAAAATGTCAAATGCCATTTGAGACAGTGACAGTTATTCAGGGTTATTCAAATAAACCTATCTTGATAAATGTTCAGTGGAGAAAATAGCTCTAGCTATAAAGACTAATAAGAGCTCAAAGTTGCTTGAAGGTTTTCCTCTTTAATTGATAAAAGTAGCAGCTGTTGTTCCTGAACTGTTTTCAGTTAAACCCTATCTGGTGTTTCATTTTCCATGGATACAGTTAATCTGGATCTCATCACGGATAAGCAGCACACTCATGGTTTCGTCCACCTAATGCCAGCACTATAATCTTGTTTATTTTCTTCATCAGTCTGTCTTGCAATCTGCTCCATGAAGATACCTCTGTTAAATACTTCTATTTTGCTATGTCTTACTTGATAAATCAGGTTATTTATGATTATAGAAATGTGATGTGGTCTTTGCAGTTGTATCACAAGCCTCTTAGTTACCATGAAGGAAAGTGCACACATATTCTGGGTGATAACATAAAGGAAGTAGGGGAAAGCTGCACACTCATAAATAAAATACAGTCTTTATCTAGAATCATATTAACACATGTTTCAGTTCACAGAGGGCTTCTGCAGAAAATGTATCCTGGATTCATCTGAATAACTGGAACGCCACAAACTGCACCCTCAAAAATATCACAATGTGTATTAACACATCTCTAAAATGGGTCACAATAAAAACCTGACCATTAAAACCTTCATAAAAGGACAGCTTTGTTTTGTGGCTGGTGTTTAGAATGCATATGTGTTCCACAGCTGTACCTAAGACACTGGTAAAGCTAACTATCAAGGTTATTGAGAATTAAATATATATAATGCATTCATTGCTCTGTGCTTTCAGTGACAATTTGGTCCAAAAGCCAGTTTTACAAGAAAAAGAATGAGGCTCAATCAAAACAAGAAAACACAAAAGGTAGAGACAGAGATGGCCTTGACTTACAGCACAAAGAGACCGAGAGATAGCACTAAGTCATATTTCTGCATCCCCCACATTGTTTTTGATGGCATCTTACATACAATTCTTACTTCTGCTGCTTCTTATGAGACTTGTACTACTCAAGGACTCCCATTGTTGAAAGCACTTGTTAAAGAAAACACGAGGGAGAAAATGACAACAGATGAAAAAGAGGCTGCAGCAAGTCTTTCATGATGAATTAAAATACCTCAAGAAACAATATGAGTGAGAGTGAATTTTCTTTCAGGGATTTCTTCTTTTTAAAAATGTTTTTAAAGTAATAGTCTTTGTCATCAGCCCGTCTTTCAAGCACAGCACTGAAACCCCACTAAAGAACCTGATGAGCTTTTTTTCTCAAAATGTCTGTAACCAAAAGATTAAGTACCACTCTACATAATGGTGCACTCCTCATGCTGGGTCACATTAATTAATTGGGTAATCTCTCTCTCATTTCTGTCTGAAACAGTTTCATGTGAAGATTACCATTTAACAAGATGGATAAAAAGCTGTGTCAAGCTTCTGACTGAGTTGAGAGTTAGCACATTAGAGCTATTCCAAGGAAGTTACATTTTGTAGTGATTTTGCATTTATGTTTATGATAATAATAATCAGAATCAAAGCTCAATCAGAATCCTGTCAACACCATCGGAATGAAGTGTCTCTTAGTAGAATGTGGGTTTCACTTTTAAGAACCATTACAAAGATTAAAATAAATCAAATAAATATTTGTTGGGATTATTTTCCATTTTGGGTTGAATCCAAGTTGTTATCCTGGAAAGAGGAGTTTTCTGGGGATTCCTCTTTGAATACACAATGTTTACTAGTTTGATAAGAATAACTTATTTGAGGGAAAGCAGCAGTCGTATTTTCTGAATTACTTCCCTACTATCTTAAAATATAACTTAAATGGAAACACATAGCAGGTAACCAACAACAGTTGGTAAATTCTGCTTGAAACAGGTCCATCTTAATGTAATCTTTTCTTGGATAGCTAAATCTGGTGCATTGTGCATAACAATGTGTTATTTGGGAGGCCATCTGTCAGAAATTTGTGCTACATTTTTGGGAACATCTTTGATAAATAGGTGAGTGGTGGTGAAGCGGTTTCGGGAAATCATTTTATATTTGAAAGCAAAATCCAATAAAATGGTAAAATGTGGTCTTTTTACAGACAATTAGCTGTTTATGTTTTATTAACGGCTCATTTGGAATAAACTGATGACTGAAATGTATTATTCTATTAAATCTCTAATATACCACACATTTGTTATGAGTGTCTTATCTTTCTTTGAGTTTCCTTCCCTCTACATGCCTTAAATGATATACATGTCTGTACCCAATTAAAGCAAGGATAATAGTGGGAATACTGTGTGTACATGCCCAAGTAAAAGCAAATTCTATTGCTCACAATTGGGTTATACAGAACTTGGATGAGTGTTAATGGGCTTTCATGAAGGTGCTGGAGAGGCTGGTCTTGGCTCACCTCCGACCGCAGGTGAAATCGTCGCTGGACCCTCTACAATTTGCTTACCAGCCTCATGTGGGTGTGGACGACGCCATCATCTACCTGCTGCAACGAGCTCAGTCGCACCTGGATGGTACCGGTGTCTCTGTGAGAGTCACTTTCTTTGACTTCTCCAGTGCATTTAACACCATCCAACCACTGCTACTGGGTGAGAAGCTGCGGATGGCGGGGGTAGACTCGTCCACCATCTCCTGGATCACTGACTACCTCACAGGCAGACCACAGTTTGTCAGAATGGGCCGTGTGCTGTCTGGGACGGTGGTCAGTGATGTTGGAGCCCCACAGGGAACTGTTCTGTCTCCCTTCCTGTTCACCCTGTACACCACTGACTTCCAGTACAACACGAAGTCATGCCATCTGCAGAAGTTCTCTGATGACTCTGCGGTGGTCGGGTGTATTAGGGATGGACAGGAGGAGGAGTACAGGTGAGCAGTGGTGAGTGACTTTGTGAAGTGAGCCGGCGAGAATCACCTGCTTCTGAACGTGGCTAAGACCAGAGAGATGGTGGATGACTTCAGGAGGAAGACAACAGCTCCTAGTCCTCTGAGTGTTCTGGGAGAGGATGTGGACATGGTGGAGGAGTATAGGTACTTGGGTGTTTCCATCGACAGCCGACTGAACTGGAAGGCCAACATCAACGCTGTCTACAAGAAGGGGATGAGTCGACTCTTTTTCCTGAGGAAGCTTCGATCCTTCAATGTGTGCAGCAAGATGCTGGAGATGTTCTACCAGTCGGTTGTGGCCAGCGCCCTGTACTTCGCTATTGTCTGCTGGGGAGCAGCATTGGAGCCGGTGACACCAACAGACTTAACAAGCTAGTTAAGAAGGCCGGCTCCATCATCGGCGGCAAGCAGGAGTTTCTGGAGCAGGTGGTGGAGAGGAGGACGTTGAAGAAATTTTGTCCTTATTGGACAACCTGGACCACCCTCTCCACCACCTGCTGCAGGGCCAGAGGAGCACTTTCTCTAACAGATTCCTCACGCTCCGCTGCAATGAGGACCGTTACAGCAGAACATTCCTGCCGACAGCTATACGGCTTTTCAACAAGTCACCGTTTGCTAGTTCCTCCGTGGATTAGTTTATCACCGTACTATACTTACTTTGCATTTTGCACTTTTCACTATCTGTTTATCTAATTTACTTAATTAATGAATACACTCTTCAGCTATAAATATAAATATATTTCATTCCAGTTAGTTGGTATTCTATTCTATTTTATTGTGTATATTTAAATATATATATATATATATATATATATATATATATATATATATATATATATATATATATATATATACATTACTTTATCTTAATTTGTATGTATCTCTCATCCCTGTTGCTTCTTTTTATATTTGATCTGTTATCTTGTGTGTTTGTATTTCAAGTGGTAAGGCGCTACTGATGACGACAAAAAAAATTCCCCTTGGGGATTAATAAAGTATATATTCATTCATTCATATTCATTCATATTCACAAAACCCCAGATAAACAGAAATATGAATCTAAATGCAGCACAGTGTGATTTGGACTTATTGCGTGTCTCAAGAAACAACTAAATCAAGAGCAAACCGGTAGTAAGGATGAACACACTGTTACCTTGAGTGCCTGTGAGTCTGTGTATGTGTGTCCATTTGTGTGAGCTGGAGAGTCAACAGGACAGATCTGGGACACTCAGCCATCAGTAGCAAAGCAGCAGAAAATTAAAACCAGGGCAGCCACTGATCCACTGAGAAACAGTTCCATATGTGACAGGTTGTCCGCCTTTAATTAAGCTCTCAGATCTTCTCCATATTTTATCAAAGTCATTCATATTCATTGACAATATAGTTGTGAATGTGGACAACATCGTCCCCTTTGGGGCCACACTTTATTCACATGAGGAAACTTCCAGGCCACTGAGTAACCAGAGTCAATAACACCAGAAAATGTGGGCCAAAATGTGGCAATGAGCAGTAGGGTAGATTGGAGAGAGGCTGAGTCAGGGGAGCACACAAAATGTATTAAATCTGTTAAATTAAATTCTTATTTCCATGATTAGTCACAGCTATGACATGTTTACAAAGCCCACAACACACGTAGGTCCTCTGTATTGCTGTTGCAAGTTTTAGCAAACTAGTTAAAGATTTGACTCACAAGGTTAATCCTTTTAATTTGAGAAGCCAGATTTGGTCAAGTTTATGTGGTGATAAAATAAAAGATCATTCATAAATAACAACATCGTTATTTCAAAATCAAAGAACAGGCCTAAATCTATTAATCTAATATATTATTCGCTAAAATGTGCTGGGCGAGACATCACTGTTTGCAGTGCTATAACAGCTGTTTGAGGCATCTCTCTTTCTCCTGTTGTCCCTTTGCTTCCTGCCCTTTCCCTCATCTAACAACATAAGGCCACTTTTAACAAATGAAAGAATACATGTATTAATTAGAGCACTAGCATATAAACGTAGAACTATCAGAGCGCTAAATATTTTTGTAATAATAAAATACATATACTGTATATACAAATATTATTTTGCATTTCAATAGTTTAACTACTGAAAACAAGATGTCTCCTACTTAACTGAGAAGACAATGCTCGTATGTTTGCAGTGGAGGTTTTCAAGTTTCCACATGACACGTAATTGGCTTAGTTGTGATGGCTCTTACATGTTATAAACTGTGATTTAAAGTGAGCACAGAGAAATTTCCCCCTTCAGCAGATTAATGTCAAAACAGCCTTTTAATGTCAGACACTGCACATACAACATTCTGCACAGTGAAGCGCAAACGTCCAAGTGCATAAACAACAAGCAAATTACATTTCAGCGTAGGGAAACTTTGTTGTTACCCTCCGGAGCTTGGCACAAAGGTACTATATTAAAATACTGTGTATGTATAAACAGTAGCTTCATTATCAGACAAACATTAGACTCACCCTCCTTTGATGTAATCCAGGAAGGTGTGCTCCGACTCCACATTGAATGACAACAAGGACACCTGTGGAAAGAAATGGCCCAAACAGATTATCTCATGCTTGGTAATTAAGGAAAGCTAAATCTAGCAATTTACACATTAACACTGACCTCTGAGCTAACCACCCACAAAATGACTTATCCACGCTGAATGATTTTGACGCCTGGACAGCATATTAGTAGTACAATCACTGAGAGAACGTCAGTGTGCAGTGCACTGATGGATGATCAGTGTAATGGAAAACTAGCCACAGATTTTAATTACAGAGTCACCGCATACTCAGAGAGAAGCCCAGGCAGTAACAAAAGCTCAGGCTCATCTATAAACATCCATCACTACTCTCCACTAATCGAACAGACACGAGTCACTTTATGCATTATTATGAACTTGGTCATTCAACCTGTTTCATTCTAATCTATTTAAATTCACTGTCTGAATCATAAGCCCCGAGACTGGGAGTGGAACAAAAACATTTAACAGAGCTGAAGAGCCTCATACAATCCTTTTAGAGAAAACTTCTTGATGAATACAAACGCAAAGGAGGGTCGGGGTGTTTCTCTTATCTCAGAACTCACCGTCCCAGAGTTGATGTATCTCTTTTTCTTTATTTTCTTCTTAGCATTCACCACCTGGTATGAAGGCAGAGTTGAAAAGAAGGACGATGATAATATAAACTTGCAGCACAATTATTTTTATCCACCCTTGGGCATGTAATAAAAAAATATTTGTTCTCCTCCTCCATGTGTGTAAGGGTAATGGAGCATAGGGACTGAATCCAATAACTGTATAGGTGAGAATGAGATAGCATTGATCATGCACCGCAGCAAGATACAGATTACTCGGGGGGGTTTATAAACTCCTACACTGTGCTGTACATTTTACATGCACATTACCAAGCTCGGTGATAGTGGGATGGTGCGGTCCCTACCATCAACTTGTAATAAATAATAATAAGATATGTAATGTGGAGAAACAGACAAACATGAGTGATAAGCAAGACAAGCTGATTATTAGCGCTTACAGTACTCCCTGCTTTAAAAAGTTGAACATGTAAAATATAGGCAGAATTTTAGATACAACATTTTTTGTCAACAGAATGTGAATAAATTACAATGTTCCTTGAGAGGCAATAGTTGAGTCACTGTAGTGTCCAGTCTGCCCTTAGTAAAATATGAAAGTGTATAGCCTAAAAAAAAAAGCTTAAACAACTTTTTTAAATGCCACAATTACAGAAACACAAACAATTTCAGTTTGAATAGTCTGTGTCATTCCTCATCTTAGAGAGGATGTGTTTTGCGCTACTGGTTTAGCCTTTGTGCTAACGTTACAGGTACACTGGCTGAGCAGCAGCTCTCACTCATTATCCGGCATCGTGGGTGCTCATGAATGAGTTGAAGTCAATTTTAAGTTCAAGTGTATTTATTTGATTGCATATTCTTACTCTGCTGTTAGTTAGTAGGTGTATTTTATGTTGTTAATTTTGACTGTAAGTTTAGATTGCATGGACCCAGCAGTAGAGGTAAAATACTGCAATCTTATTCTTTGGCGCATGTGGCTAGACATCACGCATCGCCCCTTTAAATGAATGTAGCTTTGAGAGCCTGCAGGCAGAAACATGTGGAACAGTGAGCCATTACAGTCACACATCTCTACTGCTTATTCTCTGGGTCTGGACACAAACATAAAGCACAGGCCTGGAGGAAACTGCGCTGTATCCCACTCTCCCTCTCTCCTCCGTTCTGCGACTGTGGTTTCTGATGCTACTCCTCAACTCCTCCAACACAAACGACGGTGTATGGCACCGCAGTCATCACTGCCAGGTTCACATTATGTCACACAGACATCTCCCTCAATTACACCAGCCTATGTTGGCAATAACCTGCTGTCATCTCAAATCACATAGCTAATATTTGCAGGCCCTGTTCATGTCAGGTTAAGTACACAGGAATCTGCCAAGAGTCGAACACCGCGGCCGGTGACCTATTCAAATTCTTTATTTGTCAACAGTGATAAGGTGGCTTCATGTCGTCTTTGACCACGTCTTGAAATTGATGAAAGTGCACTGACCTGGCACAGAGTGGATGAAGAAACTGCTGTGTTTCACTTTCTAATTAGAATACAGAAAGGTTTGGTGAAGGGTAATGGATACACCTTCTTCTGCCATATCAGCAGTGTGAAAGGGCAACTCTGCATGCTATTCACTAATTCTGTCTCTCTTTCTCATTCTGTCGCCTATCCATCTACCCACTCCATCTTTTCACTTGCCCCGTTCTTTCCTTAAGCCACCTCCATGACTTATTCAGAGGCTAATGTAACATGGCAAGTGTTTTAATGAGCAGGGACCAAAAGAGTCTCCCAGCACCCAACAGTAATACCCTCTCTTACCCTCCAAGGACCATCCAAAAAAACTCTAATCAGCAGCATGGTTCCGATGTATTCTCCCCACAGAAACATTCTTCCTCATCTGGTCAGCTGCACCACTTAACCTCTCACATGCTTAATGCGGTGTAGGATGAGGCGAGACAGAGAAGGCTAGCTGTTAATTTCAAATAGCCACAACTTTGGCTCGAACAACCACAGCTTGCTAAAGGCATTACACTTTGGATAACAAGACCTTGGAAAAGGGCGCACTGATTTGGTCTTGAATCAAAGTTGGTTTCTCACACAGCTTTGTATTTGGTGTCCAGCTGTAGTATGCTCCATGTGCTTCTTCACTTGACTAAATATTGGATGTGGACACACAACAAATCTTTAGGATCTGATACAAAAGAGATCAGGTTTACATTGTGACTTGGGTTACACTCAAAATAAGTTTAAAGAGACCAAAGAGGAACATCAGAAAGACATAACATACAAGATTTAGGACAGCCTGGACACAGTGCTGTGATTTAAAAAATAAGTTTTACATAGGTCAGCTATTAACAATATCAGTATCGACTCTCTTCATCTCCACTCACCTCGTGGACGTTTAACTGGTTCTGACCTCGACATAGCTCTTTATAGCTGGTGGTGAATTCACCAATGAAATCGTGGCTGGAGAAAAGAGACAAAACTGGCATGATATAATGTTCATTCAGATGCAGAAAGTACAACCATGAGAGGTAGAAGATAAAAGTAGTCAGAGGAATTACACCACAACTACTGACGCACAGATATAATCTGATCAAGTAAGAAGATAATATTTTGAAAGTGATGAAAAACTGTAGTGTAATTTATAGAGAAGTTAAAGGAGAAATCTGTCAACAGTGGGCAAGACGTGGAAAAATGTATAAATTATATTTATTTTCACTGTGCTGTAAATGCTGTCTCTGTGCGTGTGTATTCATTACCTCCCGTCTCTGTCCCAGTCATACACCTCCACTTTGATTGTCCTGGAAAACCCATTAAAAGAGAAGACAAAGTGTTAAGCACATTTAAATAGCAGGTGAACCACCTCATATCCTTGAGGGGAAACTTCCCAGAGAGAATTTCTGAAATGACGGCGAATAAAAAGCTATTTAAGCTCATTCATTATTATTGAAAGCTGAAATAAATTAATCAAAGAGAGCCTGCTTTGTGTTTGCATACAAAATGTGTCTTTACATACAATGACACAACATTCAACCTAGACTGAGATCAATACCAACCATACAGCTGAGTTTCTATCAATCTTGCATTAAGAAAAGTTGTCGGAGCCGGTTGGTAATCTTCCATCAATGATTTAATAATTTGTGTACTAGTTAGTTTGTGTTTCTCACAGAAGAGAGACTTCGGGGTTCGTTGCCAGAAGTTTGGCATTTCAAGCATTTCCCTGCACATGCCAAAGATAGAAAACTGTAACCTCTTGGGAGGGAGCATGATTTGCAAGTTCCTGAAATAAGTTGGAAGGCAAGAATCCAAATAAGTAAGCCTGAGATAATTCACTCAGAAAGAGGAAATTGGTACTTCTTTTATTCTTTATCTGATGGGAAGATCAGTGGCTCCCCCCGTCAGCAGCTGTCAATCATCTGTCTCTGGGTCCAGGAGGAGGCAAGGTGCTGGAGGCCTGCCCTGGTATCCTGACCTGAACTCATTCTGTCTGCCCTTAATGTGTTTCCCCTCCCATAACAAACATGTAGTGCAGAGAGAGATATGGCAAGAATTGTAACGTCAATCTGTCGTTTTCTCACTATAATTGAGTTCTCTACGGAACTCAGGGTCTATGATTGAGGAATTGCTTCTACATGGCTCTCAACATGGCAATGGCTGAGCCGACAGTGAGAAGCTAACTGTACTAACAGCGCAACATATTCTCACTCCCAACTTGTCAGATATCAACGCTTGGTCAGTCGCCATAAACTTCAAAATATCCGACACTCCAAGAACCCCTCTAGCGTTCTAAATGTCTTTTAGAGAACCTCTAAATACCACAACAAGATTTAAATAGACAGATATTCAGATTTCAGAGTAAGAGTGAGAGAACAATAAAATATTCCTTGTACTCCACTAAAAAACAAATGTGTTTTGACACTCAGGGCAGATGATTCCCCAATGATGCATCTGTCAACATCAATTTTCTCCAATGTAATTTGACTACTAATGAACAGCCCAACGACACGATCACATTTACTGGTGAAGACACAGCGAATTAGTTCCTGGAACAATCTTATTTCGGTTCCTAAACTCACTGCATGTGGAAATGGGATTTCACTTTCTGATTGCTATTGAAGCCAGATGATTACATGAGATCTGACAGATTCAATTGAGGCCGAAAGACGTGACTCAAGCGAGGATGTAAACACAATCATTCCTTAGATTTACAGGTAAAAGATGGGCACGGAGGAAATATGAAGAGATTCTGCACTGGAGCATCTGCCATAGGACCTCTCTCTTTTGTCCCGCCTGGTCCTTCCATCTACTACGTCTCACCTCCTGTCTCTTCTAACTGTATGAATGGTATCCTTTAGTTTTGACTCTTGAGTGTATGTGTAGTCTGTCCATTAGCCAGGTTTTTGTGGAAGAAAAATCCATCAAATATTATCATTCTGTGATCACATGGAGTAATTGTGCTAATGTTATTGGTGTATCATCTATGTACAGAAATGCAATGCATGTATGTGGTTCAAACGGTGAAGTCTACATTATCTATTATTTTTTAATTGACTGAGTTAAATTAAGTCTCAGAATTACGGCAAATACTGTGCATCAAAACCAGGCCAACTGTAATTATTACAAAGCCAATGTGTGTTTAACAGAGTTTAAATTTGATTTGCTGAAAAGTATAGTGAATCAAAAGAAAGAAAATGGCAGTGGCTCTGCTGTGTAGATTTTGGAAATAGAGAAAGCCACAAATGCAAACTGCAGATATTTCCCATGAAACGTCAGGGAGACCCCTAGGTCGCAGAAGATTTATCTCGCCATCAAAATCCTCAAAGGGAATCAGGATTCTTTCATGCTTCCACTCCATCTGCCTGACCCAACTAGCTTCTCCAGGCAGGTGAGGAGAGACAGTTCGAAGTGAAGAACCTCTGTTGACACGCAGCGTGGTGGAGAGGGCGAGGTTTGACATGCTCTTTGACTTCTTCTACGCAGTCTCATGGCTGTCTGGCTCTGCACACTTTCATGCTTATGCTCACACACATAGCAAGGCTCCGCTGCTGTTCTAGCCACCTGTCAACATAGAACCACGAGTACTGACACTTTTAACTGTCTCTCTCCTCTTATATTTAATTTTCCTGCCAAAACTCCTCCAGCTCCTCAGCTGTCCCACGAGGCCTTTTGCTTTGAAGAGATACAGATAAGATAGGAGATGTCACTGAAGCAGCCAATCAGAAACTTGAAATGCCGCCTGTAATATTTCTCTCTCTTGCAGCAGATAAGATAACGGTTTAAAATCAATAGTCTAAATTTGACCTGCTAAAACCATTTCAAAAGAACTTCACAGTATATTGAAACACTGTGTGGCTTTGATTTCTACTGGGAAATCCCACTGCGTGTAAAGTAGGCATAAAGTATGCTGAACAATCTATTGTACATCATCATTCATCCTACCTGTCATAGTCTCCGTTGCAGAGCGCTCTGACAGGGATGGAGAAGGGCTGCCACACAGGGTTCAGCGTGTTCTTCACCACTTCAGTCTTATGGCAGATGGTGAACCTGGAGACGCAGGTCAATAGGGATTTAAAATCCTACAAGACGAATCTCTAAGAGAAAAAAAAACCCAGTGATGAAATCTTCCTGCTCTGCTTTGCTTCGAGACCATGCCTGCATCAATGTATCTCAATGCTGCTGACTACAAGGGATTTAAAAAAAAAGTTCAACCCTGCAGGTACATTTGTTCTTTGATCTCCACACCCTCCGACCTGTCTTTGTTAGGCTAAAGCAGAGGCCAGAGACCAACTCACGTGCCATCTTCATTGCTTCTGTAGAAGACCATGAAGGGGTCCGACTTTCCAAAGAAGTCCTTTTTATCAAGTTTGTTGGCACAGAATTGCATGGTGGCGTAATCCTACAGACAAAGGAAAATAACAGAGAGTCAGAGAAATGAAAAGACAAAAAAGTAAAGGACATTGCAAATCCATGCTTCTGCCTCTGTTTGCCTCCTGTTGTTTGTTTATACATGCTGTGTGCCAAGATATAAAAGCACTGAAGCACCAAATAAAAGCAAAGTGCTGACTGAATTCTAATTAGAGCAGAGTGAAACCAGCCAGTGGGTGCTCGTTTCCCAAATCTGCAAATGCTTTCATTCATTACCATTTCTTTCTTATGCTACTCCTGCATAACAACAGTGGATGGGATAAGTGGTATCAAATTGAAAATACCTTGTTGTGCAGCATCTAATCAGTATGAGAGACCATGCAGAGGCACAGAAATGGATTCTAAACCCTGCATAAGGAGGAGGGGGAGAGGGGTGTACCAAAAGGATGTGGAGGGTGCGAGTGCAGCTAATGATACATTAGAAAGGCTGGTATTACCATAATTATATTCATTTAGGCAGCTTTTCAATGTGTGCTGCCATTACAAGGACAATGAACATGCCTCAAAATGGTAATGGCTCCAGATAGTCTCCCTGTGGTCAAGATATTAGTCTGCATTGTAATAATAATTAAGCATAGTGGACGCAGTCTGGACAGGACCATGTCAATGTCAGAAGAAATTCCATAACTGACTGCTTTTATCTCGAGACTTAAAAAAACGTTTTTTGGTCCGTGCCATACCATAAATGTAAGTGTCTTATTGTCATATTATAAATAATGAGATGTGATACCAGAAGACGTTTTGGGGCCTTCAACCGGCAGAAAGAAGAGCTGCTTTTACCCTGCTGGTCTCCTAAACTTTTAGATTTTGAAGTGCAGCTATTAGATCTGAGTCAGCATGGTGCCTCACTGGGTTTCCATCGATTGCTTTGACCCAGATCAGTGTGGTGCGCTCTGCCTCTGACCTGCCTCTCACTGACCTGTCTATCACATCACTTAAAGCCTTGGACAGGACGCAGACCAGCCTCTGGGGCAAACGCTCAGAAAAAGATGAATGTTACTATGTGGATAATTGTTACAAAAATTACTCTGAGATTATTCTCCAAAAAATGTAGTTAATTTGATTATCGCCTTTGTCTAATCACACTTCATGTTACCAAGCAAGGCCGTGAAAATGTTAAGACGAAAGCAAAGTTAAGAGCGGACTAAAACAGACAGTGGTGAATAAATGAAGCAGGGCTGCTGTATATTATATTTTCATTCCCCAATGTCATTATCAGTTGTTATCTGTGTTTCTACTGTACCACTTACAATATCGGGAGAGAATATTTTTTTTTATTTTGTATCCCTGGATATGGATCAATAAAGGTTTAGATGAAAGTCAAGATCATCAGTGGAGTGGCTTTTCACAAGATCATCTACTTTTTTAGTTTCATTTTTCATTGTGGCTTGTTTTGAGAACTTTAAGTTTCCTTTGGTCAGTTATCCAAACCCTTAAAAATAGAGGCATCCTATAACTGTTCTGCTTAACGCTGACACAGCCTCTGCATTTACACTATCATGGCCACACTGCGCCTTAAGCCTTCATTAGGCACGGATAACACATACCCACTTTGGTGCCTTGCAGTGTTCTCTCATTAAGTATGGAAAAAAGGCAGAACATGCATTTCAGCCACTGAGGTTTATGAGCAACGAGGGAATACTGAGTGCAGTCTGTATCCTCTTTTCCATTTCCCTGCTCCCCAAAGATATCGCTGCATGGGGTAAGTGTTAGAGCAATGCACACTGTCACTTTCAGAGAATCAGACTGGTCTTTCAAAGAAATACGAAGCAGTACTTGAAATGAGGCCTTGGGTGAAGGATTTCTATCAATGTGAGGAGCAGTTTTATATATGCACAAAAAGAGAAAACAGAACAAAAAACTTAAAGGATAAACTGAAGAATACTTCCTTGAAGGAAAGACATCATACAGATCAAAAACGCAATGGTAATTGGCCTTATTGATGAGTATATGAATGGATGGTTTATCGGAGTACAAATTAATGGTAAACTGGTGAGTATATACTATACATACACTTGCAAGAACTACAGTATATCTTAATACTAACTAAACCATACTTGAACAGGCAAACATTTTAAAAATATCTGTCATATGTAGAGCGTTGTGTGGTTTACTTCGATTTGAATCAGCCTGAGCTGCAGCTCGACTGTGAGGATGAACTGAGAGAGAGAGAGCCAGCTGCTGCTCAGTGTGTTACATGTGCCAGAGTTAACGATAGCCAAGAGGAAGCCTTTGATCCCTGCAGAGGCTGTCGCTATCTCTAATGATACCTGGCAAATCCACCACCAAGGTGAGAGCCAACCAGCCTCTTGGTTAAGAATCCCTGCAGAACTTCCCCAGCCGATTTCCACTCTGCTGATTTCAGTTTCCCTAAACAAGAGTTGCAGTGTTTCCCTCAGGCGAGGCAACAACTCAGCTGCCGCCATGTATTGGTCACACACAAATTATAAAATAAACACCATCCAGATGGATGGTAGCAATTCCAAACTGCTATAATTCACAGGTGCGGGACTTGTTCTCACAGCGGGGTCTTCAGATTATTCAATTATAGTACATGTTTTCTCTCAGTTCCCTGTTCTTTACTTAAACACAAGGTGTTTCTATTCAGGGTGAAATTCTGTGTAAACAAGGCAGGTCTGGAGTGACATGTCAAGCCTGTGTCTATCTAATGGAGTCTGGGAGAAAGGAAGTGGTAATTTATACCAGTTATGATCATTTGCATTTATATTACAAAACCTTTCTTGAAGTGGTGCTTTGTAGTGATTATGTGAACTGCTATCATTGCAGATCCACTGCACCTGGTGACTCACAGCAGCCCATCAATGACTGTGCTTGCTTCAATCCAGGAAGAACCAAATCATTAATGTAAAGTCATGGCAGTTTTCTTATAAGAATGGCTTATCTTTCTCACTCTAATCGGTGACTGTTTATTAATCAGGAAATAAATGGTGCTATCCATCAAACTTCCTCAAAGTCAAGCACAACAACTGTGAAATCAGGTGTTTTTTTACTCCACATGTATGGAAGTTACAAAGCTTTGAACCATTAGATGCCGACATGCATATCATAAAACATCCACACAGTAGCTACTGCTCAATGACTTGTTTATAGCCTCCGAGGGAGATCAGTTGTTCTGGCCAATAAGTCTTGATACTTCTACTGGCAGCAATATATTGAGATTGCTATCTTCATTTAGCAGTGCAGAAAGAAAGCCAATGGGCATTAGTTGACACAGGTTATTAACACAGATTCATGGATTACCACACCACACATTGAAGGAAAAGAACGAAAGCAAGCTCATTAAATAGGCATTGAAACTCATAGCATATTCACTATGTGTAGAAGTTCCATTTGACAAACATAATTGCAAAGAGACATGGCGTATCCTGCTGGTTTAATGGAGGCTGTTATGACACAATATATCTAACTGAAGCCAAGGCTATTAAACAAGCCACTTCACTCAGTATTTGCAAAATGGGACTTACACGAAATGCACCATTTCCCGACAGTGTGTCGCAAACAATTTCACATTGACATGGCGTAATCAGTTACACTCAATGTGTTCGATTGAACTTTAATGTGCCATTGTTAGGGCCCAATTCGAATTAGATCAGTGAACATTGCAAAACATTTGTTATGAAGCCCATGTTGAAAGCAAATTACAAAATACAGGGGTTGAAACCATTTAAACTTACTCTGCAGTTTCCCAGCTCCTCAGCAGACAAGATAATGGTCCCACATTTCTTCCCTGGTATGCCACTGTGAAAACAAATAGTAATCATTCACTCTTACAACAAATATCATACACAGCACAACAATGAAGATCCACTTCATCATCTTGTGTGTGGCTTTAATGGCATCGAGAGGCCCCGTATTGACTTTTGCATTTACCACTTACCAAGTCATGCAATGGAGCAAATGGACCACACCTATGATCTCAAGTTTCTCAATGCTTGATGGATGTGAAGAATGTAGTTATTTTAGCAGCAACGTTAACCTTTTTCAGTTATCTTCTGAAAGAGCGTTTAAGTACATCTGTGAATAAGTGATTCTATTTCCACCAGAGAGTATACCAGACACTTCAATAATAATATTAATAATGAGAAAGATCAACGCTAATAAGGCTTTTTATGCAGCCACACTTTTCATTTGAAGCTATGATTGTACAGGTGTATTTTTACATATATTTACAGCTTTTATCATATGATTCATGACAGAATGTGACGGTAGAGTGACAGTCTGACAGCTCTAATGAGCACGTTATTTTGTTTCATCACTGTAACTGACTCAAAGAGCAGTTATAAATACAGGCTCTTGACTTTTTTTAGTACTATGTGGAACAAAACTGCTGAGAAACAAAACTCCTCTGATCCCTGTTTACTGAGAGTTTAAAGCTCCGCGGGTCTGCAGTTGTTTACCGCTGATTCTCGCTCCAGCAGATGATCAAGACATATCGTAGCACAAGAGAGGTTCCTGTGTGTCTGCATCTCTACGCTTCACCTCTTCAGTAGCTCAGCAACCCAATGGTGCTAACAGAATAGAGACAGAGTTGTTCCAGTTTGTTCTAAATGGTTTTGAGCTGTTTTTTTGGAAGAGGAACACAATTAGATCTTTTTTTTATATCCAATCTCTCCAACGCTCTACATCCACTGAAGCTGTGCTACGAAGGCACAGCCCATTCCACTTAACACAGAGCAAGACAGCATATCTACTTTCCCATCATACAGAAGCACTCCAGCTGCTGACACTCCTGTCATCTTTCCGGATAAAGCAGGAAATTACACAGGAGCCCTGCTTTGGCCGTAGCTGGAGAGCAATCATTAGAAGGTCAGACTTGCTGCAGATCCTCATTAGCTATGACAGTTCATCTGACTGGAGTCCATACGGCTAAATGGGAGGTGGAATTTGACTACAACAGCAGATGCTTGCAATAACGCAAACCTGCAATGGCTGAGCATACAGTACTGGGTATGTCAGGGGACCTCCAGTATTATGAGATATAGCGTGGCTTCCTTTTGCTTATCTACTTGTGAAGGAATTGCTTGTAGTATTTTTAGGAAATGGTACAAGGTGCTTCCATTAACTTTTACTAGCCTATCTCAGTTCCCAAGGCCCTTAATAAATGCAGTTTAATACTTCATAAAAGCAACAGTAGCCCCTCAAGTATCAACTTTGAACAACCTTAATATAAATCCACTGACCGATCAGAAATGCTGCGCAAGGAAACTTCCAAAGTGTCATCCTTTGATGAAGCAAATTTATAAAATCACACTCTGAGAGGGCAGAAACACTTAATTTTCAAGCTCCACAAGTACTAATTTCAAGGTTAATAAAACGTCCTTGAATAATGTATGTTAATTAAGTCGCCACTGAGAGAAGAGCTCAGAAACGCTCTCACCGATGAGGCCAGTAAAGCCTGCACACTCCACAGATGAAGTTATCTCCCCCGGGTCACGATAATGACCAGTACTCTTTTCAAACTCACAAATGAGATCCAGTGATTTATAAAATATCCTCTCTAGACACGCTGATTCAATCTCTGCTGCTGAGATGAGAGCAGGTACCAAAGGGGCAATGGTCTTTTTAAATTAGGCTTGCATTATTTAGTGATGCATTTTCTCTGACAATGACTTGTTAAGTTGAAGAGCAAATAAGCACTCACTGCAGTTCCTGTAGCCCAAGAGTTCCTTTTTATTGCAGAGACTGACAATTGTTTCTGCCAGTTCTAACAGCTTCTGCACTGCAATGTGACTGCTGATGATATGAAGTACCCTGTATCAAGAGACCTCATTCACTCCTTGCTCATTCACTGATGGTTCCTTCCTGAGTGGGAAAATGCTTTGATGATGAAATTATGTGAAATGTGATGCTGCTGCCCTCCTTGCCGTACTATCTGCATGTGAACAAGGCCAACAGTTCAACTCCTGTGAGGAACTGACAGTAGTTAATCAGTTGGTCATGTAAATGTGTATTTGTCTTCACTGATTCTGCACTGTGCAAACATTTGACTATTCAAATTACAACAAGCAAACACCATAAGGGGGTTTTGTGATGTTTACCAGCCAGGCAATCCCCAGCTAACCAACTCATGTCAACAAACGATGTGACAACTTCAGTTTTTGGGTTACATCATTAAGTGTATACACGTACAGTATAATGTGTAATATAATATACTTTTCTATGTTGTGTCATAGGAGCTGTGGATTATGGAAGTGGATCTCACTCAACCTTGCAGTCGGGACCCCCAAGGGAATTCATAGAACATCGCCTGTACCAGTGTAACTTCCCTCAGAAATATAGACTTTATTGAGTGTGTTTTAGAGAGTTAAAGTGTGCATTCAAATGAGTTTCTAACGGGGGATTCGTAGTAGGTCAGGGGAAGAGAGAAAAAAATCCACAGTGCTTTGAACAACATTGGACAACATCTCGGCACAAGCTGTTCAAACTAACACAGACATGATTATTCTGGTGGGTCGCGACTAGAAAAGGTTGCGAACGTCATCACAACCAGCAAAGCCAAATAATGTGTTGCTATGATGTCACTTTGTAATTGTGTCATTGGGTAGTGAGAATGTTGCAGCAATGTGATTAAGGATGCACAGATAGTTATCAAATTATACCATAAATTGTATTATTATCAGTTGTCATAAGCAAAACACTGATGCATTGATAATCATTAGCATTAACAATTATAAGTTGGGAGCAGACAAACTCCATGAATATAGTATTCAATGATCAAATTAATTGATATTACTGATGTTAGTCGACATGACGCAATGCATGCTGGGTAGTAAGCACAGCTTAAGAAATCTCTTACAGAAATCCACTTGAGTTTCACAGTAATAGAAGTTGGCGAGAGCTTGTTAAACCACTATTTTAATGCATTGCTTATGCTTAAAACAACTTTCCATGACCCCCTGAGCTTTTCTTTATTTCCACTATGAGGCATAAAGTTCCACTTGAACACAAGAAACATCAAAGTCTAATAGGCAAATTGCATGAAATTTACATAAATAAATGCTGCCCAGTGCAGGATCCCTTTCCATGTTGCATATACCTTGAGCTTTCTTCAGATGTTTAGCCACACCATTGGGCACGCTGCAAGGAAAGCAAACTCAGGGCTATATTGTTCATTTCATCCAACACTTTTATACTTTGCTGGTGATTCAGGGTCTCAATTGGATTTTGTCCAACAACAAGGAATTGAAACATGTTTTATTTTTTAAAGCGGAGACGCAGTGAATGCAGTAAAACAAATACAAATGAAATATCAAACATTACCTATACGATTGGTTAGAATATTGGTTAAATATTTGATAACTTTATTTTAAGGCTGCAGGACCCTCCCATCTCCTCACAGGCCTGACTGAGGATGTTCGTATGAATGATTTAAAGCATTACCAACCTTCAGTTTATTTGAAGAATAAAATTTAAGCATGTATGCTATTATATTACTTAGTTTCTTTACGATTTAATGCAATTTACAGTTAAGATGAACAATAGTAATCATTATGCAAAAGCAATAATGACAGCTAAATGCAGCGTGTGAAGAGCAGACATGAATAAGAGTTTTGATAAGGTGTTCTCGTTCAGAGAAGACTGATGACAGCCTGTTATCGTCCATGGCGTCTGTGCTTCCAGTGAATGATTAATGGGATAAGATGAAGGCATTAAGGTGTCCAGCATCTGAGGAATGCAGGTGAGCAGTGACTGCACTAACCACATGCTAAGTAGCTATGATTCCTAACACCATTCACAGCTCTATATAATTAATACAGTCACTTAAAGGCTTCCCTTGGCACAACAAACATCTCACCATATGGTCCTGATCATTCAAATGTCACTTGGTGATTTGCACTGTAATATTTACACTCAAAATAGCATCATGTTAGCGGGGCTGGCTACCTCCTCTGCTGTCCCTCCTATTTAACAGAAACCCAGAGGATCAAACAAAGCGTCCTGAAAACAACTAACAAGTAGAGACAGAAATGAAACACTGCCTTGTAGCACAGAGTGGCCTCCTTTACACAGAAAGAAAGCTCACCCCGAAACAAGGAGTTAGTCTGCCAGATCTCCCGATTGATCAACTGAATGGAAAGAGATCAAGCAGCATATTTCATCATCGCTACAATTACTTGGCTAAAGTTTCAGATATTGCTGTTCTGCAGAATACCAACGAAAATATCTATTTTCCATTGGAAAAACACATTTGAGTAATGTATTCTGTCAAAGATCATTGCGCATGTCATATTATAATATGGATATCCAGGCTCAATGTATGGCCTCTATAATTTCCCATCTAGAGGCATGACATGGTGATTCACAATTTCTGTATTCTCCATTACCTATCAGTGCGGAGGTGGGGTGGATGGAGGTTGGTGAGATTAAAGTCCGAAGAGGGACAAGGAAGCAATTGTTGATGCCATCCACGTTAGGTCATTAGGATGAGGAATGGGCTTGATATTTAACTAACGCAGCAACGTGTCGTACATATCAGAGTGGGGGAGGGTATAAGCGACCCACACTGCAGCTGTTACAGGGTGGGTCTCCAGTACCTATTTTCCTACTCGACAAAATAAGAAGATTGTTGATTCGCAATTTCACACCCGGGGATAAGAAAATTAAAATATATTATTTGGGAAGGAGAAGTGTAACAAGACAAGAAATAGGATCCTTTTCACTGCACGAGAGAATGATTTCAGTGAGATTGCCATGAATAGAATCCAATAAATCCTTCTGGTTGACTGTGGGATATGGGTAAATGAACAAATCTAACTGGTTTGAGACCAACAGAGATGGTGAGTGGCTTTGTGCCACAGTGGGCAGATCGTATAGTTGAACAGAATTATCAAGGTTGCCAAAAATCTAGATGGGTTCAAATGGGATTATACCCCTAATCCCTTTGATCTTTATACACCGATAAGCATCCATAATCCCTCACCTCATCGGGATTAAAAAAGAGGATGTAAAGTGCACCGGCTAATTTAAAAGGACACCAGAAAACCGAACTGGTCTCAGAGAGGAAAAAGAGAGCAGCTTCCTACTGGTGCTGCAAGACGAACTGGTGTTTGTTTTTAGGTAGCTACAGGCAACCTGAGCCAAGCTCTTTGAAGCTTTGTTAGAATGAGCACAAAGCAAGTAAATAGGGCAAAAAAAATGCTTTGCAGAAAATGTCAGAAGGATGTACCAAACAATGAAGAGTAAAGAACTTTTTGCAGCGGAGAACGAGGAAACGAGGTGCAAGGCATGAAACCACATTGTCACCAACATGTCATCTTTTTCCCCGTTATTGTGTAACCTATTGGGTGCTATTCACTGGATACTTCAGGAATCCCACTGATGCATCGTGACCAACATCACAACCTCAATGAATGCAAATAGTCTTATTATTTACATAATTATGTTTGCTCTAATGTAATTATGACCATAACCATAAAATGACCATTCAAATGCACTCCATTGTAGTATTGATGTCATGAGACTTTTGTTGATGTTTTGATTAAATAAATGATGGTGCAAGCTTTAATCACTTGACAATGTTTGACTTATTGTGGTTTTAAATAAATGAGACATCCATCAACCACCTGCAAGCTAAAAATGGCATATTTTGACGGAGAAAAAAAAAGAGGATTAGGAGAAGTTGTCAATCGTAGCTACAGAAAAAAACTACTCATAGTCATGACTGTGAGTTCACTTCCTCTCTTGTGCTCTCTCCCGCCAACAAGAAAAACCTTCTCTCGAGGACATAACAAGCACATTTAAATTTCCCCATGGCCAGAGCAGAACATCCCTCTCTTTTAGGAGCCGAAAGAGAAGCACAATTCTCATTGTTAATACAGTATTACACATATGTTGGAAGTCCAAATTCACCCCACTTTCTCTCCATGCTGATTCTCGACTCCCATATCCCTGCTGTGTCACAAGGCCACGCTCCCTTTGGCAGTCAAATGTCCTGGTGCTGGACAGCAATTAATGGTATTCATACCATGTTACACTGGGGCGCCCTGACTGTGGCGGTTACTGCTGACTTTAGATTGCAATCTGCTTGTCGGCAGATCGTTTTCGGCTGTTAAATAGATTACTAACGAGGGAGTGTTAAACTGAGGCAGCAGAGCGCTCTTTGAGAGGCTCATGGGGTACCTTTCTATCAGATGAGCCTGTGGTCATGACTGAAATTAACACTGTCTGCTCTGAGTGCAAAACAAATCAGCTAAACTCATCCACAGTAAAAACCTCCGCTGCCCTTGGCTGCCCTTGCACTTGAGGCCTTCATTATATTGCCTTATTATCCACAGAGCTTTAAAAACTAAGACCTTTAAAAACATTGAATGACCTGTCTCTTTTCATGGCAGAAAAAAAGGGAGATCTTTTTTTAGACTTCGTGTGACGCCAAAGTCCTTGAAGAGCAATTCAACTGAATGATGAAAAACTGTTTGCTACAATAGTTGTTCTGCTGAGAGGAGAGTATTTTGCCTCTTATGATACCAGAATGGTCACTAATAAATCCTCGTTTCACCGGACAAAAAGGGTTCTTGTAGAATCAGCACGGCTGGGTTTTTACTCACTAAGCAGGAACACACGTTATTAAAGAGGGACCCTTGTTAGTTTTCAGGCTTGGAGCCCAAATTGGCATTTAGTGAGGCAGCAGAAAGCTCTAATTGTGTGTGATGTCCCGAGGCAGAGGAGGCTGATTACTGTAAGCCGTCTAAAACACTTCACCTCCCGCTTAAGTAATACAGGAAAACATTAGCCTAAACAGGCAAAGAAAACTATCTCCATGCAGAATCAAGAGAACTTAGATTTTGGAATTTCAGACACCAAGAAATGTAACTTCTCTCAGTCACACTCAATATTTAAATCTGGAGGGTTTTTTTTCATCACGGAGGAACTGCCGCTGAGTAGCCCCGAATAAGTCAGGCAACTCCCTTAACCATCAACTTTAAAAGCACTGCGAGTCTTTGAAGTCGAGATGAGACAAGTGAAGTCCTCTGCTTCCGTGTTCTCTGAGAGATCCATACATCTCTGCTATTTGACACAGAAGTTTGACATCTGTGAGAATAAGATTGTAAAAATGTATCAGACTTTTTTATGTTCAATTTGATTGTCAATTCTGATGATTATGGGGTGTAGTACTTTGGAAATAAGGTGTTTAAAGATGCATCTTAGAAACTACTAATGTATCTCAGTGCTAGAAGGTTCTAACTGACTGCTTGCTAAACCCCTCCTCCAAGCAGGTTTACTTACACAACCTACACAACAGAACTACTTGGTTAAGTTCAGGAACAGATCATGGTTCAGTTAAATTAAGTAGCAAACAGTTGTAACGTAACTGGCGTTAGTTACGTAGGTTTTGTGAGTTAAGTAACAAAACTACGGTAAAATATGTCAACATTGACTTGGTTTCACAAGGACACGAACAGCAGACACTAGGGTGAAAGTCTGGTGTTTGTTTGAACTATCCACCTCCCCAAATTAGATGTTGCTTCTGTCTACCTTTGCGTGTCAGCAAGGACCTTTCTTTAAGAAATTACAAAGACTTTCAAGTGTAAATCTGCCACTATTGTCATTGTAAACAATATCGATGAAAGGTGTAGCAACAATAACTAATGGGGACGAGGCTCAGTTAACGGTAAATTATAAACTTCAGAGTTCAGGAAATGTTTCTCCTAACGTCCTGTTAGAAGAATTTTGTGAGAGTCAGTGATGATGATATTGTTCCACTTTGTCATGACAGCACTGAAAGCAAAGTGATGCTTTTTAGCACAATGAAGTCTGATTAGTTGGACTAACATATTCATGGTTTGGGAGCTGCAGAAACACAGGACGGAAGAGAAAAAGGTGTATACTACAGTGCATGGACGAGAACAGTACAGTGCAGTTTACTACTGTATGTAATATAATGCAAGTGCAACCTAAATTTGCAGTAGGAGCAAGCTCAAATCGTGGCACCGGCACCTCGTATAGGCACTTCCTGTGGCACCTCTAGTTGCCACTAGTTTTTGTGGCAAGCTGCCACAACTTTGCGGCATTGCCACAATTTAATCGTGGCACCGGCACCTCGTATAGGCACTTCCTGTGGCACCAGGCATCAGGTGCCACTAGTTTTTGTGGCAAGCTGCCACAAAAACTAGTGGCAACTAGAGGTGCCACTAGTTTTTGTGGCAGCCTGCCACAACCATGTACAATATTTTTACACTTGAATAAACAATAATCAAATACAAAGAAAAACAACTATTTGTGGCATCTGGTGAGATGCCCAGATGCATAGTTTAAGGATGTCAGTAGTCAATGTTGTACTCTCTAGAAGGAGCATTTCCATCATGTGGTTTTTGCATTTATTTGCAAGGTTTCCTTCTGAAACCAGTATTTCTGCACATATTGAAGATGAGTGTTATTGACCCATTTGGCCACAAGAGGGAGTTTACCTTTGTGTGAGCGCTTTTGTCAGGAGTAAACACATGCAGGTATGTTTCTCTTTTAAAATGTTTTTTTTCTGAATTTATAAATCCACTGTGCAATGTAATTCGTTAGCATAGCCATTCATTTTCTGTTTTGATATTGGTTAAATAAATTAAAGATTGGTATTCTGGCTATTGAATATCTATTGAATCAAATATCTGCCTCTTTATCTAATTTAACTCATCATTCATATTTCTCCAACCAAATCTAATATTTATTATGTAGGACTATTCATTTTTTGGTTAGACTTAAGTATTGTAATGTGAATAATGTCATACAGCCTTCATAATAATTGATACTCTTTTGTCAATTTTAATCAAGCCATTCATTTTTTTTAACTCCTTACTAAATCAGACCAAAATAATTAATTGCCTGTGCTGTAATTGAGAAATAAGCCAGGTATGCATTTACAAGTTATGGGCAAAGGCTTTATCGGTCTTTAAATAATGCATTTATTAATTTAATCTCTCTTTTTAATTTAATCTCTCTAGATCAGAAGAAATAAACGTTTTAGGTAGGTTTTTATTCATTGGTTTAAACTCAACAGACAAAGACTTTCAAGCTTGTTTTTATTATTATAATGAATACAATACATAATATCCTACTGTAACAGAACTAATAATAATTAGTAGTAGTAATATTAATGATATGTGCACTGCCACCCTGTAAATTATATGAAATCAAACATTATTAGTTCATGTTCCACATTTGAATATGCTTATTTGTCATTGTCTTTTATGACTGTATGTAGAGATAATGACATTTGTTTACAACAACTTTTTTTTTAATATGTACTGCAACAACAGTAAATATTTCTCTGATATTATTAAGTTATTTTTTGAATTGGCCTTACTTTTTAATCTTCTTAAGCATTACTACGAATGGGCTTCTAATGGGGCTCAGTGTCTCCCTCCAACACTCTCAACAATACAGCGGACAGTAGGTGTGGATGGAATCACAACCTTGAGTTGCCCTGGTGAAAGAAATTGCCCGTACATAATATAACATCGCCTTGTTATGAATCATCTGATACAGTCTATGAAAGTGTATAGAGAGCTTGAATTATATGATATGTCCATGACCTACGTTTTATGACAAACACTATTTACATAATCAATATTTAAATGGTTACCAGATTTGTCGTTGAACATTGATTTGTATATCTTCTGTAGCGTAGGTTTCCCTTCAAACCGGAAAAGGTGGGCGCCCAGTCTCCACCCAGTCTTCAATATAAATGGTCAAATTATATTTGACCATTCCTAGATTGCCTCTTTGGCACCACCCTCTTTTCTCTGTCAGGGAGGGAAAGGGCTGTTCTGTGCTCTTAATTTTCTCTTTCTGTTACAAACTGTATTTATTTTCTTTTTATTTGTTCAAGAGGGACAATGTACAATGTACGTGTATTGGATGCCTTGTTAAAAATAATGATAAAGAATCTTGCAAATGAATGCAACATGACTGACATCCTTAAACTGTGCATCTGTGCATCTCACCAGAAGCCACAAATAGTGGCAGGCAGTTGCCAAAACATCTTCTGAATCTATCCTGCAGCAATGACAGCTGTGGCCACAAATACCTGCCACAGCGGCCTTCTAGACTTGAGCTAAACATTCAACCACAAAACTATTGTTGTGCCTCAATGAGTGTCTATGTACCACAATATAGCCTAATTAATAGACCTGTGTTTAAGATTTGACCAAGGTAGGTTGATTGACATTTTGATTACAATGGTATTCAACTAATTCTTAACTAAAACCTAACCTATATTGTTAATACTTGTATTCTTAAGAGCACTTAATGATTTATGTTCAGGAAAAAATGACACAAGATTAGTTAGGGAAAAATATGTTTCATTATCAAACAAAAAAGTGCAACAAATAAAGTGCTTAAACAGTAGCCTTTTAAAGCAAAACAATAGATCAACACATAAATAAAATAACAAAAAATGAGGTATTAGAAGGAGATCAAAAGCTGGGTAGAACGCGCGTCTGGAACGAACCCGCACCTGGAACGAACGCGCGCCTGGAACGCGTCTGGAACGAACCCGCACCTGGAACGAACGCGCGCCTGGAACGTGTCTGGAACGAACGCGCGCCTGGAACGAACTCGCGCTGGAAGGGAACGCGCGCTGGAAGGAACGCGCCTCGGTCCAAAATCAGAAATTTGTTTTGCCGTGAGAAATTGGTTGTGTGGCGTGAGTGCGTGTGAAACATGCAAAAGCATGTGTCACACGGCGAAACCGTGAGAGTTGGTAGCTCTGATAATATATACCTTCCAGGACCTTAAGCAAGTTGCGGCCCCGCTCTCTCTAACACAGGCAGATGCCTCAAAAACTAGTGGCACACGAGGGGCAACTCGTAAGTGCCCCGCCACCTGAGGCGTGCCATCGGAAATGCTGCCTCCAAAGTAGTGGCAGCTCGCAGCACATGAGACGTGCCACCGGAAATGCTGCCTCTAAAGTAGTGGCAGCTTCCGGAACAGCGGCATCTCCCTCTGGCACCGCGGCACCTCCCTCCGGCACCGCGGCATGTGCCTCAAGCACTGTGGCAACTGAGCGATGCCACAGGAAGTGCCTGTACAAGATGCCGGTGCCGCAATTTGAGCTTGCCCTTTCTCTAAACTTGTCAAATGCAATCTTACGAAACACCAGACATCCCTTGAAAAGAATAACCACAGAGCTAAATCAACACTGACTCGGTGTCAATAAATACGCAATATTATCGGTTTCACAGATATAGTATTTATAACATCGCTGTTGTGTTAAATTGCATTACATTGTACAGCTGTTGGTGTATTCAATACTTAACTTAATTTTGAAGCAAAAAGGATACTTAAAAGATATATGAGCACACATGTAGTGTTGAAATTGTGTCCTCAGGGGGAACACAAAGATGATAGTCGGAGGGAGTATGATCAATTTTTTTTTCTACTAAAATACCAAAATGTATTTGATTTGATGCAATCTTGTGTTTCAGTTTTTGATGTCTTATGTTTTGACTTGTTTTGATAGAGCGATAATTAAAACATGGCTGATATGATGAAAGCAGAACCAAGTTTCATTTTAAAAACATCATTATCATCCATCACCCCGTTCACTGTTTAGAATTCATCATCTGCACTGTGTTAGCAGTAATCATTTAACATGTGCACGACCAATGCGTCAATCGAAGATTCATCTTGAAAAGTGGTTGTTGATTGTTTCTGGTTTGGAGCCATCTGGAGCTTCGATCTGCACCAACAGTGTGGGATGAACTTTTTGTTTAATTTTCTCTCAAGACTTCCAGATGCTTTATTGATGTTGATTGTTTATTATCATCAAAAAGCAGGTTGGACATTAATGCAGTCTGTGACACATTGACCACTGCACATATTAAGTCGTAAATCACAGCAGAGAAAACAAATCTCTGCTGTGGGAATTTAAAAAAGAAAGGAAAAGATGATTATCAAATCAAGGGATTTGTGATTTTTATCAAATATTGGCTCTGCCTTTATCAAATCGGTCATGTTTTAATGAAATGATGTCTTTATCAAAACACATAGAAATTTAAGAAAAAAAATTATTATTCATTGCACTTTCATCTTGTCTGTTTTTGTCATTTATTATTTAAGTTACACCTCTGGTCTAATCTAAATAGATTCTCCTTGGCCTTAAAGGTTTCCCTTCAAAGCACCAGGTTCTGAAAAAACAGTAACGTACAGTCACGCTGAAAGCAAGACACATGGCATAAAATCAATATTACATCCATCGTACAACCAGGGGTACATTCTAAAAGTGCACACATTTTACTTCCTATAAATTGAGTGTGTAGACTTTATGTATAGGACTACATAAATACTTGTTGTATTGTGTCATATCTTTTCTCATAAATAGAGAGACAGGAGCTGACCTCTTACATTAGCTGAAGAGTCACATGGAGTGCACTAGAAGGTGCTTACTGTATCTTGCATTTGTGTAAATATTTCATGCACTTCCTATTCAGTTGCCACTATAGAGACAACTAAACGACAAGATTATTCCTTTTAAAGATGCTTTGTTTCCTGCAGGTGGGATATGGTTCAGATGAGCCTCTGTCTTGAGCTACGGCTCTCAATGTATATTCAATTCAGCATGCACTTTGTATTTATGTTGTTTGCTATGTTTCTAGAAACCATCTCCCTCCCTTGGCTCCTATGGGTGCAGCCAGTACACCCACGACAGTCATTGCAGATTTGCATATGGTTGATTTCGTGCCTCAGGCATACAGCAGCAGGGCACAGTTACAGTAGGCTAATGGGTTTGACATGCTAATATTGTGCTGCATTCATATGCTCTAGTGTGCAGTATGATGTACCATATCAACAAAAAAGGTTACTTCCATTTGTATAATGAACTATAATATCACGTTACCTATACAACCATATATGATTCCCTCCCACAGGCTATACACATAATCATAGCCATGAGAGCTGCTAACACTGCATTCACCTGCATCAGCCAATAATTTAGCTTTGCATTTCCTCAGCTACTAATGACTTGGATACATGATTCTCATTAAAACCACATTATAAACAGAAATGATCTGTACCACTGTGTCAGTTCAGCGCTTCAGAGCTCACATTCTTTCCACCGGCAGACCTTTCTGTCTTAATAAAGACACAAGGGAAAAACCATACATCTCATCTGTCCCGTTATTTTCCCCAAGACAAATAAGTCTAAGAAGATTTGCTCTGAAGCGAATAGCACAAAATGAAGTGTGTTCCCATGGGCACAGCACATATAAATTCAGAAATGATTGAGGTGAGTTATTGAACCAAGCCTGAGTAGCAGGTTTCTGCATATATGAAAGGGAAAGAGTGTACATGTGAGTGGTGTGTGTGAGTGTGTGTGTGTGTGTGTGTGTGTGTGTGTGTGTGTGTGTGTGTGTGTGTGTGTGTGTGTGTGTGTGTGTGTGTGTGTTCATCACAATGTGGGTACAAGGAATACTGCAATATGATGAGTATTTTATGTGCATACTCCCCAACATTCAGTCTTGACTTTTTAAGACTCATTAAAATCATAGCTAAAGAAGGTCTCATGTTGTGGTGAGACTCCTGGGAGTTAAAGGAATTCAATATGATGTTCAACCTAGTTTCTTGAAACTTACATTCCTTCGCAATTAAATAGTATTAGCATATACATTTTGAAGGCAACGTAATGCCGTTCCGATTAAGAGTATATTATTTAATACATGTATTGTTAAATGTAACATTGCTGCAAACTTCTCACTGCCGCTGCAAAATGTTAATACTGACTGTATCCGTAAAACATTCTTTGTCAATGACACGTTGACGCTTTTTCAAGTACATTTTCTCCAAAATGTACTTGAAAAAGCAAATGTGTAACAGACTGTGTAACTGACTGTGTAACGGCATTTTGAAGGAGACAGGGTTGAAGCTATCTGTTGTGAGTGTGGGTATGTGTGGACAAGTATGTGTGGACTCAACAACTCAAAGGTTTGGTGAAGGTAAAACAGAAGGTTAAGACTTTCAAGTCCATATTAGAATTATGATTAGGTTCATTCTTAGGAAAGAGTTGTCTAGGTGTGTAGTGGTTATGGTAAACATTACTATAGGATAAGTAAGTTAAATGGCCTCAAAAGTAAAGTAGTACACATTTGCATGTGTGTGCTGGATGTAGGAGGCAGCAAAATGAAGGCAGATTGAGAGAGAAGAGGTTTGGGGGAACAAAAATAAATGAAAAACACAATGAGGAGAAAGGGGGTCAGGCTACAAAAAAATAAAATCTGGTTGATAGAAGGAGGGAGAATAAATGGGAGATGAAGTGTGGAAAATAGGGAAAGGGCTGCTGATGTGCTTCTTAAGCAGGTCATTGGAGGCAACGTGCCTTGGGAGGGCTTGTTTAAGCATGGCTAACAGATTTCCTCAGTCCCTGCGGGAGCTGTTCCTCGGCTCTGGTCCGGAGAGGCACTGTCACTTCAGGACGCATGAAAAGGAAATGGAGCACATCGCCATTAAACGACTTCTGAGCTATCGTCTATCGCAGGAAGCGAGGAAAACTCCATTACCCATGGATGCCGTTTAGCTATTTAAACAGGTCAGGGATGAATAACATTGTACCGTTAACTGAATGTTATCAGGAACAGAACATTGTAAAGAAACCTATACTTGTCCTTTATTTCCTAACTGCCACAAGAACCTCCTGACATAAGAGCTATTGAAACCATTAATAGCAGCGTAACTGACTGTTTCATAAGGGCTCATTTCTGCAGTTTGTCAAACTGCGTTCTCTAACGACAACCATATAATCTTCATCACCCTCTGCTGCAGAGGAGTCTCAGTGGTGATCAAGGTGCCCTGCTGAAGCTACAGAATGAATCAATACTTTTTTTCATCGTGTCTGCCTGGGGCTCCTGAGTCTTCTGCCTGTCTCTGATGTGTGAAGCCTAGTTTACAGCATACTGGTGAACACTGTCTCTTGATCCTGCTCATCCTCTTATTCAGCACTGAAGGGCACAGAGCTCTGTAATCCACTGCCACCAGTGCCTGGCAGAGTTCATGGTCGACACCAAAGCCCTGTTATTCACACAAGCCCCCCGCTGCCAGGGCCAGCACGGCCTCATCCAGTACTTCACATAGAAGCAGGCTTCACAGTCTCACACACAAACACAAGCTTCGTAGCTCGTCAAACTCTCCTTCTCTCTTGCAAACAGACACACATAACTCAAAGAGCTATGCACAGGTCTGTTGGTGCTAATGGCTTCAGGGCTTCATATTTCTCAATTTACGTTGAAGGGGTTGATAGTGCCATGTGTCTCACGCTGACTTCAATCTGCTCTCTGTGCTAGATCGCCTCCCTAATGACAGTAATTGCATTGAGGAAGCCCCCAGTCCTGTTCAATTACCCATTCTCATCCAAGCACACGGGTCTAATCTTGCAGTATAATGTACGATACAGATGGCTGGAGAAGGCAGACATATTCATCACCGCCTCATCTGTGCTGCAACGTGTGAAATCCAGAAGGAGAACCATGTCACATTTGAAATGGTTGAGAAGTGGCCCTGAGTTTTCATTATCTGATCATATCAGAAAACTTTTGTCAGTGTAGTGGGGAACACTCCCTAGAGAAGGGTTTGTGAACGCAGCCTTTGGGGAGGAGCCAGCCCAATCAATGCCACTATAAAGGCACCTGTTGGCATGGCCTCATCCACTCTTGGTCCTGTGGTGGCTCGTGGTTCTCCTGCTGCTGCTGCTGTTTTGTTTTGCCTTTGTTTCGTGTTGCTCTGTCTTTGTTTGGCTTTAGTTGTTTTGCTTCATCCATTTTATCTATTTTGCTTTAGTTTGTTTTGCTTCCTCCATTTTATCTGTTTTAAGTTTATTTTGCTGGTTTGATTTTGCATGTTGTGGCTTTTACGGTGGAATATATATTCTTTTAATTCCTGAAATAAACTTTTGGACAATTGTATAAAACACGTCTCCGGCCCAATATCGGTTATGAATCTGTGTCCTTAGCGAATCCTAAACTGACTCTTAGGGTTGTTAAACGGATATTTCTTGGGGTGCAAGTCCCCAGGTAGCGTTGTAGGTTCCCTTCCATTCCCCCTTCCCTAAGACCCCGTCACATCAGCAAAAGGTAACCAATTCAAAACCAAAAAAATCACTGTACTAAAATGGCCCCCACAGTCACCAGATCTCAACCCAATAGAGCATCTTTGGGATGTGGTGGAACGGGAGCTTCGTGCCCTGGATGTGCATCCCACAAATCTCCATCAACTGCAAGATGCTATCCTATCAATATGGACCAACATTTCTAAAGATTGCTTTCAGCACCTTGTTGAATCAATGCCACGTAGAATTAAGGCAGTTCTGAAGGCGAAAGGGGTCAAACACAGTATTAGTATGGTGTTCCTAATAATCCTTTAGATGAGTGTATATGATTTGGTACATGAGAAAATTCAAATGTCATAGATGTGCGCAAATGTGCCCCAATGCAAATTTTGGAGACCTCGCCTGAATGTTTTCTGTACTGAACCCTCTTTAACTTTATTCTGCTTCACTTTATCAAAGTCAACCTTGGCAGAGAGAATGTTCACATACTGTGCTATAATTTGGGTTAGAATTAGACCTTACAGCTGCATAATTTCAAAGAAATAATATTTTTTTCTAGGCGGACCTGAAACCTTTTCATTTTTGCCGTGTCAGATTAATTTACTCTAAACCAGTAACATACAGACTGATATTTACACATCTGAACAAAATCTCACATGTGTAGCCTTTTATTATAACACCAGCATTATTCAAATATCCCTAGTGGTTGCAGAGATACACCCTTTTTAGTTGGAGTATGCAATTTTTGAGCAGAGGCCTAACAATAGGTTGGTTTTCAAAGTATATTTGTCTCATTGAGAAGTTAAGTAAAGGAAAAATGTCTACCTGGCTCTGACTGGCTGTTGTTCTCACAAAAAATTGCTCAAAATCAGAGAGTGAACACAGTAAAATGGACACTCACCCTAGAGGTTTCTCCAGGCGACTGGCAGGTGATCCCACGATCTCTCCCAGTGTACAGTAGACCTGTCCCAGGAAGTCCTGCCATGAGGGGGAGCATAAAGTGGGATGGAAAGAGACGTAGGATGGGGGCGTTCAGGTGGATCACGGGGGTAACAAGGAGAGTCGGTGAGGAGTTAGGCAGCATTATAAGAATTGTACAGTTATGAATTAGGACATCTGAGGCAGACACGTACGTTAACGTCGGTTGGCTTCCAGGGTGAAGAAGGTGGAGAAGCAAGAGAGAGAGAGAGACCAGGCAGGAGCAGTGACAAGACAACGCATATTATGGAACAGAAGGCACATGACTCAAATACCAGACTGTCATCAACCAAGTGCAAGAAAGAAGAGCAAAAGTGGATATGTGAAAAAGCTGAACAGCAGAGGGTGCAGAGTTAGAGTCTCAGAGGAAGAGAAAAAGAAAGGTGAACCAGGACAAGAGATGAGAGGCCGAAAGAGTTTCATTCAAAGAGCTGTTTCCAGAACATGCAGCACAAAAACACAACAATTAAAGCATCACATTGATAGACGCAAAATCACTGCGGAACATTTTTGGTACTATGCAAACCAAGTGCTGCAAATATATTCTTTATATGTCTATGTAGAATGAGTAAGAACTTATTTATCAAAGCTTTTACCATAAATGACAACACGAACATACATCATCTCAAATGCGTACCTGAATGTATGTTCTCCAATAAAGTGTTGTTCTTTTCAGACAGGTTATATACATATCAATGTAGTATATTGTTTTGAAATGTACATTTATATGTGTATATGCTGTCTATCTAAATTGCAAACAACACTACAGCTTGTAAAAGCTTTAATAATGATGTGCAATGCTTCATTTCTCCTTTAAAAAAAAGGTAATGAGGGTATACCAGATGCAAATGAAACTCTGATTGTATTAGCTCTGGAGGAATAAAATATCTCATTTACAAACTGAAGCAGATGTAAGATATAATCCAAACTATATTTTGGCAGATGAAGCATAATTCATTCCTTATTCCAAAATATATTTGAGCATTTATATGCCCCAAACTTTGGTTTGCATAAAACCTGAATAATATACACACTAATAACAATTATAAACCTCAAACAAATCTAATGCATTTCTTCACTTACATGCTTTGCCAGATCTGGACTTTTAGAATCAATATCATACCTGAAATCACAAAGAAACCACAAATCACAGGAGCAAAGATGTGGGCAAAAAATATTGAGATGTTAAATGAACTACCGACTCCCATAAAAAAAATATTGGCTGCAGAGTGGACATTTTCTGCCTGTCAATCACACACCTGGGTCATTGAGGGAGCAAAGGGGAAAGGCATAAGCAATAATGTTACAGTTAATTAAGGAAGTAATTCTATAGTTTATTAATGTAATTTCCGTACTATGCCGAGGGGATCATATTAAAACAATCTACCAATGCAGACAAAGTTTCCGGCATTTGCCAGTCAAACTTAATGTAAAAGTAATTAAACCTCGGTATGCCCTGGCTCCCACTTCTGTGATAAAAGAAAGATGTAGATGAGCAGCACTAATTAAGAGGGGATGCACTCCCTCCTTTCCTGTTCCTGAGACAAATCATGATAGCATGCCAAATTCATTCATTATGTGTCTAAAAATCCACAGGGAACTGCAGCTCTGTCCTGGATACATCACTGAGGTCCACTAGGGACTTCATGCTTGAAGCAAGGAAAAAAACAGAATGGCTTTTTGGAAGCATATAGCCGTTCTACTTGAGGAGGGGGAAGAGTGAAGAAAATGATCCTGACTCTTTTCTGGGAGATCTCAAAATGAAACTGCACCTTCCTGACCTTCTCGCTAGCCTGGCCTTTTTAAGAGGAAGAAGGCAGCTATATGTGAAAGAGGGGAGGAAAGGGGTCTTTGTGAGTTTTATGGGACTTGGTTTCAGACATTTGCTTTGCTTAGCAGCAGGGAGATTAAGGATAACACTTTATATTAAATATGTATCACCCTTATACCAATCTCCCTTCAACAAATGACTACTGAGACACTGCACCAATGAATAATTCCTCAGGGGAGCCGAGCTGGTGCCAAGGGAGGGAAGAGCGAAAATGAGAGACAGGAAAGATGGAGAGGGGATGAAGAGGTAAATAGGGGAGATAGATAGTGAATAAGGGAGAAGATGTAAAGCCTGTGGTGGAAACAAAAGGAAGAATTGGGAGGACTGGGTTGGAAGAGGACAGCAAATCTGAAACACACACACCACGTTGTGTGAATCCCTAGAGGGCCGGATCACACAGAATAACTCACGCGTCAAAGCGCAGGTTCTGCTTCTCCTCAAAGAAGTAGTCCAGGATGTACTTCCTGACAAAGTCTGGGTTTAGTGTGTTGTCTATCACCTCTGTTCTCCCAAACTAGATCAGAACCAGGAAAGAAGAGGGAAAAAGATAGAAAAGGAAGAAGTTAGTCCAAAGCTTTGACACAGCACATCATGCAGTCACTTAGAAACTACATCCACTGCTCGATTACCTTACCCCACCCCCATTATCTTCCCCCAGCAAGCGTGTGAGTTCAGATAAGCTCAAATTTGATTAACAGAAGTCAGTGATCGCACAGCGTCAGCTCTTCTTGTCCACGTCTTCTCATTGTGCTGGGGTTGAGCAAGCCTGAGGAAAAACACTGTATGGAGTCCAATTACACTTATTTAATTAATACCACATTCACTGTCGCTCTCACAACCACTTCACGGGCGGAGGAAGGGGTGACGAGACAAAGGCAGAGAAAAATAGTGATTTTCATATTTTGTCTTCACACAGGGGAACTGTCACAAATGACGGAAAGATAGAAAACTACCTCCTGTTCCCTGGTGTTAGGAAGAAAATAAGAACCTGCCAGCACAAACCCGGGAAAAAGATTTGTCAGCGTTACAGAGCAAGACCTTGTGATGAAGTGATGTGCTGATAAACAAATCAACAGACAAAAAAAGCATTGCACCCCCTACACAAGCACATCCATTTTATCCAAAATGAATAATTCAAAGTCAGAGAACTGATGTTGAGCTGCATAATTAGAAGAAAGTGTAACCATAAACCGACACAGTGAATTAATAATAGCAGTGTTAGAGCTTAATAAGTAGATGAAACAGCAGGATTATAGGCTCACACCTATGTTATTACATCCGGTGGGGGTTAAAACTCAAAGTGGGAATTAACAAGGGAGCTACACAGAGTAACGTTACACCAGTAGAATACGTTTACCGGATGGACGCCTATGCTAATGCAGAGACAGTCAAGCCGTGTGTAAAATATGCCAGTTTGAGAGTGGGTTTGCTGAAGTGTAACCTGCCAGCAAACATAAAAGTGTGTCTAAGCTGATGAAAGTTGAACTGCTGTGTTTGGCAGCTCTCCTCTCGCTCTTTTTCTACATCCCTGTCAGAAAGTGCGAGCTCCCATCCAGCAGATGCAAAGGAGGTGAACTCTCCACCGGGCGAACAGCCGGTTATTTCCATGATAAAAGCTAAATGTGGTGGGAGGGAGCCAATAGCATATTCAATTTGGTTTCAGACCAAACGTAACAGAAGAAAGAGAATAAGCACCAGAACAAATAACAGCCACCCAAGGATTTAACAGATCTCCCACTTCACATGTTATTCTTACCTTGGCAAGTACACAGTCGACCTGCAAAGTCAGAGTTGCAAAGCATTACAATTAACTGTCAACCCTCTCAAAAAAAGAACAGAGGGATATCAGGGTGCTGGCAGTGTGCACTTCTTTCCCTCCAAAAACCCCAACTAGGATAAATTGTGAGCTGCAGTGTCAGAAAATGAATCTTGGTAAAAAGATGAATGTCTCAGAGTCTGTCTAGAAGTGGAACGATGAGGATTTGCTTGAATTTAGCAAGGTTTTGTTGTGTCAGCTGAGTGAAAGCGGTAGAAAGTGTCGTGCACTGGGAGTAATTACAGACGAGGGATTCAGAGGGAGAAGATTAAGACTTTACTGTCATGTGGTAACAAAATGATAGGCTGCAGCTACAGTTGTATTCAGTGAGCTACGGATTCAATTAAATTAACATGTATTTGTATTGCACCATATACACATCATACGAAAGCAATTTACAGTGCTACATAAAACAACAAACACAAAAAGACAACAAAAAAAAGCAGCAAACGTGTGCTGAGATGAAGCAAGTCTCAGATCAGCAGCCAGAAATACTGATCTCAACTGATCTGAAGTCATCTCACTGGACTTTAAAAGTGCCCTGGGCACATGAAGCAAGACCCGAAAGTGCTTTGTAAACTAAAAGGAGGATTTAGAATCTTGGAGGCTATATGGTCTGGCCTTTTTGCCCTGGTTCGAAAATGTGCAGCTGAGTTCTATGGATTGTAAAATATATCCTGCACACAACAAATGCATGCATGAGTTTCTCTGAGTCGGGTTGTGAAAGAAAGCCTCTCATCTGTCAGTAGGGATGCTGATAGATTAAAGTCAAAGGGAGCACAGGTCTCAAGTGAAGCCTGGAATCAAAACGCTATCTATCTTTTTGTCTTGTTCTTCTTCTCTTGGATAAATGTGAAAGACTCACAGCCGATGGTGGAGTTGGTCCCATAGAAGAGTAATTGGATTACAGACGGTTAACGGCCCAGTGAAAGGTGCTGCGACCAACCCTATCTACTCTTGGGAGAACACAACCGCATTAGATGACAGAGGGGCAAACGAGGCGCTTAGCTTTATCAATACGGAACAGCTTGACTCTGCTGCTCACAAAGCCAGCTGTCCCCTGCAATGAAAACACAAGCCTGTCTCTCTTTTAGGGAAAGACGTTCAGCGTTTGTAAGCTCGAGGCGGGGTCATGTCGCCAGTGGTGACAGGTATCGGAGGCTCTTCCCGCCTGAACTCTGAGCTTGAAGCCTGTTTACAATGCTTGTCAATGAGTAACACTTCTCTGGCTTAACTCAAAGAATATCACTGTGCTGATGATTGTTTTACTGTGAGCTAAAGCCAACTGCTCTTGAAAGATATATGAGCAGAAATTATGATCAACCACCAAGTTTAAGTATTATTTGCTCTCCGCTGAGAGTGTTCCATTCATTTTAATCACCATTAAAGTAAAGCAATGGAACACTCAGCTCTCTCAGTTCATCAACAAATCAATTAAGCCATCGATCAAACATCCAACCAGTCCATCATTCAGTCAATCATTCAGGTTAATTGTCCCTGCTGGGAAATTTATTATGCAGTCAGGTTAGCAGAAATTGACGAGCACAGACACATAACACACAAGACGTGATAGCACAGACAATTACCATGGAGACATGGAGACATAGAAATGACCCCAAATACATTAAAACAAAATTTCACACAAACAACTCTTAAGATAAGTCTTGTGAACCGATTTAGGATTTTAGTTTAAATGTGATAAACTTTCTGCGTCTGTGTGTTTATTTTTATTTTTTTAAAGCAAGGACATCTTGACCGCTCCTCACTTCACCTGCGACCAGTGAAGATTGCGCAAAGTTACAGTTCCCTGCCAAGAAGTAATCTGGCACATGAGGCCCGAAAAAACTCAGACTTAGTTTTTTGTAAACATGTGACTAAGTGAGCTTTCGGGTGCTAGTGGGCAGATATTTTCACCTGTGGGAAGTAAAGCTAGCTGTTTCAGCCCAGTTTTTTGCTGAACTAATAATATATTGGCCCTAGCTTTATAGTTACTTCGGACGTGAGAGTTCGATCTTCTCACCTTACTCTCAACAAGAAAGCAGATAAGCATTTTACCGAAAATGTCAAACTGTTGCAGTAAGACTTGGCTTTAATGTCAGGATATATAAAAGTTTTGGGTTTTGTGGTGCATGGGCACAAGTAAAAAAAGCGTGAATATAGAGTGCAATTTCCATTTCTTGCTGCTTTTTCTAAGAATGAGTGGGGGTTCCCTGCAAATTAAATAACCGCCTCAAATAAAAGACAAATTAAAATGTTCAACCTGAACCTTTTGGTCGCACGCAAACCGATGAATAGTTTATTTTCACCTAATGTTAAAATCACATCAGTTCCTGCAGAGCCACCAGCTCTTATTAATAATTGAAAGGCGGCATGGTCCTCTTTCAGCATCTGGACAGCTCCTTAAACTCCTGCAGCTTCAGCACAGCCTCTTCCTCGCTTATCTCACCAGTAAAAAGTGACATTTGTTTTTCTTCCACCCCTACAGTGCATATTCGTCTCTGTGATATTGCATGGGAGGCTGTGCTCTCCCGAGTCAGCACCATTTATGTTTCATCGTTTTCTTGATTGAACTATGGATAAATTCAACCTATCACACATATAATTCACAGGTAAACTGCTATACCTGCTATACCTGCAGAGCCACCAGCTCTTATTAATAATTGAAAAGCAGTATGGTCCTCTTTCAGCATCTGGACAGCTCCGTAAACTTCTGCAGCTTCAGCACAGCCTCTTCCTCACTTATCTCACCAGCAAAAAGTGACGTTTGTCTCTCACCCCTACTGCATATATAATTATATATATATATATATATATATATATATATATATATATATATATATATATATATATATTCATCTCTGTGATATTGCATGGGAGGCTGTGCTCTTCCGGGGAGCCCCGTTTCATCGTTTTCTTGATTGAACTATGGATAAATTCAACCTATCAAACATAATTCACAGGTAAACTGCCAATAGATTCTGTGGACATTTGTGCAGTGTGTGTGTGTGTGTGTGTGTGTGTGTGTGTGTGTGTGTGTGTGTGTGTGTGTGTGTGTGTGTGTGTGTGTGTGTGTGTGTGTGTGAGTGTGTTTTTGCCATTTGAGATTGAGTATCTCTCATCTTGAAATTCATGAAAACATCCTGCTCTGCAGCACTGAAAGCTGATTTAAACCGTCCTCCATCTTTAAGGGCCCACCAACACCAAAACACAGATTATAACTGAATCCTTTGCATCATGCAACTGAGTGTTTCCCAGTCTTAAATCTGTGTGTCATACTGCTGTGCATCAGTGGGACACAAAGGTCTCTGTGGAGTCAATAAACATCTCCTATTGAGCCACATTGTGAAAGCAGAAGCAAAATATTTTGAGCTCTCACTATCTGTCTTCCTGTTAGGCAGCGTATATATACAGTATTGATTCAGCTGTATACATTTCTGACTTGGTTGCCTTTTAGCTTTTGAAAAAAAGTGATTCATGGTCACAAAAGATCTGGCTGGATGAAGATCAAAAGAATATCCGACTGCAAAAAGAATCTGGAATGAACAACTATTCCCCCTTTGAGATAGTTTAAAGTTGTTATTTCTCTGTGTGTCATCCGTTGACATTATTCAAAGGGATCTTCTGCCCTCCTCTACCTAATCTGCCTCTCTTAATACAAATAGCTGCCACCTTAATCAGTCACAGCTAACACAGTTCTGACCAGCGTTCGCAGAGTCAATCAATTGCAAATGATTGGCACTTGCAGCATTTATCTTGAGGGAGAAGAAGGGAGGCTTGGGAGGAGGGGGTGTAAACAGAGAGTGGGCTGTCATGGAGAGGAGACTGAGGGCCTGATTGAGTTGTCTTGACAGACAGACGGCTGCAATCTCTTACCTCTCTCCACTGTTTGGACTCGACGCCCTGCGTGTACAACACCACCACTGAGAAGAGAGAGAGAGAGCAGGAGAATACATTGTCACTACACAATCTCAATCAAACATCCTGGTTCTTTAAATGCTGTTTGGTTTGTTCCCTCTTTGCTCGCATCCATCATTAATTATCCTGCCATCATTAATTATCCTGCATAATGAAGTGCCAAGCTTGATGATGCTGCATCGCCTGACATTCTGGGTTTCATTTCCACATGCAAAGAACAAAGCTATAAAGCCAGATCTCCGGTTCCTGGAGCACAATTTAAGCTCTGCAATCAAAATACAATTTCTTAACGGCAGGTATCTGCGGATTTCTGTTTGATTTTGCGACTTCAAATGAGGCTGAGGCTGGCGAACACGACGTGACCTGTCATATATCCCAGGGTTCATCTTCAGGCGAATATATAACAGGGCCAGTGTGATATTTTCCCGGTAGCTTATTTACACAGGGCTTGAACCTCCTCCCTATTATGATAAATGTCTCATCCATTCTCTATCCCTCAGGGAGTATCAAAAGAAAATGCCTTTATGGAGGTTCCCCATGTGTCTCACCAAAAAACACCCATTTGTATTCAAAGGATGACTTTTATTCCCTGCATGCATTAAGGTACTTCCATTGGGGAAAGGTTGTCACATTACTGTGCAAATGATATGCAGCTATTGAAGGAACATTTTGAAAGAGGAGAGTAAACTAAATCAAAGTAATGCTCAGCAAAAGTAAAAAGTATAGCTTCGCAAAAGGAGAGGAGGTGTATTGACACCTCCTCTCCTTTTAATCGTATTCTGAACAAAGAAAAGCTAAGCTGCAATTAGCATTGTAAAAAGTTAAGAACTTACATGGGTCGGATTTGGAGAAAGTGTCTCGGTCCAAGAGATCCCTGTATGAGAAGGAAACAGTCACACATTAAAATTGGGCCCCGGCATGTGTTTCAGTTGGTTTAATTAATTTCACTAAATTGAATAAAAGAGACACAATAATTGCATGATAATTCACAACCACACTTTACTTCAGATAAACCATACTATTAGGGGACAATGTCAAGAAAAAGATTATGGCATGCATGTGCCATATTGTTTTATTGTTTTTATTCAAGTAAGTGTAGTAGTTCAAGACAGAACAGAAATACATTGTAACAACTGTTAATCTCAAAGTGAAGCATTCTTGAAAGTATTCAAAATACAAAAATGTGGACTTGTTCTTTCGTTAATTATCATATTTTCTACCAAATTTCATAACTAATACTGATAAAACTGGTAACTAATCAAAAGATATATGGCATCGATGATCAGAACAGAAGTATTAAAAAAACTCACATTTGCTGCTACAACCTGATAGGACCGGTGGTTGTACTCGTTATTTGAATGGTGATTTAGTAACGTTTGTTCTTATTTAGTTTTTTATGTCATACAGCAAAGGTTTGACGACATTTCAACAAGACCACAGGAACAACACCAGGCGAAGCAGCCATTTTGTCATAGCAGTCAGAGAAACAACAGAAATACAATGAAGAAAATGACACACATTCAGAAATGAATCTTTGGACTATAATTTGAGCCATTGTGTCTAAGAAAAATTACAAAAGTCTCCAAGAGTCAAATCAGAACATTATTGTTGTGCACCCTACTTGACCAGAGAAGTAATTAGAGCTGTAAGGATTATTTGATTAACTGATCAACAAAAAAAACAAAAAAAACAGCAAATACTTGATAAGTAATTAATAATAAAAGTCATTTTATTTAACAATGGAAAACCTTTTGTGGTTGCAGCATCTCAGATGTGAGAAATGTCAGATTTCCTGTGTCTCGTAGGATAATAAACTGATACATCTGTGTTTTGGACTTTTCGTCAGACAAATAATTGTTAGTTGAAGCATCAACTCCTAATCTGATATGGATCAAGAAATCTTTCCTGCACACATGAGCAACTTTCATCAGAATATAATGTGCTATTTGAGGGTGCTCTCAAAAATATCCATGACAACACGAAGGAAAGTGTGAAGTAATCAGCTCCATCAATGCTCAGGAGTACAGCAGAGTGAAGATGAGGAGTCCAGCTGTCTCTGCCCCGGTGACTCTGGCATCAGAACAGAAGGCAACGGGCCACAGCACAGAGTGCATATATGAGGATGTATTTCACCATTCACAACATGGATACATATATCAAACGTCCATCAACATGCGTCCATGAGTAAGGTAACATGTAGCTTTCATGGGAGCATTCAGCAAAAGAGTGTCCCATGGGATATACCTACAACAGCCTTTCCCACACTTTTAAATCCTCTAAACCACTAGTGTCAAACTCAAGGCCATGAAATCGCGGACCCGTTTTCAGTCGTTCGCGTCCCTTTTTTCAATGGATTGCAGACCCGTTTTCAGTCGGTCACGGGCCTTTGCATGGGCATAAAAAATCCTGTGCTTTTATTTTGAAGGGAATTTTTAATGCAGCAGAGTGCCGTTTATTCAATTCAATTTCTGTCATATTCATGCAATGTGCTGTAACTCTGTTACGTTGTTCATTCTGGTCACATGACATCTATTGCTTCTGTCCATCCGAGGAGAGGGATCCTCCTCTGTTGCTCTCCTGAAGGCTTCTTTTTTTTTTCCCTGTGAAAGGGTTTTATTTTTTAGAGTTTTTCCTGATCCGATGTGAGGTCTTGGGACAGGGGTGTTATGTGTACAGATTGTAAAGCCCTCCGAGGATAATTTTAATTTGTGATTTGGGGCTACATAAAATAAACTGAATTGAATTGAATATTCACACACACTCCTCAATGCTGCGTTCACAACACACTTTACGTGCGTGCGTTTACACACCGGAATATTTGTGATAGTTCGCTTCATTCCCAACCTTTTTTTTATGTTATGTTAAAAAAGGCTGAAGTTATAAAATGATTATGTGTGTTGTATTACCTTATGTCCTTAAGATGCACTTTTGGGTTTTTAATTGAATGTATAAGGGAATATTTATGTGTTTGGCATACTGTGCTGTGCTGTACTATCTCAGGTTCAAACTGCACCATATTTTCATTAAATCAAATTGAGAAGTTGAAAATGTTCCTCGATCTTGGCAGGTTATTCAGGGGCAACCCTGTCTCCTAAAAATTACATTCCCCCAGAACTAATATGCATTCCCAATTACATTTGATCAGAAACGTATTTCCTCCCTGATTATGTTTCTGTTTGACGTATTACACATACGTTGATTATACACGTATAGGTTGATTAAACACGTATGTTGATTAAACACGTATGTTGATCATACACGTATTTTTGTTTTATTGTTTTTATGTTTGTGTTTGACGTATTACAAATACGTTTATAATCGTGTGTTTGTGTTATTGTTTTCTTGCTTTATTTAAGCATATTTTAATTTTTAAACTCTGCGGAGAAAAAAGAAAAGAGGGGCGGGGTGAGGCCAGTGACAGCCGGCCAGTGAGAGCCGGCCGGCCCGGGCTGGGAGCCCGAGAGTCGGCCGCACCGGGAGGCGAAGACCGTTTGCCCGCCGTTGTTAGGCCAGTCTTCAGACTGCTTGCACCGGGGCTCGGTGTTCAGACGCTTAGCGTCGCCGTCAGGCCGTCGGTAACAGCCTCCTTCGCGCCGGCTCCGGTCTTCTCTGAGTCGGGTTGTTTGTGAATGCAGCCCAAAGTCTGTGATAAACTCCATCTAGTGCAGTAAACCACTACGATCATCAGCAGACACTCGGATCTCTGTGGTCACATCGGCTGCAGCAGAATCTGACGTAAAACATATTCAAACGGGGCGGAAGGAGTCACGGGACCCAACATCCGGTTTTCAAAATACTAACTGATTTGAATGTGTTCAGAACATTTCTGACCACATCCAAACATATTTACTGTACTGGTCTTACATAAATGTTGTAATACATCAAACACAACGTACTGTTACAGTTAAGATGTTTGGATGTGGTCAGAAATGTTCTGAACACATTCATTTCAGTTAGTATTTTGAAAACCGGATGTTGGGTCCCGTGACTCCTTCCGCCCGTTTGAATATTTTTCACGTCAGATTCTGCACTTGATGTGACCACAGAGATCCGAGTGTCTGCTGATGATCGCAGTGGTTTACTGCACTAGATGGAGTTTATCACACACTTTGGGCTGCATTCACAAACAACCCGACTCAGAGAAGACCGGAGCCGGCGCGAAGGAGGCTGTTACCGACGGCCTGACGGCGACGCCCCTCTTTTCTTTTTTCTCCGCAGAGTTTAAAAATTAAAATATGCTTAAATAAAGCAAGAAAACAATAACACAAACACACGATTATAAACTTATTTGTAATACGTCAAACACAAACATAAAAACAATAAAACAAAAATACGTGTATAATCAACATACGTGTTTAATCAACCTATACGTGTATAATCAACGTATGTGTAATACGTCAAACACAAACATAATCAGGGAGGAGATACGTTTCTGATCAAACGTAATTGGGAATGCGTATTAGTTCTGGGGGAATGTAATTTTTAGGAGACAGGGTTGTCAGGGGTGATGGTGAGTCCTGCAGCCAGACCAGCTGAACAGCTGATCCACTGAAGGCGCAGGTAGAAAATTCACGGCCCGCCACTGTACAGTTACAACCGGCCCTTTGAGGGCGACCATGATGCTGATGTGGCCCGGTGTGAAAATGAGTTTGACACCCCTGCTCTAAATCCTCAAATAAAGCCCAGCCATGCTCGCTGTGGAGGTGCTACACCGTTCCCTGATGCTGATCATCATCCAACACCTTTATAAGCAGCCAGACACTCTGATTGGCTTTCAGACTCATTCAAGATAAGAGACCCGCAATCAGCATTAATATTATTCATTCAATCTCTATTTTTAGCCTGTTCAGAACCTGTGTTTCTTCGTTTTCCAGACAACTCCAGTCATTCCCTTTAGTATTTCCTTCTGTCACTGTACAAGATATAATAAAGTAGGTATTACCTTTAAAACACAAGGCTACTGCAAATGGGCCTGAACATCAATCACTTAAATTAATGCAACACTGTAAATGAGAGACATGAACTCATTAACTTATAGTAGAATGAAAAAGCCTATAAATACGTCTTGTTTCTGCTCCCTGATTGTGAGCAGCGTCAATAAATAACTTGCATGTAGCTCAGAACAATGATCATCCCTTTAGGGGACGGAAGGATTCCAGGACTGAATACAAGCAAGGGGGCTTCATTCATGTGCACATCATTCTGCATTCCTGGACACAAACTCCTCTGTCGCAGGGAAACAAGGGGAATAACAGATGCAGCTTGGTTAGGTATTAGCCTTGGGCTGACCTGACTACAGTTGGAACAGTGTCAGTGTAATTATCATTGGAGATAACAAAGCCATCCATGACTAACTGCCTCTTTGTATCCACCTGTAACCGCCTGGCATCCATTACCCTCCGACAATTAGCTCGTTTGTCACGTCATCCCGTCTCTCAGTGCAGAAGAGAACGCGCCACGGGAAAAACATGGCATCCTATTTTTCAATTTACATAATGTACTGTAGAAAACAAGCCTTCATTTGTGGTGCTGAACCTCACTTTGGTCATGCAGAACCTTTCTATTCCAAGGAGAAATTATTAGTATACAGATGTACACCCCAGTGCAAATTAATCCACCATCTTACTGTTCACATGGCCAGAGAACATACAATGGTGCCACAGAATGGGTATTACCAACTCAGATAATCAGTCTGCTTTCACTGCCTATTTAATAAATGAACTACTTCTCGTTACGAATCTCGGCGGGATAAGAGAAGATCATCATCCCGAAAGCTGATGTAGAACAAGTTTGTTGAAGATAAAGTTCATTGAAAGTAGGACAAAAGTAATTAGATCCAGCTACTTTTCATCCCCACCACATTTCATCTATCAGCCTTCTTTCATACTGTAGCACTTTTTTGATCACTATGGCATCTTATTTGAGACACGTGAATGAAAATGGCAAACATCATTTTTATTCCTCTTGATCTCACCACCTTCATTAAAACTGTGCAAAAAAATGTATCTCACGTCACTGGAGCATTTAATATTTTATCACATGTGAAGCAAGAGTCTGGAGTGCATTATTAGATGTGAAACAAACAAAACAAAAATAAATTAAAGTTAATTTCACATGAAAGAAAGAAATATATAATTTAAATGGCTTTCTTTCTCTGTCTAATCATCCCCAACAAAGCAATTTGTTTATTTGTCAGTGAATTAAGCTTCTAGTTATCGGTTATGCACACTGTGATTAAAGCAGTGTCATGGAAAATCAGCAAATTATGAATTAATATCACACAACCAATGCATGAACTCAAAATCTGCAACTCTCTCAGGCTGTATAAATGTCAATAAATGCTAAATATTTAGAATTTCCACTAGAAACCAAGAGTAAAGTAAAGTTGACCTCTAAAACATGACTGGCTGCTGAACTGAAATTTAGAAGAATGTAATAAAAGAACACGTTCCCTCTCGGTCAGTTCCCTAGAGATATTTTAGCAGCTTTTGGTCCATGTAACCGATTATTAAACTGAGAAATGTGAGAATTAATTCCAGCACCCGCAGTGCCTTATTGTCAGAAGTCTCTTAAATCTCCTCCACTTTCTTAGAGTTGTCGAAATCATAATTGGCACTTTGGCGTATTGTCATCTAATTCAGTGGAAAGTGTTTTTAAATTGTCTTGAATCTGGCTTGCCAATTCCAGTATGCGCTGCTGCCTCTTTGTGTTTTAAAAGGACACAACATATAGAAGCTTGAAAGTCAAGTATTTGATTGGGTTTGAGGAAGGAAAGTCTCTTTATTACATTAGAGAAAATGGGAGATTGCTGGGCGGAGAAAGTGAAGGACAGTCAGCATTTTCAAGTCACTTCACTTTCACTACTGCCCTCTCTTTTTTGATTGAGCACAGACATTTTCTTTCCACTCATACACCACGGGGGCAATAGGTCTAACTTTTGTCTAATACGGCCTTAAGCAGGGGTGAAACGGTCAGCAAACCAAACACATGAAACATATGCTGCAGCAGAGCTTTACAAACTGGAGGAATCACATTATTTAGACTGAAATACTACTTTCTTTGAGGGTGTTTTTGTAATTCTTAAAAATAAATCTCAACAATACTTTGAATAGCGACAGATTGATACACAGCAATGTTGCTTTTGTCTGGATCTCAAAAACCCTCCGTTTCATTCAACGTACAATGCGGTCCCTTTATTAGTTACACACCCATCAGCTGACCTTCACTGTGATGGCACCAGGTGTCTTCTCTTCCTCCTACTGTTTAATTATTCAGTTTCTTCTCAACCTGGAAACTCTCCAGGTCGACAATACCTGCAGCAGAGCACTCCCTGGGCGGCCGTCTCGCGGGCAGTGACAAAATCTCAGTCATAAAGCTGCTAGTATAACAGATGAGAATTCACGTATGCCGTGACTCCCTGTTTTAGAGTGGCTTTTGTTGCGTGACCAATGTCTGACCAGGGAATAATATCACTGATAATTGCATAGTGTGACAGCTCAGGATTTGAGCAGGGAAAGGTCTTTTTTGTGAGGATTTGAGGGTGATGCACACACTGATACTATGTGGTTGGTAAAACCCTGGCAGAGCACTTTGCACTTAGCCTACTGTTAGAAAACCCGAGCTGCAGATATCTTTGCAGGCACACACTAACCATGTACTACACACACTGTCGACTTGAAATCACATTAAATTCTACATTAGGAACCCAATAAAGCACAGTAAAGTATTTCTAAGCTCATACATATTTGGGCTTTGAAATGACTAACTGATCATTAACTTGAAAGAAAGCTCTGCTTGGATTCAGTAAAGTGTGGAGGGGAGGAGCAGGGTCAACGTGTTCATGATCATAAAGCTTTCTAAGAAACTTTCTCAGAGTATAACACTAATTGATGTTAGCGAGGGATGAGATAGCGGCAAGCGTATAGCATATAAGGTGGAAACAGAGAAATGCAGTTGTCTAATATGAAAGCAGACAGTACGCAGCAGGTAAAGTGTTTGTAAACCATAATGACACCTCTTCACTCAAACACACACTAATTAACCCATGTTCTATGCAGTTTCACAACAGATAGTCTGCTAATCAGACTGGATTGCTATTTCCTTTGACGTAGCAGTTGCTATAGTAGTTTTGTTTTTTACATTGATGAAACATTTTAGACACTTTACTACATTTATAACAAGTACATAGAAACTAAAATAATTAATTGTTTAACAGGTTAATTAAGAAAGGAAGGATTTTGTAAAAGACAATCAATCATGTACTCATGTGTAGGGGTTCGAGGGTGGGTGTGGGGGTGGGGGTGTATAAGGAGGTTTAGGTATGTGCATGCAGTGTGAGTATGAGTCTGAATGTGTTTTTTGCCCCTAAACATGTTTGATATTTATTGTTTCAAGGCCCTTCTAGGAACGACCATTGGAAATTTTCAGCAGCTATAAATGCTGTGCATTGCATTGGAAAATTGTTCTCCAGTTCTCTATGTATATTGAATCTGTCCCCAACAAATAAACATGAAATGAGGTGGGTGTCAATTCGGAGGTCTGGAACCAGGCGACAACAGATCTGACAGAAAGTCCCTCATATAAGGTTGATATAAATGTTAAGCTTTGAAATGAGCCAAACAGTTAAGAGATAACATTTAAATCATGTCATCAATCTGATGAGTTGTTACTGTCACTGTCAATGAAATCTGATTTGTTTTTGAGGAAACTGTAATATTGATACTCATACTGTTTTTTACTTTGATTAACTTTGTTTATTCTCTAATGAATATCAATGTTAAACATAAATACTTGAACTTTGAAGCCACGTTTTCAGGGGCAAGTCAGCTGTTCCAAAAAAAGATTCTGTTTTTTACATTAGTGTTTGGCTAACATGTCGACACCCTTTCTGTCCTCTGGTCTAGCTAACTGTGCACCCTCAAAACACTCCTCATCTCAGTAGTAACACTGAAGTCACTGATTGGTGGAACGTTTATAGCACTCAGGAATAACTGCAAGTCTGTGGTTGAGTCTGAAATCACACCGTTGATCACTTATTTGTTCCTCCCTATATAACCACCACTCAACAATTAGCTCTCGAGTACAATGTTACAATCTGTACATTGCACTGAACTCCATTGAAGATTTTTAAAGGACACTAGCGGATCCATCTACAACTCAGAATTCAGACACTCAAATGAACAATTTTTAACAATTAACAGTTTCAGACAGCTTGTTTCTGCCTGTATTTGGTAGATTTTCACAGAGCCTGCTGCGTTCAATGATATCCTGTCAATCAATGGTAACACCTTTAAGCCGAAACACGTTGGTGTTACCCATGTAATATTTAAAGGAGCAGTGTGCAGCATTTAGGCGATCTATATGTAAATGTGCATATAAATATATACATGAAAATATGTAAATATATACATATACATATATATGCATATTATATATATATTTATGTATATATATACATACATAAATATATAGATATTTATGTATGTATATATATATATATACATACATAAATATATATAGATATTTATGTATGTATATATATACATAAATATCTATATATAATATGCATGCTTTCTTTAGTGTATTATTTTTATTAAAAATGATTTGTGTCGTCGTTACTTTAGAAGGAGATGTTTATATCTACATACTATATATGGAGCGGGTCTTTTCCTTCTCTTCACAAAGCAGAACAGACTTAATGAATTTAGACTAACTGACAGCTTCCACAGAAGGCTATAATCATTTAATAGTTGTGTAGCTTGTGGTTACGTTTATCTTGCACAATTCACACAGTTTGACTAATAATCTACTTCCCTACAGGGAAAATTAATTGTATTTGTACATTTTCAGCATGCACATACACAGCTCTGTGACAAAAGCACGCACACATATTCTCCCCAACACAGCCACAAATGTCCCTTTTGGCTAAAGTATAACATCAGGCACTCGAATGTATCTCGCAAAACAATTACTCTCTCAGATAAGTTTAAAAATGTCAATAACCTGACATTGAGTATAGCTTGTTGAGGCCTGCGGCTGAGGCTGTCAACGAGGGAGAGACCTTCTACAGATGTAACACAATGTGGTGAAATCTTCACACAGCAACCTGTCGCACTTTGTGCAAATCTTCCACCAGCTCGCACATTTCCAAGACAAGCTGTGATGTTAGGTCAAATACCCCTTGATACAGAAATCCACTGACATACTCAGCTGACCCTTCAGCTTCTCTGAAAATAGTGACAAACGCAGCAGCTTGATACTTCTGAGCCAAGAGGGACTTCATGTCTTACTGCTGCAACCCGCTCTTGACTTTTCCTGTCATTCCAATCAACACTTTCAGTTGACACAGCCAACATGCAGAGTGTTGTACACCACTGGCATGGCACCACAACTGTGTATCCATGGGATCCCCCTCTGCTGTCATCAATCCCAAATGAGAATATATTAATAACACTGACACCAACACAAGCCAAGTGTCTGGGTTCCAAACTAATTTTCACTGTGTCAGGGGTTCATGCATAATCATCCGCTTCATCGACCTGTGAGACTCGCCTGCTGCAATCTTAACATCCCCAAATTGGAATGAAAAAAAAATCTACCTCCTCTTGGCACCCTTGTGTCTCTCAGCCTTGATCTCCAAAACAGATGTGACACATCACTAACACACCGCGCACACAAGCCATCCTGCGAGATAAAAGCTGCAAGCTCGCCCCAGGTCAGTCTTAACCCAGAACACGATATGAAAAGAGCAGCACGGTGAAAACACTGCAAATTTAAATTTCTCTCCAACTCTGAGATCTTGTATTAATATTTCATGCTCTTGCACAATGCAAACTAGTTCAATTGAAACTTGCTTTCTGCCAGAGAAAAACAAGAGGATGTTCCAACCACACACAAAAAAACAGGTCACAGGGTTTGATTGAATGGGTAACCAAGACGGAATTAGATCAACAACTACAACAGCATTTCACAAAACAACAGCAACGGAGTAACAGGCCATAACAAAGCATTGGAATAAACAAAAGGTTTTCACACAGCTTGAATCCCAATTACTCTGCTCAGGCAATTGTTTTTGACAGATTGAGCGACGCCACACAAATACTAATTGTCCTGATGATTTCATTAGGCTTCCCCCCTCTGTTGCAATGGTTGCCTCAGGAGGAGTTCAGCTCAGGAAGCCTGCCTTATGTTTTAAGATCGACCCCTGGGAACCGTATCAGGTGGCTTTTTTGCACCAGGTATCCTCTCCTGCTAGCATTTGTCACAGGAAGCTGGCAGTCATGTGACCTCTTGTGTGTTTCACAAGGTAATGAATCCCTCGGCAGCAGAGTGGCACTGTTGAGTTAGATCCCCCCGAACATTGGAGTGCATTGATTGGATGCGGTGCTACTCTAACCAATCTATCACAGCAAATGAATGGTCACAGCGAGAGTAACAGCAGAGAACAGGAGGAGACGGACATGGAGCATTGTCTTCGTCCTGATCAAATGGGCAATGGAGGCTGATAAAGTTCACTCTTCAAGCTGTCAGGATGAAGAAGGAGCGTAGAGGAAGGGAGGGTGGCTTTGTCAGCTGATTGCACTTTTAACAGGATACCTGTGGTGTGATCCGACACGCTGCAAAGGACCAATACATTTATATAATATGCCCTTGGTTGACGGGTTTTTAAGTGGAAGGGATATAAAAATTGAAGCCACGTCCTTGTGCTTGGTGTATATCATGTACTCACAATGATATAGTGTCAAAATCTGGGATTTTCATCAAATCATTGTTGTTGTTTTTTTACCTTCAATCTCCTCTCAGTGGTAACTTTCTAACAAATGAGATACCAAAAACTAATCTTTCAGGAGCACGAAATAATGTGTCCCTCGCTCTACTCCGATAAGGGTTGTAAACCTCTGTGGTGCTTGTCAGGCTTATCAGCTCTGGTCCTTCATTGTGGTCGCAGAGGCGCATAGAGTAAACAGTGCTTTAACAAATCGTTACTGACATCCTGTCCATGGATCTGTACTGTGACGAAGAGAAACACAGAAACAAAACTAATCATGAACTGAAGATCCACGTGTCAAGCCTTTAGGGCTTGGTGATTTTCAGCTGTGTGCACATTATTTCCGATATTCATTACCAAAAGTGTGCTTCACAGTGGAACCGAAAGAGCTGCAGCCCCAGTTTCCCTTAAGTCATTGTACATAACTCTGAGGCGGTGTGGTAAGCTGATAGAAAGAAAGGGCACATTTTACAAACGAGCAGGATTTACTTTGACTATTTTGGTCATAATTAAAGCATGATGTAGCAAACCACATAGACACCTTATGAAATATTCATCAGAGCTGCTTCAGTAATAACTAATGAACACACGCACAACTGCCACATAAGAGGTGGGCTCAAGGTTGTAAAAGGGGACCGCTGGCCTAAACCACTGAAATGTATTAGCTGGCATGCATTTGGTAAGGCAGATGTAGAACTAGTCGCCACTTGAGTTTGAAGAGCCATCTTATCGCTGAGTTGGAGCTTGCAGCTAAGAAGCAGATGCTCTGGACTCGGCTCACTGGCTGACCTGTGAGCAAAGCCAATCAGAGCTATAGACGGGGAACAATGTGCTGTGATATGCGCTTGTTTTGATAAGGGGTTGTCTGCTTCAGTCCCTCCAGTTTTTCGGCAAGCTTTTTGTAATATTGACAGAGGGTTATGAGAATGCCTACGGGGCTGCATGCCACAATTCAATACCATGTGCGCCGCAATCTTCGAGCTTTCAGGCTTACTAAATCAATTACACAGAGTTGTGGAGCCTGTGCCTCTCACCCACGTCAAACCCACTGTTTCTATTGGCTTCTATTGGATGGACTAGATACACACTTGAAGATAAGTGGGAGGAACAGCTTCATGCATGGCTACGTGTTTAACTTGGGAACTGTCCAGTGGTTGATCTTTGAAGCAATCCTCTGAGGTCAGACATGAGCTACAAGCAAGTCACAAAGAAGAACCGACAGGACCTGAAGTCTTTGCATCTAAAACCGACAATGTTTCAAGGCCCAATGAAAGCAGAAAATATTTTGTTCTGCTCTATCAAACTGTGTCCTTGAGCAAGTCTTTGTTTGGAGAGACATTAATGACAGACTAGGGAGCTGCAGATTGACCGCAGGGCATCAACACAGATCCTAGTTTAAAGTATGAAGGTCTGAGGGAGAAAAAAAAACATAAGTGTGTACCAACAGGAAGTCCAGCTGCTATTCACAGCACAAGCCCCACAATGGACACACACAACCTAAGCTCCATATGTAAACCGTACACACACACACACACACACACACACACGCACACACACATACACACACACACACACACACACAAACCCACACCCACACACAAACACACACACCACACACACTTTCTCTTGCCTCAGGTTTACACACAATTGAATACATTTTGGTTACATAAACGCAAGACCCGAGGCCTTTAGGATTTAATGCTGTTCATTTTCTTTTAACAGCGTCCCTCTCCCCATAGCTGCACCATCCTCCCAACCTGCCATCTCTATAAAGGTTAACAGATTTCTTTTGAAAGGTGACTTGTATCCAAAATGGGTTAAAAGGTTGCCTACATGGCAACCGCAATGTTGGGTCTGTTGAACAACTTGAACAAGAATTTCAAAATGGATGACATAGCAGCGTTTGCAACAAACATGTGTGAATGCAGATTTCAGGAAGAAGTCAGAAGAGAGAGAGCGAAGAAAACGACGACAACAGAATGTTTGGTGGTTGAATCTCTGGCCTATGGCTGAACATACATTATTATCTGAAGTCTCTAAGGGACCCTTTTCAACAGCAGTGCACATGGGAACACATCATTAATATGCATATAATAATGATGCTGATGCCAGGAGTTAAAAAGAGTTAATCACTGTGGATTATGGAAAAATTACACACAGCTGAGGAGTCCCTGAACATGAGAAACATTGATTAAAACTGTACCGACTGACTGTAGTCGTCGACCTTTATACCGCCCCTATGTTGCAGCAGCATACTGTACACAGTGGCTCTACCTGCAGCCAGCGCTGCCCCGCCCTATCCAGCCGACGCACTTGACATCTTCGTGGTATTTGGGGTTGTGGGGGAGCTATGATTCACTTAAAGCGTAATGGACAACGAGAGACAAAATGTGTAGTTCCAATTTATAATTTCACGTTTCTGTGACAAATAGTGTTGTGTTGTTTTCGGATCCTGTGAAGCGGTTACACGGCTTCACACACACGACAAGTTGTCTCTGGGGAAACCTCTCAGGCACGCCAACAAACTCTATGACGGTCGATATCTCGTGTGGCACGCGACTTGGCGCGCGCAAAACACACACACACACACACACACACACACGATGCGCTGTAGACCCACGAGACACGTTGACAGAGAAAGGGATCAATCTTGATAAACATCAAAGCGTACATCTCTACGCCAAAGTAACAAAGAAAAGTACAGAGATTGTCAGATTTACGGGACGTTGTGTATTTCACTATACGATTGAAGGAAATTCTGAACATCACAATTGGGTGCTGTGGTATTTAATTATGTTATTGTGTTATGTCTTTCAGCAGAGCAATAAACTCTGTGAAAGATTGTACCTACAACGCTATTTTACCTTTGTAGTTGTTTATTCTTCAAAATGTTTAATGTTCAGCACCAGAATGTTAAATGGCACGTTAATTGTTACAAACACTCCGCAACCCCTGGCGCAGGCACAGCAGCATCAGCACCGGACTCACCTGCAGGACACGGTGATCTCCACTTTGGTGGCCGGGATGCTCCCACTGATGGGATCGAAGTCACAGACCGTCGCCGTAGCCTCCACTTTGTCCATAACGTCTCCCTCCATGTGTGCAGGAGACCCAGGCCAGCTCCCTGAGCCGCGCGAGTCCCTCTGAACCTGGAGAGTCGACGATGGAGAGCCGGAGCGCAGCGGACAAGCGAGCAGGAGAAGATACGGTCCAGACAAACCTCCTAAGTGCTGTCCACTGGACGGGCAACAGCATGGAAAGTTTACTGGGACGCTGCAGCAGTGAGGCGACTGATTTGACGAAAGTGGGATCACATGCCAGGACGCATCAGCACCAACTCCGCTGTTTACCAGGCAAAGAATGAGCTCTTCTGCCAGAGCAGCGGTTGAAAAGTAAAAGCTGTGAACTCCACCCCTCCTGTCTGCATTATCCTACATGGTGGGCTGCGACGGACACAACTCGTTGCAGATTCAAGCTGTCGCTCTGTGACTGGGCGGATCGTTATTTCGCTCCAAATTGGTTTTAAGAGCCGCTTACAGAAAATAAATTAGCACCAAGGAGCGTGAATATAGAGTGCAATTTCCATTTCTTGCTGCTTTTTTTAAGAATGGGTGGGGGTTCCCTGCAAATTAAATAACCGCCTCAAATAAAAGATAAATTAAAATGTTCAACCTGAACCTTTTGGTCGCACGCAAACGATGAATAGTTTATTTTCACCTAATGTTAAAATCATCAGTTCCTGCAGAGCCACCAGCTCTTATTAAAAATTTAAATGCGGCATGGTCCTCTTTCAGCATCTGGACAGCTCCTTAAACTCCTGCAGCTTCAGCACAGCCTCTTCCTCGCTTATCTCACCAGTAAAAAGTGACGTTTGTTTCTCTTCCACCCCTACTGCATATATAATTATATATATATATATATATATATATATATATATATATATATATATATATATATATATATATATATATATATATATATATTGCATGGGAGGCTATGCTCTCGAGGGGAGCCCCGTTTCATCGTTTTCTTGATTGAACTATGGATAAATTCAACCTATCAAACATAATTCACAGGTAAACTGCTATAGATTCTGTGGACATTTGTGCAGTGGGTGTGCGTGTGTGTGTGTGTGTGTGTGTGTGTGTGTGTGTGTGTGTGTGTGTGTGTGTGTGTGTGTGTGTGTGTGTGTGTGTGTGTGTGTGTGTGTGTGTGTGTGTGTGTGTGTGTGTGTGTGTGTGTGTGTGTGTGCCCACTCCTTTCTATGTGTGTGATTGCTTCTCCCATGCAAACATTTATTTTTTCTTTTGAAAAAATCACCTGAAACCATTCACACAATTATCGGAGGTAAATAGACAAACAGCAAATAACCCCTTGTCAATTTCAACAAATGTATTAAGAGATTCATCAATTTAATACAAATGCAAATCTGCTACAGACTGAAACACCTATAGGCTACATATGTTCCACAGATCACATATGAATCATGCAGCCATAGAAACTTAAATGAGGTCCATTACTTTCCAAATATCATTCCTGAGAAGCAAGCATTGTGGAAGGTCTATTTGTGACCTACTGCTATATAGTTACATCCGAGAGTGAGACTTGGGCTGATGAGGACTGTACATTTCGGACACAGCCCTACCAGAGTGCAGCTTCATCATTAGTCATGTTCAATCTGTAATTAGGCCTTTGGTTGGTTGATTTTCAGCTCCCTTCAGTACGCTGTCCCCTGCTGCCTGCTGTGAGGCTCTCCACTGTTCCAACCCACAGCCGCCCCACATATAGCTGTGGCAGGAGTGTAATTACGGCTGTATGGACCCTCGCGGCGGGGGGTCCGTGAGTGAGTGAGCAGTGATGCAACCCATACCTGCTCAGCAGCAAGCCTCAGCATCAAGAGAGGGAGGAGGCCAGATGACAGGATACAAACTATAACACCCTGGTGTTCTGCAGCGACGAGTAGCTCACACCAACAAGAGAAGATGTTGAAAGTTATACATATATTTATTGAGAATTATTAAACATTTGGCTATATTGCATTTGTCCGACAGCTGTTCCTTTTCAAGCAAAGATTATATTCATGAATATGTATATGAAGCATATGATGTATGGAATACTATAATAAAATACTAGAGGATAGTAAAAACAATATTCAAAAGACTTGGAAAGTAATCAATCAGATTATCCGAAATAAAGGCAAATCTGAATTTCCATGTTATTTTCTAAACAGCTTTGATGCCAAAGTGGACGATTTAAAAAGTATTGTTGATGATTTCAATGATTATTTTGTGGGTGTTGGACTCTGACCAAAAAAATAGTTGTGCCTGATAACAAAAAGATTTGTTTGATTACCTTAATAAGAATAATTTAAAGTTCCTTTGTGCGGTAAATGAAACTGATATAGTTGAAATTGTAAAAAACTTCAAAAACAAAATATCTTCTGATATATTTTCAATTGATATGATGATCATTAAAGAAGTAATTGATTGTATTGCAGGACCTCTGACCTATATATGTAATCAGTCTTTTCAAAAAGAGGTAAGATATAAGCATTACATGGATAATTAGAGACCAATATCCCTTCTTCCTCAATTTTCTAAAATATTAGAGAAATTATTTGTGCAAAAATTGGATCTCTTTATAAGTAAAAATAAATTATTGAGTGAACATCAATATGGATTTAGGAAAAATAGAACTACTACCCATGCACTAATGCTGGTGGAAGGAATAACAAAGGCAGTTGAAAATGATGAGTATTCTATATTTACATTGACCTCCAGAAGGCTTTTGATACGATAGATCACAGTAAATTATTAAGGAAATTGGAGAAGTACGGGATAAGAGGTATAGCTCACTCTTGGTTGAAAAGCTACTTGGAAAATAAACAGCAGTGTGTGCAAGTTAATGACATGGTGTCAGGACTTAAGACAGTCGCCTGTAGAATACCACAGGGATCAATGATTGGTCCAATACTTTTTATGTTTTACATTAACGATATTTGTAATGTTACTAAAATATTCAAATGTGTCATTTTTGCTGACGATACTAACTTATTTTGTTCAGGAAAACGATTGAAAGACCTTTCGTTTGTTATTGAAAAGGAGCTAGAAATTATCAAATCTTGGTTTGATGTTAATAGATTATATCTTAAAATAAAGAAAACAAAATTCATGGTTTTTGGAAATCAAATGGAATTAGATGGGGATATTGAATTACAATTCTGTGATGATAAAATTGAAAGCGTTTTTGAGACAAAATTCCTCGGGGTTGTGATTGATCATGAAGTAACATGGAGACAACATATTCAATATATAAATGGTAAAATGTCCAAGTCAATATCAATACTGTATAAATGTAGATATGTACTAACATCTAAGGCTTTGTATATAATGTATTGCTCACTTATACTTCCATATTTATCTTTTTGTGTGGAGGTGTGGGGGTCAACCTATAAAACCTTTATAAATTCGACAGTTTTGTTACAAAAACGAGCGATACGCATCATGAATAATGCTGGCTACTATGAGCACACAAATTCTTTGTTTTACAGATCACATGTTATGAAATTTAATGATTTGGTTTATTATAAAATAATGCAGGCAATGTACAGCGCTAAAGCAAAGTCACTGCCAGACTGTGTACAAAGGTTGTTTTCAATACATGAGTGTAACTATGATTTGAGAGATGTTTGTAAGTTTATTGTACAAAAAGCTAAAAAAAGAATGGATTAAAAGAAGATCTATTTCTATTGTAGGAGTTCAATTATGCAGCAACGCTAAAATGGATGTAAGAATGGTCAACTCATTTTTGGTTTTCAAAAGGATCATTTCTAGAACAATTTGTGAGGGTTACAATTTGTGAGGGGTGTGAATGAAATGTATGTATATGGAAGATGTATGTATATATTTATTTCATTTCATGTTTTCTTTATTTCAAATTAATTATCTGATTTAATTGATAATAATAATTTAGGATAGGAATATATAAGCATTTTTGCTTCTACCTATACCTTTTCAGTCTTTCTGTTTTGTATAGTATATTGTATTGTATTGTAATGATTGACTGAATAAAACACACAAACAAACAATATTGTTCAAACTGGAATAACAGCTCAAAGTTTCGAACGGTCTTTCCTCAAGGCATTCATACTGTTGCATTCATCTGTACAAATGAAAAGTGACAGAAGTAGTTGTGTGCAGAATGGAACAAAGTGAGTTCAAGTGCTGCCTACTTTCTTACCTCCACACACCTGGCCACCTGTCAATTCTGTTGTGAGGCGAGGGAGGGGAGGGTCTGATGCTGTTTGATCATCCAACAGTCACTTCAATTGCAACATATGAAAGCCTTCAAGCCACATTAGGATCAACATTAGCACTGCGCATGTTATTCCCTCTGAATAATGATTGAGTTGAATCAGGTGCCAAATACTTCCAATAACGGCAAAGAAGAAAAAAATGTCTTGGATGAATACAGGGATTGTATTCTCGGCTATGTTGACTGTTCTAAGTGTACATTAACTTAACACTAATAGATCACGATACACACACCACTTCACATAGGTGGGACAGAGGTGGAAAGGGTGAAAACCTTCAAATTCCTCTGAACGCACATCAGCCAGGACCTCACCTTGTCTCATAACACACCGCAGAACATCAAAAAGGCCCAGCAGCGACTGTGTTTCTTAAGAAGGATGAGGAAATTTGGCATGCCACCCAAGATTCTCAGCAACTTCTAGAGATGTGCGGTGGAGAGCGTCCTTACCAGCTCAATCACAGTGTAGTATGGAGACTGCACTGCCCAGGACAGCAAGGCACTCCAGCGTGTAATAAAAACTGCACAGTATATCTCAGGAGCAGCCTTCCCCTCTCTTCAAGACATTTACTCCAGAGTAACCAGGAGAACACACCACATCATCAGGGACAACACACCCTCAGCACACACTCTTCTCGCTCCTGCCATCAGGCAGACGCTACAGGAGTCTGAAGTCCAGAACCACGAGACTGACGAACATTTTCCTCACACACACACACACACACACACACACACACACACACACACACACACACACACACACACACACACACACACGACCATACTTGTACTTGTATATTTGTAGCAATGCATAATGCACGTTATACACTGATTGTGCAATACTATCATCACATCTTTGTGCCTTTTTTTTGTGTAATGCTGTTGCTATCTTTTGTGCCTTATTTTTATTTATTTTTTACCTTTTATTGTAATTCTATTGTGCATCTGGAGTTACTTGTCATTTAACATATAACTATTCTGCATAAAAACTATAAAATAACTCATAATATGATGTCATTCTTTCATTAAAACTAACCAAGTTCAGCTCCACCTCAACTAGCTAGCATTGAAATACTGCTTAACCTTACGCTTAAGTTATATATTGATTCAATAGTATATCAATGTAATATTTAGTAGTGAAACATTAACAGGGGCAATTCATCTGCATAATTGGGTACTTTTACTATCGTTACTTGAGGTATATTTGCTGGTAAAATATACTTAGCTAACAGCTAAATAACATTTTGAATCCAGGACTTACTTGCTTTTTTTAACTACATTGTGTTAATTAGTTATTCCACCACTTCAGTCGCAAAACACCTTCTATATCATCTGCTCTCCAGCCTTCGCATGTTAACAAAATAAGTTTCCCATGAGCCACTACAAGTAAACATTACCTAGATTTCCCCATAAAAACTAGCCCAGGAGGTTATCTTTACTTAGCACCAGACATAAAGATTTAACATAGTGGTTTTTTTTTTTCACTTTCTCACCTTCAAACACAGCAAAAAGAACAGTTTGTATGCAGTTTAGATGAGATGAGTACAAGATTTTTCGCAAGCGTTAATGTTAGCTCTCATTATGACGGTTCTGCTCTTTCGCGATTACAGCCTCAGTCGCTGACATTATGGAGCTGCTACTGAAATCTACTGGAGAAAACTGACGTCGCAGTTTTTCAGTGACTAACAAGTGTTTAAATGTATTGAAAATTGTGTTGGTGGCTGAGATAATCAAACGGACTAACACACAAATAAATGTAACTATTACCATGACAACTTTCCAGAGTTTTGGTTCAGTGTCATTCCTTTAGTGAATCAACGCTATTTTCACCTTTTCCCAGTATCGGTGTTTGGCCTTCAAAGAAGTATCTCAGAGCGTCTGCTTTATGTGCAGAATTATAACATGTTAGCCTGGGATAAAAACAAGGTTTAAATTTCCACAAAATGGTGCCGCACCAATGATTGTTGTGCAGGCCGGGATGACAAGTGTTCAGCGTTCTTCATGTGTAAAGATTTAAATGTTGGTTTCTCCCCGAGCAGACATGATATATTTCGGCCATATCAGCAATATTGTGGGATCAGAAAAATACCTCTTGATATAAACCCATAGGATACTACCCCATGCAGGGTAATAGCAGGTAAACTGAAATTACTGTTTGTCAATGACTAGGAAACCCTGTTTGACCGTCCGAACTACGAAGTAGGTCTTGCATAGCTTAGCTAGGCCTATGGTGTCGCCACATGTCAGCAGAGTAGCTAACGTGTGGCGCTTGTATCTTAGCTTCGTCAATCTATTTTACTCAAACTGGACTTTTCTGGATCATAGCTATATTTCACATCTGTGCCTAAAGCAACACTCCTACATCAATGTGACTCCTTCTGATTTTTAACAGTGTTTTTGGTCATCTTGTGAAGCTGTTGTGGCTGATGTTGGCAAACTGTTAGATATCCTGTATACACAGGACACCATTGACATTCATTTGGAGTTTGTTCCTGGCCACCTGACAAACGAAAGTCTAATATTTACAATGTTTGTTAGCTTTGGTATACGCACCAACTTCAGAGACAGGGCAGATAATACAGTGGGTATCAGAGCTTTTTCACTGAATATGGCTGCTGAAAACAGGGCTGCTGACTCAAATGTGATGTAGTAATCGTTTACTTTGAGTCTCACTGCTCTTATTTACTGTAAATGTGCAATACAACGCAAACCATTAGTTTAAAGAGACTCAAAAGCTGCATATCCTCCTGAGCTGCAAAGTTGGGTGGTAATTCTCAGTGAATCCATCATTACCCTTTCACATTGTCAGACAGGGTCATTTTATTAATTAGAACAATAATTAAAAAGGTGCACTTACTGCAGGGCTCTCAAGTTTTTAAGACAGGTAAGAGTGACATCTCTCTCTCTCTCTCTCTCTCTCTCTCTCTCTCTCCGCCCCCCTACCCCCCCACACACACACACACACAGAGTAGTGGCCAAAGAACTTAGCCGTGTTATCACTAGCGGTCTCTATGGGCCAGGGGTCAGCAGGCAGTCAATGAAAGCATACAACAGGCAATACATTGTGTTTTGAGACAGTGTGAGTCTCCACAACCATGAGAGGCCTTTGAGCATACAGCCACAACTTGGCACCCAAAATAGTATGCAGGTCGCTGCAGCAGAATGCGTGATTAGCCGTGGGCGACATTTTTCTGTTGTGGTACTGCTACAAATACTTGAGTTACGACATATACTGCATACTTGTTCTCCCACGGAAGGTTACAAAAACGTATCTTGTAAAAGCTGCTGTCATTTCCTGTTTTTATGAAAAGATAGATGTTAGAAAGTCTGTCATCTATTTTCTGTGCAGTCTGAAAACATGCATCTACTTGGTAATGTGCATCTGTGAAGCAACATAGTGTAAATGTACCGTGAAATAAATACTGGATATAAATTCTCGAAAAGATTTTTGCCAAAAAGGGGAATTTAGTTTGTTTTGATTCAGTTTTTCACATCTCTGTGGAAAAGCAAACACTTTTCAAGGACAAGTTTGCCATCTGTAGCCAAGTTTGCTGTGTTCCAGTGCACAAAACTTGACTACTGAATGAATAAACTTTCCGTATTTTGTTTTCTCTCTCACTGAGAATAAACAATGTCACATATGCAGCTTATCAGCATCAGACAGCAGCACAAGAAGGCGTTTAAGCATTTCAAGGGATTCATTTTGTAACTGATAGTTCTATTAGTCCAGCCATCACCATTGCTCTCCTCATTTAGCAAATTACCTTTTTTATTTTTATTTTTGTTAAACTAGAAAAAGTTCAGTATTGATAGACAAAGAAGCCTTTAATGGACTGAGAAAATGTACAAACTGCAGGAACCAGGGATTCAATTTAGTTCCCCTGCAATCATTTCAGGTGTGAAATCAAGCCCATGCACATGATGAAAAATCTGCAGTAATATGCAAAAACAGAAAGATAAGAAAATCAGTACCAATCAGCATGTTTTTGGCAGAGCCAGAATGTCACACTCTGAACTCCATATAGTATACATTCAAAATTAACTTATGAGCATTAATATAGCAATAAACAACTACAATCTTACAACAATGTAAAGATATAGCAGAGTAATGGCGTCCTGCACAGTCACTCTTCCTCTGTGTGTGTTATAATCCAAGTCTCTCTGTGCTTTGTTTCATGTGAATCCCTAAGTGTGCGCCCCCCTAGCAAGCTTATCAGCGCTCTGCACGACTCTCATACAGCGGATAACCCCCTCCTAGGTAAACACTGTTAGCTCTGTCAGTCCTGTTGTCATTTGCACTGTCTGCTGTTAGCACCGTTAGCTGCTTGCTGGTGGCTCCGCACTCCATTTCAAATGTTGCACCTTTAACACAAGCCTTTAATGGTCGTATGCATTATGACGGGAGCAACGCAAGGAGGGAGGAGCGGATGGAAGGAGCGGATGGAAGGAGCATAGGACTTTCATCCAGGAGACCGCAGTTGTTAGTGTTCTGTTTCAAATCAAGTGTGTGACTACGGTATATACTACTATGTGATTTAAATCACTTTGTAGAAGGAAACCGCAGGGAGCATTAAATCCCTGTGACGCGATGATGTCCAAGTGATAATGAGGAGAGCAGTGATACATGAAAGTACAGAAAATAATTGAACTCAACAGAGAAGTGGGGATTAGTCCAACTGTGCTCCATTGTACTGTCCAATTGAGCTGCACTGATGTGAGGTGGATGGAACTTCATCAAGCATGCAGAGGGGTGGGAGGGGTTGTTTACTTGTTCATCTTCAATGTGACTGTAACATGGTGATGTGTGAGGGCATGACGGGACAGTGTCTTTATGTGGGAATGTGTGTATATGCATGACAGGTCGGTACGCATACATGCGTGTGCGTTGGGTCTGTTGCAGAGACTCATTCGTTACACTGATTGAGCAGGAAATGTAATGTCAGCAGCCGCTCCGCCGCCATCACTAAAACACTGGAGCGTGTCTGTTTTCATTGGTGGTGACAGGAAACGGTCGTGTTTTACTGTGGCGAGGCTCTGCCACTTCCCTGTCAGGAGTTCATTAAGTTGAGAAAGAGATTCACGACCCAGTAAAGTGAAGGCATTTATTGTTATGGGGTACAGTGGAGATATTTCATATTTGTATGCTCTAGCTAAAACCTGCTACAGAATTCACACATACAATATTTTTTTGTGGTGAGAATCTCTGATAATACGTTGAGAAGATAAAGTTGCAGTTCTATATGCTCTAAAAAAAAACTCACAGATTTGACTATCTGTGGTTTCAACTTTTGAAATGCTGCACATACATGGGTAATTCATTCAAATAATTTTTCCTGAAAAAGAAAAGAAAAAAGATATCATTGCATTTATGGAGAGCTGTCATGAATGCTAGTCATATAACCTCTCATGATTCCCAACTGTGATTGCAAATCTTTGAAAAAAGCTTGCACAATTTAATAAAAGAAAATAATACTCGGGGGCTTTTCTCATATCCTCCGACATATCTGTTGGTTAGGCATATGTGACAGCTGTGTTGCGGCCTAGGCTGCAACAGACAGGTGTTTTCTTTTCCACCTATATCCAAACAAACTTTAACCATGAGCTCAGCTTGTTGGGTTATTTGCATTATGTATGCCGATAATGTGAGCCAAAGTAATTTGTTGGGGGAACAATTACGAGCTGTGGAATATGTCAGTTGTTGTAACGATCATGGAGAGAGAAATGAACGCAGAACAATTTAAAACATCATTAACAATTCTCGCTTTGTCTTAGAGACCATGGAAGGATTGCTGAGAAACCTAATCCAAGACGGTTGAATTGTCACCATTTTATTTCGGACTGTTTCTTCCTCATTTGTGTTCACAGACTCTGAAGGTTTTTCATGTATTCTCTTTACAAACTCTTTATACTCTACAACAAAAGAAGACTATCTCTGAGCTCCAGCAACATACTGTATGACATCACTTAACCATCTTTGTAGAAATATCAATTTCACATTCTGTTTGCCGTGTGAATAGATGGACCAATCAATGCATCCAGTGCCTCTATTTAAATGCCAAGCTGTAATAGATAGAAATGATCCCTAGAGAAGTCATTTAGGGCTTCTCAGCTGGATGAGACCGCCTCCCTCTGAATGCCAAGTGCCCATAAATTTGTTATAGGTATAATCTGTAAAAGTTAAGGTCCCTCACATCTGCGTGCTTCTTGTGGGTGTCTCTGAATAGCGTGGTGTTGCCACATGTCTTCTTGCTTCACTTCACGTGCAACTCATCATCCACCAGTTGCCTGACCTAGATCCAGCCATCCCTGTGTTCACATTGTATACATATTCATTGGGCTCTCTTAATCATAAGACAACCCCTTGAGCAGAAGAAAAAACTCTCTAATTAGTTGCTATCATCCATTGGCAGCTCATTGGGCTGCCTTTGTCTTGCCTGCTATGTTTCTGTGTGTTGCGGCAGTCGTTTTCATGCAGATTCAAGGTTAGCTGTCATCTGCCATACCTGTGGTCACTTGTCAAATGAAGGTTATGAGTTTTATGAGACTCTCATTCTGATACAATAAGTTTGGCCCAATAAACTTTATGTGTGCTTGAAGCTGCCTGCTTAGAAGTTCAGAGCCCATAACACATGATCATGACAGACTGAAGTTTACAGCTGCTGAAATAAATCAAAAGCAGGCTTACCTTCTTTGTGTTACTGTTATCCTCAAGAGACTTCTTGGTTTTTCATTCAAAATGTTTCCTGCAATAAAAAATGACACTAAGACAACACCGAAATTCATAACAGGCACATTCTCTTTCTATTGTTCACACAATTACTGACTGCAGTGTCAGTTGTGATTATAGGCTGATCACATTGGTAGCCCATATCAAGTAAAACCAGCAGATACAGTGAATTGCATCAGATTTCTGTTTGTGAGCCCATTAACTCTTTGTGATGTTGGGGTGTACTAATATATTTGACTCTGCAACAAACAAAATGATCATGAAAGAACACACAAGAACAGTTCGAACAAACACTGCATTTCATCGGTCTAAATTAAAAGAGTTCTCCAGTTCAGTATTTAGTATTAACCTTCCATAAAGATAATGAACTTCAAGTTCTTAGGCTTCAAGTTATGAAGCCCAAGCACCTCAGTCCCTTAAAATATGATTATGTACAACTGTCAAACACTCAGAAACAATCAGCCACACTTTCTCCTGCAAAATTAGATGCAAAATAAAAGAGAGCTTCTTCCAGTGTTAAGTTTGACAGAAACAGACGTTTTGGATGGTTTCATGAAAAAAAAAGTCCCAATATCTTCAAAGGCTGAAAAAAGTAAAAAAGTTCGCAGGCAAACAAAAGCCACGCAAAGTTGACAGGTTCCTCCTTTGTTCTCCAGGAAGAATTCAAAAATAAATTAATAATAAATTAATAAACACACACTATTTTGTACTTCTATACTTATGAGGACACTCATTCTCTCCTAGAGATGAACCCAAATAGAATTATCCCTCGACACTTCAGTTCCCTTCAGCTCCATGGAGCTGTATAGTCTTTCGCCTCATGGTTTTGCTTTTACTGTAACGACATATACATCCCAATGTTGTTTGTTGATTTCAGCTCAGCATTCAACACAATTTTCCTCCATAAAAATGATTGGTAAACGTTGCACTCTGGGCTTGAGTACCTCACTCTGCAACTGGTTATTAGACGTCGTCAACAGACCCCAGACAGTTCGGATTGGCAGCCACACCTCCCTCTCTCAGGTTGAACACCAGAGCCCCACGCCGGATTACAAACAATGATTCATATAGGGAGGAAATCAACAACTTTGCAGAGTAATGCTCAGAGAACAACATACTGCTCAACGTCAGTAAAACCAAGGAGTTGATTGTTACTTTTAGAAAAAAGGAGGTGAAGACACACACCGCTGTCTACATCATTGGCGCTGAGGTAGAACAAGTGAACAGTTTGAAGTTCTTGTGAATCAAAATCACAAACAATCTGAAATGGTCATCACACATCTCCATCCTGGTGAAAAAAGCTTTTTGCAAGGCTGTATTTCTAAAGGAAACATAATAAGGCAAAATCTACAGAGAATAAACAATATTGATGAGTAGAGGTGCCAGCGAAGAGCTACAGGGATATTAAAAGACAAAACCCACCCCAGCTCCAGCTTGTTCAGCTTGCTGCCATCTGGAAAGAGGAACAGAACTATCAGCTGCCGAACCACCAGAGCAGCTTCTTTCCTCAGGCTGTGAGACTCAACCTCATCCTCCACCATGAATAAATAAAAAGTTTTGTTTTCTTATGTAGCATGAAGGGAATACAACCGCATTTTATTGTGCAACTCTGTGGAGTTAAATTATTGTTTCAGTTTTCTTCTCCTCGCCTTCTAAAAGACGCCTTGTAGTAGATAGCCATTTCCCACAAGTTATATTTCAAATGATTTGGCTTTGTTGTTGTGGTGACTTGTCAGACTGGCTTGATGTTGAATGTTGCTCATGCGGTTAATCAAAAGTAAATCAAGGTTGTTCAAAGAAAATAGGCCATTACCACAATCAAAACCAAAACGAAATCAAAGAGGCTAAACTCAGATAAAATTATAAGCAAACTTACATTTTCTAGAGGTTTATTTTAAAATGGTTGAGAACTTTTTCTCATCTTCATCTTCAGCTTCAAATTGCTTACAACCAACTCCAATTAACTGGCTGGGGTGTGTAGTCCTATAATTTTTTTATTCTTTGGCCTACAGAGGATACCATTAGGTGACAATATTGTTTTGCCTATTACAGTGGCCTATAACAATGGCCCAAAACTGCCTCTAACAATGACAAATTAAATGGAACACCATCTACACCACGTGATCTACTACACCTCAAACATGCAATAATGAGCACCAATTACAATCTTGTATTTTCAAATATCCTACCTCTTTAAAATGGTTTTCACAAAGATATACAAGCATTAAAACACATACACACTTGTGACTTCTTGGCAGCTTCCGCAGAGTTACAATTTCATTTTAGGAGCCAAATTGCAAAAAATGACTGCTGCATGCTTGCATGAACAAACGTCAAGGTGTCCAGTGTCAATCAATGAAAGAAAGTGAATTGAATTACCTTCAGAGTGAGGCTGTCTGAAGAGAATGTATTACCTGTTCATCCACTGAATCCCAGGCCACAGCTTTATCAACATTTTCCATTTCAGCTTCTTCATGCAGCAACACGCCCACTAATCATTCATCCTCAAGATGCTAACTGAAGCAGTTTAGTTTGTGTTGAATGAAACTCAGCAGCTCCGCAGCTGATCTTAAATGAAACAAGAGTGATATAGATGCTGAAAACACTGCTTTAGTGAGTTGCATCATAACCAGGGGAGAGACTACTTTTAGGGACGACAGAAGAAGCAAGCCCTTCCCAAAGGATTTTGACCTCATCTATTTGTTCAACAAGCAGTGGGTCTAATCTGAAATGCTGCAGCCTCCTGCCCCTATGATGCCTTGAGGCATGGAAACATTTCGCTCCTACCCCTGATCAAAGTTTGCTTTCCAGTGTGGGCGGGAGAACCTTTCATCAGTGTTTTCTCAAAGCTATATCCATGCAAATCATTGCATTTATCTCTTGTGAACTGTATGCAGTATGAGTGGGAATGAATACACCGCCAGTGATATGTGAAGACTGAAAGATAAGATTCACAGCAGGCATAGCACACCAGCAATGGCTCTCTGAGGAGACATAGCAGGATTCCTCCCACACAGAGATCAGATGCAGGTGTAGAGGAGCACCGCTGAGCCGGAGCTGCAAAGGAGGACGACCATTACAGCACAAATCCCCAAATAATATCAAAAGGGATCTGTCAGCAAAATCAAAAACAATAGAGTGCCATAATCCTGTGGCATGTGCTTGAATTGCACTGTGGTTGAGTGAGAGAGGACACTAGTTGTTGTCATCCTCAGAGCACTAGCATCCCGGGGCGTGAACTCCTGTCTCTAGAGTGGACCTGTACATATGTGACAGTATGATTAATGCGACGACACACCCTCTGCATTATTCAACCCTCATGGCGCTCACATCTAGATAATGAGGAAAGGCTCCTCGCCAGCTGAAGCACCTCCTCTCTATGCACATGCCCTTCGGTGCAGCCATCACAGCCAGAGGATGCTGCGAGCAGGATTTGCCATTATAGTTTTCCTCATTACAGGAGCAGTGTGATTTTAGGAGTTGATGGGCTTCACACGCTCACGAGGGCCCGGGGATGCCATCGTTGTCTGGGAAAAAAACTCATCAGTGCGAGTGCGGGTAGCTGTACAGGCCTGCTGTGGTGTTGTGAACGCCAGCAGTCTTTAACCCCTCGAGCTATTCCTGACCAGCTCACTACCAGTAGCTGCAACTTGACAATTTCCATAGAAATGACATCTCCATTATACTTCACAATCAAACCAGCCGACAGGTGATGAAGTGAAGGGACTCTTACATTTTGTGGATCACACATTGTTTACAGCTTATTCTCAATAGCTTTACATTACCTTTGTATGGTACATGTGAAAAAGAGACATATCTTCTGTATGTGTTTCTTTGAGAAACTTGAAGAACAGATGACAAAAGGAGAGGCAAACTGGATGCACACATTTAGATACCAAAAGATTGCCTGTCAGTGATTGAAAAATGACAAAGACAGCTGACCATTGAAGGCTTGTACTGGGTCACCAAGTGTCTAATAAAGTTATTAAATCCCCATTCATGCTGTCCAGTATTTAGCCACAGAGATACAGTTAATGGCTAAACGCTCGGCGGTGTAAAGGGATTTAAAACTAAGATGTTTTTTAAATCAACTAAAAAAATGAATACAAACTGTTTTCCAGGGTACGGAGACAAAATGCACAAAGAAAAATATCGCGATACCAAATTGTATTCAAGCTGAAATGCTGAGGGAATAGAATAGAAATGTTTTTGCATACCCATCAACAACCTTTGAAGCTCGATCCAGTCCCCTCCATCCCAGTTTACAGTCAGTTTACATGAACTGGCATCATCAACAGTCGCTGTTTCATCAGTTGATGCAAACAGTGTTTGTTTGGATTCTGTTCTTCTGAACAGCTTTCTTCAAAAACTGTGTGAAGAAAAGGGAGCAAGACACAGAGACGTTGCACCATTAAAGCCAACAGTGTGTTGAGTACACGTGTGTTCACACTGGAAGATTACATATATCAGTACGCTCTCTACATTCTCCTCACTTATGAGTGTGCTGCTGATGGGCACTTCTATCACCCAGGGCAGTGCTCAGGAGGTCGAGGAGCAACTCAACAGAAAAAATAAGCATTAAATCTAAAGAAAAACATTTAAACTTTTAAACATTTTGAGAAATAGGCTAATACAAATTTTTGGTTGCGAGTTATCGATGAAAATATTAATATAGTTCTTGAGTCTGTACAGTAGATATGAAGCTGGAACCAGCAGTTGGTTAGTTTAAAGACTGGAAGCAGGGGACAGTGATGCCAGATTTGATCGAAACTATAACATTACCTCAGAATCAGAATAATTGATTGCCACGTATGTTTTCACCTACAAGGAATTTGTCTTGGCAGGTGGTGAATTAATTAAAGAATAAACAATAAACACAGTGCAAGAAATTGGAGCATGACATTTACAACTACCTACGAATTTCTTGTATGGTAACAGCACATCTTGAATATTACGAATATTTTGTCATACATGCTGAAAACAGGTATAGTATGGAATTAGAACATACACACACAGAGAAATAGAGAACATGCTCTAAACTAATACCCTTTTACAATCTGTGGTGTAAACTTGTAGAGCAAGAGGGAAATGAAGAGAGGTCTGATCTGCAGTAGAAATCCTTCACAGTCCAATTAACAGAAGAAAAGAAATCGCACAGCTCTCACATACAGCACCGCCTCAACAAATTTTAGTGTTGAGGGGCGGAAATCCTCCTTCCTATCACTTCTGCTACAAGGTTATATAACTGCTGGAGCATCACTTACACATGCACTGACAGGAAACAGACACTCTCACATGCAGTGACAGTCTAAAAATGAACACATGAAAAACAGCACAAAAATGGTTGTTGTGTGTCTGGGCTCACTACACATCGTGATTGAAATTCTAGTTTGTTTTCTTTATTATTTGGGGGGGGGGGCTTATATTATACATATGATATACACACGCAATCAAAGTTCAGAGGCTCAGGTCTTAGAATCTAAGAATAACGATGAGATTCACCACCTGGAAGGAATGTGCCTCCTTGCCATGCGTGTCCTTGCCCCACCTGATTTCTCATGCAGCGTGTGTACAGCTCGGAGATGAAGCTGGTGTCGTTGCACCGATAGCAGCTGTGTTGGTAAGAGCCGCAGTGTTTTCACAGGGATTCAGTCTGTCAGGAGATCTGAATGATGAGCCCAGCTCACACTTTGATATCATGTTCACACACACACACACACACACACACACACACACACACACACACACACACACACAGGGCTTAGATCCTAGAATCAGCAGGACACCTACGGAAAAAACATATAATTCACAAATCCAAATGAGGAAGAAAGACAGAAAAGAAAATTACTTTCAAAGTAGGTGTTTGAATATGAAAATCAATGTGATTAAAGGTTTTGTGTGTTAACACGATCCGTGTGGAGGATGCAGAAGCCTCTTCAAAGAACATCACACCAGAAGGGATTTATGTGAAATACACTCAGGGTCTTTTCCCACATTAAAAGATAACATAGGTGTAACAACAACACACAGGACTCTCAAAAGGTATGTTTAATATTGATTTGGAAATCTTCCGGTCTCATTCAAGTGTAAACACAGTTTGTAAATACACACGAATGAAGAGCGAGGACAGTCTGTCCCTTGTCCGGCTGTTTTAGTGGAAGTATGGAAGGAGCACACTCTTAATCCATCCTCTGTGCATACATGCTAATAAATGGCCCGACTCAATACACTCAATGGCATACTGCCCCCTCTTGGACAATCTTGGCTAATAAAATGTGTTTTTTTATATGTATTTATTATAGAGAGAAAAGGCATTTTGAGGCATTTTCTCTGTTTTCTTTTATTCTTTCTTTTATTCTTCTTTTTGTCACAAAAGCAGAGCATCTGTGGTGGAAAGGTAATCTCATTAGTGTGACACCAAACCCACGTTCCAAAGGTTGTAACTATTGCAGATGCCTCAGTTATCCCTAATACTGCTGGGTCGCTGAGGGTGTTCTTTTCTCTCTCTGAAAATAACAAGATGTGTCTGGCTGAGCTCTGCTTTCTGCTGTGGAACGACACCGACTCCAACAGAAATGGCATGAAAGAAGCCTCAGAGCCTCAGAGCCGGCTGGACAAGCATCTATGAAGCTGCCGTGCTGTAATGAAGGGGGTTGAGGGGGCGACATTGGTGCAGGGTCAGGGATCAGGGAGTGGAGGATAACATTTGGGTTGTTGCTATGAGAGGAACACAGAAATGTGGATGCTCATCTCTTTTCCTGGGCAGAGCCGGTGCAGCCATTAGAATACCTGCACTGAACTCACAGAGCTCATTATCTTCAAACATTGCAGCTGAAGAGAAACAACGCCACAGCGCAAGTTGAAGGTTATTGATGCAACACAAGGGGGTGTTTAGAAGGCTTTTCCAGGATGCACAAAGCCAGTGAGATATATAAAAATGAAGGAATAGGACAGACAAGACAGTTTTCCCTCCTGCAACAATGCTCCTGCATACTGATTGGAGTGGTGTAGAGAAAACTAACTAAATCATATTATTCTCCTCAAACCAGCACCAATGGGCAGCACCCTTGTTTGGGCCAATCATAAAATAAATCTGTGCCTGGGTTTAAAAGACAGTTAATATTTAGATGAAATGCCTCGCCATCTCTTATTGGCGATGGTATCTAATTGGAGGGCTTGTGTGTTATGAATCTTTTACAAAGACGGCAACACTTTAGTGGGAAGGAAGGTGAGTCACATAACATAAAGCAATTATATAGCTAAAAGAAAATATGACGATGATGGAATATCTGTCACATTTCCAGAAAAACATTATGATGTACTTCGCCCTCCGTCTCAGCAGAAAACCTTAATCACATCACGGAATAAGCATGTCGCTCATTTGATGAAAGTTGGCCATAAATGTAATAAAGCTGCCAAGGTTATTAGAAGTGCCACAGGCCATTTTACAACAGCTCACACACCTCGTATTGGATTATGGAAAGAAATATGATGAACCAAGGAGGTATGACTTACCCATTTACAGGGGACCTAGGGAGGTTTAATGGCTTGTGACCGAATCCATTCATAAACATTAATATCTACAGCAATGACAATCTGCAGAGGTTTTTCTCAGTTGGTGGCAACTTGAAGGCATCCTTTTAATTGCGGCAGTTAAACTGTGTGTTCATATCAGCTATGAGTTGCCTTTGTAAAACATATACACTCCACTATAGCTTTGATCAAAGTAACTGCTGTTACATCCAGCAGTTAACAAGTGTAACTTAAAGCAACTGTGATTCTAGTGTCTGGTATTCCAAGAATATCAGTGCCTCAAACCCCTCTGACAACCAACAAGAAATAAATGTACTGAGTTTCTTTTGCAAATAAGCTCACCAGAAAATAACTGCAATGTTCCCTTGAATGTCCACCAACTGTTTCACCAACTCAGACGAACCAAAATGTCCATAAAAACAACAATGGAATATCTCCTCAACCACAATCATGAATACAAATCAAGAAAGCTAATGATTGCAACAACAACAAAAAAGAATCTTACTCACCAGACGTAATATTGAGAATTATTAACCTGGATCCAGGATCACCTGACCAGGTTTATGCACAACAAACTCCATTAAGATATGGATGCCGTGCACCAGAGGTTTAACCTTGCAAGGGTGTTTAGAATCATCCATCTTTGTTTTATATACATCAAATGTGAAAATTACCCCTTGACGAACACACCACTGCAATTCTTTTTTTAAGTCCCAAATCTCAAAGATATTCACTTTACAATTATATAAAACATCACTTTATTTGTGATATTCTGCTTGCAGAGAGCCAGAAGAAAAGTGTTCACTTTCCTGTACCACTCTTCACTTTTCTCTTTCTTGTGAATCTCAGGAAGTCAGATTGGCAGATCGTTTAAACAGCGTCTCTGAACTGCAGTGAGGAACAGAAATAATTGAACAGCCGGATAAACTAACCTGACTCCCCATGGTAGTCTACAAGAAGGCAGAAGAGCTCAGCTGTTTGCTGATATATTCACTCATTAGAGGTAAGAAATCTTTAGATAGGTCTGTGTTTAGTAAGTAGATCCTTGTGGATTGATGCAACAATTAAAGACGTCTCTTTCTAACATCAAGTCATTATTTCATGTTCACTCTCCAGACATAAAAGTACCTAATTACCATTAAACAAATACATTGTTTGGGCGTCCTGGTGGCTTAGGGGTCTTTAAGATAGTGACCAGCTGGTCAACTTTTGCCATCACCTCTCTTTCCTGTCACATTTCTACTATTGACTGTTCAATAAAGAGTAAAATATACACACAGTACTCATTCCTCAGCAAAATGCCCCTTCTTACTTTAATAATGCAACATTATAACATTAAATTATTATCATTATTGCTGATGCATTAAGCATAACATGTAATATACTGATGTGTTTTGTGTGTAAAATCTTCACTCTTAAAGTTTCAAACGAAAGCTGTCAAATAAATGTACAATATGTTCCTCTGAATTATAAGTATAAAGTGTCATGAAAGTACAAGAACCTTACATCTGTACATAAGTACAGTATTTGAGTAAAATCGACTTGACAAGGAAAGAGGTTAATAGAGGCCTTCATCTCATTTTGTGGCCCCCAGCCTGTTAATCCAGTCGCCATGACTGATAGATTATGGCATTTGAGGAGCAGCACATGCACCATGCACAAACCCAGTGCTCATTAATTAGGAGACAAAAAAAAGAAAATGTCAAAATTACCATCAAGGAAACTTAAATTAGCATTTGACGAAGTTGGGATCAACTTCTGCTTCCATATGGTGGCTGCTGATTGGATAGGATTGGCCATTTGCAGTCTTTTTTTATACCTACCATCAATTTGAGTTTGTCTGAAATATGCTGGATTGGCACAAAGACAAATTCATTTGAAGACTCAAAAAGAAATTCTGCTGTCTACAATGTTAAAATAAGCATGAGAAAGTTATGGAGTGACAGACGGTAGAATGACTGCAAAAGCCAAAGCAAACTAAGTTTAATTTTCCTCAGAAACTGAAAGATGAATCTTACTTTAGTTTATATTTAGGAGACGGTGGCATCCCTTAAATCAAACCTTATGAGCAATAAGGTGAGGAAATGTTAACACAGTTAAACACCTCTATTCTCCTACTAATGCCAGACCCTGTGTGATGGGAAAAAAGGCTGTAAAATCTAGACATCAGATTGAACTTTCATTTGGGAGCTATAACACAGCAGCGCTGCTCTTGGTCAAAAACAGATGGACATGGATTTATCTTTAATTCATAACCATGAGCTCTGAGTGCAGCATAAGTGGATCTTTGGATTTCACTAATTCCCTCATATCACTACAGGCTTTCATTATTTTTGACTTTAGAATAAGCCTGGAACAAGGTTTTTTTTGTCAGAAAACAAATAAAAACAAACAACAAGGTTAATCCTCCCAAAAGTGGAGAGTATATCTGTCTGGCTATGTGTGTTCACCACATCCACAACCATATCACTTCTTCAAAGGAACAGCAGGCTCGGCGGAAATCTTGACGAGACCGTCAGAGGCTGTCACATGTATCAGGGATTACGTCTCATTAGAGCAGCACTCAAAAGCATCTCCCCCACATTTCTCCTCGACTGAGTTTGATTAGTCTTTTTATCTATGCTGTGATGTCTCCTCTCCAACTCATCCCTCTCTCTCTCTCTCTCTCTCTCTATCTCTCTCTCTGTCTCTCTCTCTCTCTCTCTCTCTCTCTCTCTCTCTCTCTCTCTCTCTCTCTCTCTCTCTTTCTCTCTGTGTCTGTCTTTCAGGAGGCAGAGCTTGTATTTCCCTCTCTGCTACCCCCCACCGGCAGCTGATTGTCCCTCCTGAGCTGCAGGGAGCCGTCAGGAAGCTGTCAGGAAGTCTGTGGCGACGCGGGTCAACCACTCCCCCCTGAATACTTTTCTCAACACATGGCAGAGTGTCGTAGGACTCCTTCATGCTCCATGTTATGGACACTGACTGGAAGGTGAAGGGTACAGATGGTGGCTTGCTCGGTCCGGCTGCCCTCTGTCAGCCTCGAGCCAGGGTCGTCATCCTTAACTGAATATGGCACAACAAAAGAAAACATACAAGGAGTGACACCATATGTGTTGCTGCTGTAGCCCTTTAAGCCCTAACCCTAAACCCTGACCCTTAATCCTATTTATTGTTTGAGTTGTGTTTAGAGGTTGTACATGGGGATTATATATTATGTAGCCCTGGTTTTTATATTTAATTTGATATCTAACATACTTTCTCTTTTCTTAACACCAGTAATTAAGAAATAGAAATTAGAAAGTGGGGCTGCAGCAATCAGATCAGCTCAAAATATATATCTGGTGTTGAATACAGTTTCTAATCAGCCAACAGAAGGGCAATTAAAATGAAAAAAATGTCTCCTGAACAGACTAAGAGAGATAAATCTCTGCTTTGGTATGAATCATCACAGACCAGCTGTTTTTGGCAAACACATTTGTGCTGTGTGATTTAAAGCTGCCCACATGTCTGGATTTCACATCTGTGCCATTTCTAGGCCTCTACCGACTCAGAAATGCATCAAAATAAAATCCTTATTGTGTTCCTGTCACTGGCAGTACGTTCCAGATAAGCAGCATGACAATACAAAAGATTCAGTTGGAGCGATATTGAATTTGAAATAAATGAATAAAAGTTGGAATATGCTAACCTTTTTTTATTTATTTTTCCTGTGCAAACTACTTTTTTCCTGAATATAACATTATGACATTCACAAACATTGGAATCAAGTGAGTTTTATTATAACAACTGAACAATACTGTAATGCTACAGTGAGGAAAGCAAGATAACCCCTAAACATATTGCATGTATATAGTTGTGTTGAAGATCTGTTCATATGAATCAAAAGTAACATTTGTATTTTCTTTTTGAAGGAAACATGGTTCCAGCTTTGGCTTTCGAAGAAAACATATGTACTTTTACAAAATTGTACGTTACATTTAATTGTATAACACAGCCAGTGGTGGATTGGCCATAGGGAGTACCGGGAGTTTTCCCGGTGGGCCGGTCATTAATGGGCCGGCAGTGGCAGTGGAGTTTTTCATGTAAAGACGCATAAGAGGCCCAGTGGCCCTATGATAGACCCAGTAGTCCCGCCCACGCATTTTCCAGACACATCATTAGCAATCTGTGAGCAACCCTGTCTCCTAAAAATTACATTCCCCCAGAACTAATAGCATTCCCAATTACGTTTGATCAGAAACATATCTCCTCCCTGATCATCAGCAGACACTCGGATCTATGTGGTCACATCAAGTGCAGAATCTGACGTGAAAAATATTCAAACGGGCGGAAGGAGTCACGGGACCCAACATCCGGTTTCCAAAATACTAACTGAAATGAATGTGTTCAGAACATTTCTGACCACATCCAAACATCTTAACTGTAACAGTACGTTGTGTTTGACATATTACAATATTTCTGTAAGACCAGTACAGTTAACATGTTTGGATGTGGTCAGAAATGTTCTGAACACATTCAAATCAGTTAGTATTTTGAAGTCTGAAGACTGGCAGTCTGAAGACTGGCCTAACAACGGCGGGCAAACGGTCTTCGCCTCCCGGTGCGGCCGACTCTCGGGCTCCCGGTGCGGCCGGCGCCCGGCCCGGGCCGGCCGGCTCTCACTGGCCGGCTGTCACTGGCCTCACCCCGCCCTTCTTTTCTTTTTTCTCCGCAGAGTTTAAAAATTAAAATATGCTTAAATAAAGCAAGAAAACAATAACACAAACACACAATTCTAAACGTATTTGTAATACGTCAACCATAAAAACAATAAAACAAAAACATGTGTATAATCAACGTATGTGTAATACGTCAAACACAAACATAATCAGGGAGGAGATATGTTTCTGATCAAACGTAATGCTGCGCCGGGCATGGCGGGTCCTCTCAGGTGTCTTCAGACAGTGAAAGTGAGGCTCCCGCTGCCATGGTGGCACAGTGTCATGAAGTGGAGCTTCTAATGAGGACCAAGACAAGTCTGGTATGAACGACTCACTTTACTGGTGAACTGCAGTATTACAACTATTAAAGCATTGAGAACGCGCTCTTACACCCGACATGTATATATTTTCCACACGTAACGTTCAATATTAGTTAGCGTCAACAAGCACGCATCATTGTACTTCCTGCCTTCAAAGTAAAAGCACTTCCTGTTTCCATGCCCTTCACATTAAGAGTAAATAATGTAATAAAACAAGTTACAACATACAGGAAGGGGAGGAGGAGATTAGTGGTGGTGATAGCAGGTGAGTGTGCTCGCTAACATGTTGATGTTGTGGATAAACACTCATTCACTAAATGTTCAGAAACGTTGTCAATGAACTTTACTTGAATAAATCTAGTTCTAAAGTGTTGGAAAATGATATACTATCCTGATTAATTAACCACTATTTTATGGTGCTGTGGTTTGAGCATGCAGATCTGCTTTTTCACATTTTTTATAATTACAAATCAGGTCACCAGAGTTAAAGTGTTTTAAGTATCAATATACTTTTTTTAAGCCCCAATTTGTTCAAATATGCTTTACCTATTTTTTTTCTGTCAGTGTTTATGGTTTATTGTCCATGATTTTCTTTTTTTTGAACACTTAAATTACATCAAATAAGAGACAAGGATACAATGATGACCCATTTCAGTATAGTAGTGTTATTAAGGGCTTGTGTGATTATATGTACAGTACATCAACGGACCGAGTTGGCACAGTATCTGCGCGCGGATTGTGGTGGGTCAGTCTGGACCAAAAAGTCCAGGGCCGAATTTGTGTCGCAGTCCAGGCCTGAACACAGCTGTAGTGCTTTGATTGTACACATGCTTCTTTGTACGTCCTATAGTTTTGAATATTGTAAAAGTATTTCAATGGTGATCGTATTACTCCTTCTGTCAATCTCTGACGTCAGCGCCCCGTCGTTAATTAGAGAGGTGGGGGTGCTGTCCGGGGTGCTGAATCCTGAGCCAGGTCTTTCAATGCAAAGCAGCCACAGCAGTAACGAGCGCGTGTTTCGTGTGTTGTGGCGAGTTTTTAAAGACTCATCGGGACACGTGGGTTGAGTTTAAAACGTGACTTAGTTTATTTGGATTTACTTAATTAAGACAGGGAACATTTAAGACAAGAAAAACTCGCTAACATGGATCTGCTTCCAGCCAGAGAGGCTGCTAAAATCTATCACACCAACTATGTGAGGAACTCTCGAGCCGTCGGCGTCATGTGGGCCGTGTTCACCATCTGCTTCGTCATCATCACCATGGTGGTCTTCATCCAGCCCTACTGGATCGGGGACAGCGTCAACACCCCGCAGGCCGGCTACTTCGGCCTCTTCCACTACTGCATCGGCAACGCGCTCACCTCGGAGCTCACCTGCAAGGGCAGCGTGCTGGACTTCGCCTCCATCCCCTCAGCGGCCTTCAGGACCGCCATGTTCTTCGTGGGGACCTCCATGCTGCTGATTGTGGCCACGATGGTCTGCTTCAGCTTGTTTTTCTTCTGCAACGCCGGGAACGTCTACAAGATCTGTGCGTGGATGCAGCTGGCCTCGGGTGAGGAGGAGTGGTCGTTATGCTTCTAGGCTAAGGTTGTACTTTTAAGTCCACGTAATTCGTTTGACAGTTATAGTTACTGTTCAGATTAAGATATCACATAATACATATATGATCATTATGTCAAATATAGATGACGTTGTTGATGAAAGTGTGCAACAATATTTTAAGCAGTTATAGCTTCAACTCACTTTTACACTTTTGGCAGTTAAAAATAGATTTGGATAGTAATACTTACTGTGAGTATTTTTTTAATGAAGAATGTATACTAAAGTAGTATGTTTTAAATGTAAGCATTTCTACTTCTATACCAAGCATTGGTGGTAACAAAATGAACAAGAATCCAAAATGGTTGGATTATTTTGTAGGGTACATGTTTATCACAATTTATTTTGTAGTACAGAACTGATACTGAACTTACATTTGAATAAAGCTGAAACATAAATCAATATGAATTATTGAGTATGAGGCTGGATATACTGATTAAACCAGAAGTAACCCATAAAATATCATGAGATTATTGACATTGAGGCATTGTGTAAAAATTACTGTGGTAGTGCAGTTACTATGTCACCAACAAGTTTACCTGGTTTAAGATGAAGATTAAAAAACAAATGAGTTTATTGCTTTTCATATTCTGAGTTAAAGTTGTGTCACACAGCGGAGCTCCACGACTTAATCTTAAAATGTTATAGTTGTTTTAGTTTGTACTTCTAAACATCCAAATAAAGACTGCATTTTGGTTTTTGGTCATGAAAGTACACATTCAACAGACACCTTTCACATCTTTACCAAAGTGCATCACCTGAATATGAAAGCAGTGAAGGATGAGTCTTCTGAACGGTTCCTTCTAAACTGTGTGAGAGTGTGATAAACTCATCTTCTCACCTCTCGGGTTTCATGCGAGGTGTGTGTTTGTACTGGATGTGTTGTTCTTCACTGAGGAAGCCAAGAAAGGATCCAATTTCAGCCCAGACTCTGACACCTCTGATGGTGGATTGGTTACATGTAACAAGATCAGGTGTTGCTGTGTTAACTGATCAAAACTCCCACCTGAAACACACCAAAAGAAACAATGAAGTATTATCAGAAATAGTATCAACTAAATGTACTTACAGAATTGAATGTAAAAGTACTTGTTCTGCAGTAAATGTGTCCCCTGTGACTAATATATATTATTAACATATTAACGTGTTAATGCTGGTGCCACAATGTGTAAGCAGCATTTAGATAGTCAGGTAGCTTTTTCTAATGGTTTCCAACCTAGGGGTCAGGCCCCTCCAAAGGGTCACCAGACATATCTCAGAGGTCATGAGATTCTCTAATCTTTGCTTTTCTTGACAACTAACGTCATTTTTACTAGCAGGTATTTAATGAAACCACCTGATAAGTTAAGAGGAGAAATGTCTCTGATTTAACTGCTAACAAGTCATAGACTTCTGAATATGTTTTAATGTAAAAATGAGTAGGAACAAGTAAACTCTACAATATTTCCCTCTAAAATGTAGTGGCATATACAATGAAGTGGAAATAGCAATACCTCAAACCTCAAAGAGTAAATCTACTTTGTTACCCCACCACAGTATTTAACTTGACAATTTTGGAATGTGCATATCTGCAAAATTCTGATTTTAATCTATAATTGCACAGGAACTGTGGCAAAAACCCAGAGGACTCTTTACCAGATGAAGAGCATTTAACATTTAAGAACTTTCATCGCAGTACATCATGCAAACAGCCCCACTGAGCACCCTTTGCTGCTGCACCATTAATAAATTAAACCTTGGGCACTTCATGGGGTTACATCATGCCATATCCTGCATCAGTGGCTCAGGAGAACCTCCCTTATAATTACTCAGCAAAGTAACAGCACACAAGGGTAATTATTCCAAGGCTCGAGCATTTCAGTGTCCGTCTTCCCCCCCAGCGGTGTTGATGGTGATGGGCTGCATGATCTACCCGGACGGCTGGGACTCTCCGGAGGTGAAGAGGATGTGTGGCCAGAGGACGGATAAGTACAGCCTGGGGAACTGCACGGTGCGCTGGGCCTACATCCTGGCCATCATCAGCATCCTGGACGCCCTCATCCTGGCATTTCTGTCCTTCACTCTCGGCAACCGTCAGGACAAACTGCTGTCGGAAGACTTCGAGGTGGAGGGAGGTGCAGGTAATGAGAACGGTTGAAGGTGGTGGGCATGGAGCAAAGCAGGAGGTATAACCACTTCTGCTCTTGGGCTTGGTTTGTGGTTATAGGCCTTTTTCATAGAGGACATTTTGACTTGTCATGGAAGGAAAATAATTAGTGTTTGTCAAGCCGTAATGTTCGGACAATGAGCCGGCGTCCACAATGCCAGGACCCTAAAACTGATGCAGCTACATGTTACTGGAATTCAGCCATCACTCATTTTATTATTACCTGTGCTTTTCTTACTGTGGCGTGAGAAGCTTACACTTTCCTTTTCCCTCCTGGAGAGAATCTTGTATTTTCACAAATATCACAGGGAAGGATATACAAATACAAGTAAATACTTAATTTCCATTTCTTTCCTGATTAGTTTAATTAAAAGTATATAAATTCACAACCATAAAACATTATGAAATGCTAAACAAGGATGATTTACTGTATATTTCTTACTTCCTGTATCCCATTTGACACACATTTTCAATATATTACAACAATTGCACACATTTATCTTAAATATTGGTTAAAAAAAAAATACAAATCTTACGTTGTCAATATTAGCAAATTGGCATGGAAAGTCATGCAAGTTGCAACCCATCGAGGAGGAAACAAAGGCCCAGTGTCTTAAATCCATGAAATAAAGATATCCAAAAGAACGTTTTCCCTCTTTTACAGAAAACCCCTGATGAACATGGACCTTCAGGAGTGATTAAGATGCAATGAACAAGCATCCTGACTGTCATAATGTAGTTCAGGTCAAACCGCTCACCTGACTAGTAGTTGTGGCCTTTGGTGAATTGAAAGGTAGCAGTCCCTTCCTGCTTCACAACCCTACCAATAACAGTAGAGTTGTAATTCTGTAATAAATGTCAAAGACTTAATAAACTCAGAAACAAGCTTGACACCGCCGCTTTGCATTGTATGTACATCTGTTTTTATTGTATGGTGTGTTTTTGTAAATTGACAGCTTACACAAAGTTCATGTTCTTGAATCTGACACTGATGTACATTTTGTTGTTACCTAGGCTCAACAGATACATAGGTGATTTTGATATGATCAATTTGGGACACCATTACTTAACATCAGATTGAACAGTTGGCCATACAAACAACCGAGCTCCAACACATCTTCATACACTTTATTAAAACACAGCTACCCAGCTAAATAACTTTAGCTAAGATATAAGATTTGTTAAAAACTGTACATAACTGTAATATACATAAAGGCAAACTCTTTGGTACAGATATATACAGTTTATTTTCACTTTTTTTTCTTTCTTTGACTACGGCTTCTTAACATGTCTTGTTGAAACCTTCCAAACAGATTCCTGATTTGTATTAGAATACCAGCCTCCCATGAGAATGAAAGAGCTCATTTATTATAATTAACTAACCACACTAAGTACCAGATGACAACAGATTTGTTATGGCTAAATAATATGACCTACAATATCAGACAGTTGATGTCTATAAGAAACTATCTGGAGAAATGCTGTGAATATTACCACAGTCAGTGTACATGTCAGCCCAGTGTGCAACTTGCTAAGCCTACTTTACAAATACGAAATGTTTACCTTACATGTTTAATAGAAGATAAAAGTATTATTAAAAAAAACACTGCACGAGAAAAGAAGTAATAGCGGATCCTTTTAAAGGGGACAGAATGACCAAGGAAGGCTACATATCCTTAATTTGTTTAGTGCAGGAGTGTAACAAACAAGGATGAATCACTAGCAGTACAATAACAGGTTTGCTTAGTTGGTTGGGTGAACGGAGCACAGCAGATTGGAGCCAACATGACCACACAGTAATATAAACCACTGGATTCCTGACGGCATCACACTGAGAGAAGAACCAACAAATACAAAGCAAACATACAGAGAAGCATCAGTTCAATAACAAGAACATAAGAAATCCAAATCAACGAAACCAAAAAAAAAGATAAATAAATATTCATCTGATATGCCCAAATTGGAAAGTGATCTGTTGCAGTCTCTGGAGAGAGTGGGAGGGAAGGAAGGTGCCATGGCTGGAGGTCTCCACTAGAGGGTGAGCCAGGGGTGACGCAAGCACTCTGCGGCAGTCGCTCTCTTCTCCGGGATCAGATCCAGCATGGGAAGCAGGAAGTCCGTGAAGCACTCGGCTTCTTCACGGGGCCACTCGTACTTGTCCACCAGCACCTCCAGCAGGCCCCACGGCTTCAGCTTGGTGATGTGTTTCAAATCACCTGCAGACAGACAGCACTGCATCAACGAGCCGTGCAGGAATACAGCACAAATATCCCCATCTGTGAATTCCAGAGGTGTCAAGTAACGAAGTACAAATACTTCGTTACCTTACTTAAGTAGACATTTTGGGTATCTATACTTTACTGAAGTATTTATTTTTCAGACGACTTTTTACTTCTACTCCTTACATTTTCACGCAAATATCTGTACTTTCTACTCCCTACATTTTAAAAATAGCCTCGTTACTATTTCATTTTGGTTTGTTTTCACTCCGGCTTGTCATCGTTCAAAAACACACACAAAAAACCTCTCCGCCCCGTTGCCCACAGATACATGCGTGCGCACACAGGTGAGCACTGAGCACACACCAGCGGACAGAGAGCGTTGAAAAATATGTCGCGTGAAAAGTAGACCGCTATATAGCGTTTTAAACGCTTCCAGGGTGAAGATGCAACAGCAGCTCTCCTGTGAGGAGCAACCGGAGTTCTCCTCGCACCGGAGTTCTCCTCGCACCGGAGCGGCTCTCTGAACCCGGAGCGGCTCTCTGAACCCGGAGCAGCTCTCTGAACCCGGAGCAGCTCTCTGAACCCGGAGCAGCTCTCTGAACCCGGAGCAGCTCTCTGAACCCGGAGCAGCTCTCCTGCTCCGGGTGAAACGAGCCAAAGTGCTCGTGTCTTCTACCAACAATGAGCTGCTGGCTTCACATATTACAAAAGTACAAAGTACACGGATATAAAACGAAGTCATTAATAAATACATGGACAAATGCCTGTACTTTCGGGTAAATGGTTACGGTACGCCGTTAACAGGTTACGCTTGCGCGATTTGACGCAACGCCGTGAGCTCCGTGAGCTCGTCTTTTCCTGCTGTTGCGTTTCTGAAAATAAAAAAACAGATCTAAGCTAATATGAAGCATGAATTGAGAGAGGCCGTATCACATCTACAACCCCGTTTATAACGTGTGTAGAGGAAAGCAGCTCACTGCAGCCACTAATACTGATACAACCTGATGGCTCACATATCTGCACTCATTCTGTTTGGCAAAAAAAATTAAAAGCTTCTTGTTTTCCACAATGAGCTATTTAGTAGTAACTAAATACGAGTTATTTTTTGCACAGATAGAACTTACACAAAACATTGTCTGATGGGGCAATCTGATTTACTTTTCTTTATTGTGTTATTTATAAAAGCACAGATGAGTCACACAATTATGTTATTTACAGAAAAAGTTTGAGAACCACAGCTTTAAGTGTTTGTCGGAGCCGCCGCCTATTTTGCACTATTACAATAATTATAGGAAACTAGTTATCATGTCTTCCGCTCCATGAAACGCATGTTAATGCTCAGTAGTACACATATGGTACTTTAATGTATTTGCATTGTAATAAAATATGATAGTTTTAAATGGGCATATATGCAGCTGAAACGGGTAGCCTAGTGCATCCCACATTTTTCAACATAACACTTTAAAACATTATAGTCATTATGGCCCTTAGAAAAATGATTGTTTTGGGGGGGAGGTGGGGTAGTGCACTATAGGCCCCTGAGACGTGGCTTAAGAGTTTGTCCTTAATGGAAAAAACATTCCCCTTACATTACTTTTATACTTTTAAGTAGTTTTGAAACCAGTACTTTTACACTTTTACTTAAGTAAAAAGCTTGAGTTGATACTTCAACTTTTACAGAAGTATTTTCAAACCCTAGTATCTATACTTCTACTTGAGTAATGAATGTGAATACATTTGACACCTCTGGTGAATTCACTACCAACGAGAAGTCTGTGAAAACATATTCAAACCTTGAAATATGAGATACATTCAATATTTTTACTTCAACAACTGTCAATGGATTTCCAAAACAGAAAATAGTTGAATAGTAAAACCTAACATTGGAAACGTTTTAACAATAAAAGTTTAAATTTCATAAAACAGCCATGTGAAAACCTTAGCAGAAGCTCTAAGGCATGATTTAAACGACAGGAAGAAAACCTCTTCTAATCGACACTCTTTGTTTTACCTTTCTTGGTGAAAAAATCCTTGGAATATTTGCCAGTCATTATGAGTTTGCGTGGGAGACTCCCCAGCAGCTCAATTATCAGCGCTATATGGTCTACACGGCAGACGTTTGCAAGAGGAGAGGGACAAGACAGACAAGACAAACAACAGATTCGTCAGACAGTGTCCCGCAGTGGGCAGAGGCCCACTCTGGGGCTGTGGGTGGAGGGCTGAGGAGGAGCAAGGTCAGACCATTGCAGAGGTTGGGGAGCACACACCTGCAGCTTCAAATCAGTCTATCGAAAATGGCCACCAGACATTACAAGAGCTTGATGGTTCTTAAATTTCTTCCAGCTCCATGTGTCAAGAATCAATAGCTTCAGTTTTGTCACGGCAGTCAGACACTGGATGGTTATTAACAAAATAATCATATTGTCAATGACAAATTCATACAACTAGGGTGGAATCAATACTCGTTCTAAAATCTGTAATCATACTCTAACCGTTAAGCCTGTCCTTCAAGCGCAAAGAATACACCTGCAGTTGCTCATATTCAAGCTATGTCAGTGTTTTAATCGTGTTTGTAAACATGTTGTTGTTTATACACCCGTTGGAGCTGTATCCTCATTTTTGTGGATTAACATGTAGGTCTTGACATTTTCCTCGCACTCTAAAGACCTCATCATATCAACAAATAAATTGTTTTAAATCAATCGGTGCACTAAATCAGTACAAATGTTACCGTATCAAGACTCTGTGCCTTAGTGAAAGCAGCAGGGAGGTTTTCCAAGCATCCAGACTAGGACTCAGGTCTAAGCCTTTAAACAGGCATCCTCTGCCCTGCAGAAGCTCTTGAACACAACCAACTGTCTGACAGAGGAGCTCTCTGGAGCCCAAATGTTCTCAAAGTATTTTAAGCCAGGGATGAGGTACTACTGTATATCATATACTCTTCCAGGCTATTAGTAAGAAAAACATTTGACCAACCGATGGCGGAAACAATCCCGACATTATTCTCCCTACAGTCATCAATACAGTATCAAGTATCCAGCCAAGTCATCTGGCTACAAAAAAGGAGGCGCTGAGTGTACCTCTGCAAGCAGACAGAACTTCTGACACATGAATCAATGTCTGATGGCACTGTTCAAATTAATTGGTCTGTGTTCATTATTTTTCCCACTGGCCTACATACACCAACAACTTTGGTAGCTCTGTATGTGCAGGAACCTTCCTCCTCCCTGCCCATCCACCGTTCCCAGTGCGAGCCACAGACAGAGAGGTTGCATACCTCTCTTGGTGAAGTATTCCTGTGAGTATTTCCCACTCAGAGCATAGTGACGAGGGATTTTACCGAGCAACTCAATCATGAGAGCGAGATGGTCTGGAAATGAGGCACATCATAGGAGAGATAGAAAGTCAGAGGGCAACAGTTTGGAGAAGGGATGGCAAACAGTCATGTGGAACAAGGTATTAGGAACAATGGATGATCACAGCCTTGTATAACAAGAAGCATAAGAATGGGAAGTTTATATTATTTTTCACATGAAACGCTTCAAACATGTGAATACATGAAGCCATTCACTTTCACATACGAAAAAAAAAAAAAACAACTGCAAAGATTGAATCAGACTGATTATAAGACTTAAAGCACAGCCATCAAAGGCATACACACAAACTTGTACAGCAGATTCTGATACAGGATGAGTGATTAGTTTTTTTCTTTTAACTGTCACACAACAGAGCAAGCTGTGGAAGAATTGGGCAATAGCCTCATGAGTTTGTGTACTGTAGGTGGAGAAGCCGATTCACAGCTGCTGGGCATGTAGCAATAAACGGAGGGTTGAACCTGAGCACATACCTGACATGCTGTAACAGTATTGAGTCGGTACAAAAACCTCAAGCTAAGCAGCAGGCCAACATTTACATAAAGCATGAGGACGAGAACAATGACACTTTGCGAGAGAGTGAGATGAAGAAAAGATGCGCAAGTAAATCAGAGATGGCCCCGTCTCCAGTGTAGCAAAAGTGGTTCGAGGTGTTAGAGGAAATAAACACAGGAATGTTGGTACTCATCATTACATCATTAACATCTACATATGTTCTAAATGTGTGACCATTTGAAATAGAGTCATTTGTAATAGAGTACCTCATTTAAGTGTTAGCATTGTGGAGAATTAAACAATGTGCACTGAAATGTTTTACGCTAACTCAAAACTCTTTAAATAATTCATAAAGGCAATAAAAAACAATGAGGGCGAATTTCATGAAGCTTTTCACAGTAGCAATAACTGTTAAAAGTTGCCACCAATGCTAAATCTCTTAACAGTGAAGCATATATTTCAAAAATACTATTACATGAGTAATAAGGATGATTCTGTGCAGATGCAAGTGGAGAAAGAGAGGAAGAGGAAGTCCCAGCAATACCTTCATCCCTGGAATAATCTTCCCCAGAATGTGGTTCAAACAAGTAGTCCCCTGTGGCGAGCTCAAAGGCCTGAGGAGACAACAAAATCAATATAAACACAGAAAAGGAAACCATTTGATGAGATTTACTCCCGAGCTCCACCTGCTGCACACTCATAACAGCTCAAGGTAAATTGGATGTTTTCTTTTCTTTGGTTTTGATGCAATCTCTCACCATGCAGGCTGTGCTCCAGACGTCGGCCGGTGTGCTGTATCCAGCACCGATGAGCACCTCTAAGGACCGGTACTGCCGTGTCTGGATGTCTTCTGTAAAGTGCTTGTTCTGAGAGAAGCAGAGACAGAGGGGGAGAAACAAATCCTCAAATAGATTAAAAAATATACGACAGTGACCAAGCCGAGGACGACTGTATCAAACTTAATCTACAATACAATTTCAAAACTTAAATCAATACAACAAATTAAACAATGGGATGGAAGATTTAAGTATGTCTATTTTGGTAGAGAGATGACACTGCATGTGTCCCTAGCTGGAGGCTTCATGCCTAATCAGGAAATCCCTCAGGTCATTAGCAGGCTACTCACCACCCAGCAAGCATTTCCCAAGTCTGCAATCTTGACCTTGATCTTGTCCGAATTGAGTGGCTCAAGGGGGTTAACTAGCAGGGATCCTGCTGTCAGCTTGCCTATAACATAGCAGAGAGAGAGAGAAAGAGACAAGAATGGAAAAAACATCTAATAAAAGAAGAGCTTAACAATTAATGTTCACATGGATGCGCCTTTAATACATTTTCAAAGCAGCCTATCCAGAGCAAACAGCTACCAAAAAAACTCTTTGCAGTTATGAGATGTACTGATTTTGGCTGACTGACCGTCCAGGCTGTCGGGTCCGTCTTCGTCCTCCCCCTGCAAAATGCTTTGCTCCAGCTCTCCCTCCTCAAGCCCAACAGGAAGGTGTCTCTCCATTACTCCACTGTTGTGAGCACCATCGCCTTCAGTGTCAGTGTCCAGCTCCTTGAGATCTGCTGAGTCCACGCCGTTGCAGATGAGGCGAACTGGGGACTCTGTCTGTTGCTCCTGAATGGCACATTTCTCTGTGGGCTCTGTGTTGCCATTGTGTTGGTCTTCGTCCCTCCACTGGGACTGTCTCTGGTCCGCCTCCACATGGCCATTACAGATAAACTCCAACAGCCCCTCTGGTCCCACCCTCATGAAATCTGCATTCACACTGCTCTCTGAAAGTGTCAAGAAAAAAACGGTGACATTTCTTTGCAAATGACTCATACCAAGGATTGTATTACGGATTCACAATCGTAACTCCTTACCCTCTGTTTCCTCATCTTCGAGCTCCAGAATAGACACCTGTCTGAGTGGAGCGCAGGCTCGTCCCTTTGGAGACTCTGGATCCTCATCTTCATCTTCTTCATCCTCTCGTGTTTCTGTGGTCTTTTCCATTTCCTCGAGGTCCAGGATGCACTTTTCCAGCAGCTCTGCCTGACGCTTCTGCTTCTTTTTTAACTTCTTCTTCTTGTTCTTGGACATTTTTACTGTCTGTCAGAGATAAATATAAGAAACAAGATGGCGCTCATGGATAAATACATAGTTGTGGGACTTCTTTAAATGTGGGAGGCTGACATTCTACGCAAACAGTAAATAATAAAAAGGGCTGTACCTGTTTTGGAGCAGGTGCTGTGCTTACTGGAAAGAGAATATCAGATGAGTACAAACTGTAACCACAGCAGCTCATGAATGTACATATGAACAAGTGTTTGTCTCATACTTGCTGAACCAGAGGGAGGCGGGGCCCCAGCCCTCTGCCACTCTGTGGCTTCAGCTGCGAGCTTCCGGACATAAGGCTCATCAACACTCATCAGGATATTCTCTGGCTTGATGTCTGTGTGGATGATCTGACACTTTGTATGCAGGTAATCCAGGCCTTGGAGTACCTGAAAAAGTAATGAATGGTAAATAATTGACAGATTGTAAAAGCTTCACTGTATTTATGAACTGATCAAATATAAAAACGTATGCATGAAACATATAGACTAAAAAGCTGATACACACGTGTGCCTTATGGGAACACAAATCTTGACAAACAAATGAAATGAGAGACTTGATTAAAACAATTATCAAAAGCATAAATAAGAGCAATACATAGTGGCAAAGTCTACATCAACATTGTTGAATAAGTTACAACAAAAGCTCCTTGGCTGAAAAAAGAAATGATGCAACCACTTAATACTCCACCCTGACAGGTTTCCACCTGTCACACCCTGGAGGCTACCTGGCTTATGTAAATGATTGGAAGCTACGACTGAACCTGCATCAGGAGTCAGTCAGCCAGCCAGCCATACAGAGTGTGTGTGATACTGTGGGTGTAATGTTACCTGTCTTATGATGCTCTTCACACACGGCAGGGGCAGCCCTTGATAATTAGACTTTATTATCCACTTTAATAAGTGATGTCCCAACACCTCAAACACCATGCAGACATCTGAAGATCAGAGCAGTTAAGATAAAACAAGTAATCCAAAATGAAAACCCATTAGAAGAAAACAATTACTGAAACATGCTGAGGCCTTGTGGTTATTCACCTACATGATTATCATTAGCATTTTTTAGACAGAATGCAAACACTAGGGTGTGTTGTTTGGAAGTGTCATATTTCAGCTGCAGCGCTCCATGTGGCAATCAGGAGATCTTACTTAGCTTACTCTTTTCAGTAAAACCCTCACCTGTTGTTTACTTTGCTACTTGCATACCGCTTTCACAGCTAAATTTGACACACAGGGACAGAATGATCCGACCCGTCAGAGAATTTTTCTAAGAATTAACAGGCTTTATTCTTTCCAGCAGGAAGAAATTAAAAAGGAATCAAATTCAAATCTGAAGCATTAAAAAAGAGACCTGGAAGCATTTCAAATATCTGGATTGAAAGGATACGGGTTCCATTGATACCAGAGATCTTGAAGTCATCTACCATTTGGACCACCATCTCCCGGTTGGGATCATCGGGGTCTGAGTTTCTCACCTGACAACAAATAAACAAAACAACGCAATCCAAACAATCAGAATTCACACTTACTAATGTTAGACTGGACCGATACAGGGTCGGCATGCATGTCTCTTTATCTGTAGTCATGTAATACTACTTAAACATACACACTGAGTATTGTGACACAGTATTGTAAGTCCAATGTGTTTACTGCAAGAAAGACCCGGTTGTCCTTGTGTTATGTGTGTTATCATGAACTGTGATCACAGTGTCAGCATTGATCAGTACATTTACTCTGCTTTCCAATTTGAACTAAAAACTTTCCACTCACGGATCTGAGGAGCTTGATCTCATCCACAGCCGTCTCCGTGTAATGCTCCGCACTCTTCACCACCTTCATTGCAATGAACCGCTTCACCCTGCAACCACAGAGCAAGTAACGTTCGCTAACAGGAAGCACTGAGTCAGCTGCAAGTGAATCTGTATCCAACTTCAGGCCTCAAAAACAAAACAGTGCACTAAGAACATGCAGTAAAGTTGTTCTCGTACTGGATATCCCAGGCGAGCCACACGGTGGAGAAGTGTCCCCAGCCCAGTTTCCGGATTACGTGGTATTTTCCATTGTAAAGGTCTCCTACTTTCACATGGTGGTAGCCACCTAGAAGAGTTGGAAATGCATGTTGAATACAGTTCAGACAGACAGTCAGTCAGTCAGTCAGTGAACTAATAACAGCAATACTCGATAAATGAAAGCAATACACTGGCATAACTCAGTTATTGGGTAAGTTTGTTCAATTTAAAAAGCGCAAAAACTTTTGCAGAGGTAAGCATGCTGAATAAGACGGGACTCGCCTTTGCAGTAGTCGTTGGGGTCCTCCTGCTCCTCATCATCAGAGCCGAGGATCTCCTCAGGTTCCTCGGGTTCCTGAGGCGAGGCTTCCTGCTGGCGATGCTGTCGAGCCCTGGAATTTACAGGCTGCCTGATGGGCAAACACATGCAAACCAACTATCTTAGACTTCATTAGGAACAGAGTACCGTACATATTATGTTCTGCCTGGGCACAGAAGTATTTTAAAGCTGTAGAGCAGGACTTTTACTTATTATTGAAAGTCTGTTTAAGTAAAGACCTTGCCAAACGAGTTCACACAATGCTAATTAACCCTATTGCTGACAGGGAATGCCATCTGCATTTTCCAGTGTTCTGGAGTCTTTGTTCTGGAGTCTGTGGCATCTTTCCAGCGCTGGCGCACGGGTGATGTGTTCTACGTCAACCAGCCAGAAGGGAGGAAAGGGCGTATGTCATAAGCTGCATCGACAGTGTTTGTGTAGTTACTCTCACTGTCAGTGGTAGGGGGAATAAACATAAATTCTTAATAGTGGTAAATTCTCTCTTTTAAAGAGATAACAGTTATCTTTTATTTGCCTCCACCTTGTAACCTTAACCACCCCAATCCTGCTTAATGCATTACAGGTAACCGTTTCCAAAACATAACAATAACAATAGAGCAGCTGTTAGTAAAGCTGTATCTGTCAATGTCTAACCATCTGAATACATCTACAATATTAATCTAAATGAATGTTTAACACCATTATAAATAATGTATTATTAAAATGACTGCAAACTTTAACGGCATTTTTTTTTTTTTTTTAAAGCAAGCAATGCTCAGAGCTAAATCTGCCAGATTTGGAGGTGACAACAATTTGAACAGACCGTACCTGCTGGAAACAAATACTATAACAAATGACTAGGTAAAATAACTGCAGCTGGGTTGAAAAAGAAAATATATATTCATCATTAATAAGGAAGCAATTAGGTAGGTATATATATATTTTGATTCTTTCAAAATCTGTAGTTACGGGTGTTTTGACCATGATTGCAGTTCACAATTTATCAAAGTTGGAGTCACTGAACGACAGGTGGTAAATGTGTATAATTTTAATATATAATGATCTCCAGAACAGGATATATTACATTTTAATGAGTTTAACTCATCATTTAATGTGTTATTAATTTAGTCATACAACTCTTGAAATGAGAAATATTCAGTAATTTGATATTGTAATAAAAATCTATCTGGCATGTGAGCACTTTGCCTGTGTATTTGTGTGTAACATCCTATAATCTGTGTTAAACAACAGTTCAGTTCCTGACATTAACTTGAAAGCCAGACAGCCTGATGTGACTTACTCCTCACAGCAGATTAAGGCTGTTCATCACCATGGGAGACAAGAGAGCTGAGATCAAATTCAAGTAAATTCCCAAACTCGTCTGCAGTGTCTCTGTAATGTCCCACAAATGAGCTGCTGCTTTTCACATAATCTGCAACCTACTTATTTGTGCATGACAAGGTTATTTGAAGCAGAGAGGTTTAAAGGCATGCTTGTGCACCAATGAAATAACAAACAGCTGCTGTTAATTACTAAATTATCTTTAACTGAAATCTCAATCTTTAGTGCTGTTTTTCTCCATTTGAAATTGATTGAATTGGTAACAATGAATCTCAATTATCATACTCATCCACAGCTCCTCACTGACTATTGAAGAATGAATAAAGGGAGAAATTAAAAGGAATATTGTTATTTAATTGTGAAGCCAGACCAACCACCCATTACTACATTTTTCATGAAAAGGAAATACATGGCTGCTCTCATATTGGGTGGATGCTCTTACTTTTTGCTGGTGCTCATCAATTTTGTTGAGAAGGAAACTATGCATTAAATATTCAAGTTGCTCTGATTTCCCTAAGAGGCTTAAATTAAACTAATATTTGACCACTGATTCAGAACTAAAGGTTCTACAGTGCGCCATGTCTTTGACTGAAGGGTTGGTGGCCCTCTATAGACATTGCGCTCAGCATGCAAGCATAACCATGGCATGCAACGACACCGTTTTAAGTTCAATTTAGCTTTTTAGTAATATATGATTCCTCTGCCTGATGGACATCACCGTTTCAGCCACGAAGATAACACTGTCGGGGGTTTAGTGTGTGCAATAGTGCCGTTTTCAGTTAAACACCATGCTTCGGTGGGCTGATGTGGGCTTCTTCATTCTCTGGTTTTAAATATAGCACAGGCGGTTATGCAACACTACGGAGGCTGCCACTGATGGCATGATTAGTAAATTGTGAGGTGCATCAAAACAATCAGATCAACACTTGAGTAGTATATTTTGAGCCCTGATTTTTACATTATCTTAATACAATCATTCATAAACTATTTTTGTAGTAGGACATGGCCTTCGGGTGGCTTATTTCGAGCACTACATACAGGACATTCTATACGGATATCTTACAACTTATATCTCATTAAAACAGTGAAAGATGCTAATGCCCTCACCTGAACCCCATGCAAATATGGAAAGCTAGTTAAACCAACCCAGAGTGCTCAACCTCATGATCCAATATGTTAATTAGTCTTACACTATTTTATTTTTGGATTGCACAGACCAAAATAAAGTGCAAGCATGCCGTGAAGGACCTCGTGTCAGGTTAAATCTAAACCTTTGGACCATGAACTGCACGTTCAAAATGCAACAAACAACCACCTCTGACTGAACTAAAAACGCATGCTTGATGGTGTCATGTACCAGTTAAAGAGCTTAAAACGGGGTATATAAAAAACACTTACTTTTTGCTGGTCTTCTTTGCTTTCCCCCTCTTCTTCCTCGCCTGGAGTGCCAGAACTGTCAAAAAAAAAAAACCAGGAACCAATTATCTCGCCATTGTCTGCTTGCCGTTTGTTGTCTCCTTGACACTCAGACACACACACACACAAAACAGATTAACGCTGTCTGAGGCGGAGGACACACTAGCGTCATCCCACCCTGCAGCTCATGAACGCGGTCATCATGCACCGTAGTATATCGTATTTGCAACAACCACAATCGAGCTAAATTACATTTCAGGTGCATGTGTCGGTCCCCACGGCTAGATGAGCGGTCTGCCGTTGAGCTAGCAGACGGGCATCACTCGGCTACTTCTGCTCACGGACCAGCGGCAGCGTGACATGAAGCCACTACGCCGTCTGGTCGGTGAACACACACGGCCGGTTGCCGGTGTGAGTGCTTTAGGCTGTGCGTGGAGCGGACAGAGCTAGAAAAGCTAAACGCAGCGACATAATCCTGGCATGTCCCAGTGAAGCTAATGTCCAGAGAGCTAACGTAGCTCAGCAGTGCGTGACAGACGCGTTCAATTAAACCGCCCTCTGAATGTATGCAGCTCGGCTACACTTTACATGTGCGACCCCGGAGGAATATCCACCGCGGTGTCAACACTCACACACGGGATAACATCCCTCACACGGTGCGCGCTGGTGTAAAGATTTACCTTTTCTCTCCATGTTGGCTGGATCCGTAGCTTAGCCCTTAGCTACAGCACCAACGATCGAATGTTCCGCGCCTGCGCACTGGCTCGGGTGCTCAAGGGGGAGCTTCCCAAGTGATGTCTCCACCTGAGCACCGAAACATTTTATTTTTGTAATGAAACACTGAAGCCGTTATGGCCAGTTATACGTTTTTATATTTACTGATACATTACATTTGTATCGCACACAAGCTGCCAGGTTGTTGTACAAAATAACAAACAAAAAAAACACTACAATTGTCAGTAGAGTGCAGAGAAATGATAGGCAGGAGCAGATTGTCCTTTATACTTTATATTTGGTTAACAATGATTAAAATATATACAAATAAGGACATTTTAAAGACACAAACCGTAATCTGGACCGTTTAAATGACTGTAAAGACATAACTTTGGCCTTTCTGCACTGTAATGTATTGGTACTTTGTCCAAAATGTGTTGAAAAAATGTTTTAATTTTAATATACTTTTGTGTCAGCATTTTAATTGTGTTGTGCAATTGTGGCTTAATAGGCATCTGACTCTTAAGAGACATACCGCTGATGTAGTAATTGATTTCCATTTGTAAAAAGTGCTGCTCAACCACAGAAAGAATGCAGCAGCCATCCCTCCTGAGTCACACCGGAGTCAAAAAGCAAAGACCAAAGTTGTTTTGTCATGTTTGCAATTTAACAGCCAATCTAAGGTTCATGAATTGTATCAGTATTTTGCAGTTATTTTTTGCTAATGAACAGGACAGATGAACCCAAGTCATCATCATCGTAGGTGGTTGAGAAACCAAAATATACATTAAAATTGCTAAATAAAAAGGTCCATTCACATCAAATCAATGACTGATTGGCACTGGTGACGAAAATAGGAAAGAAAAAAGAAAAGTGGTCTCTTAAAAATAAGTCTTTATTTTGTTAAACAAAGGACTGAAGATAAAAGTTAATCTGCTGGACTGAAAATAGTTTACGGGATCTTTCGATTGTTCATAAATACCACCTCTACAAAGTATAAATACATCGGACATCCCTCATTTAAACATTGAAGCAGTATTTCTATTAGAGGGTTTACATGACACTTACACTTCCTGTAAACCAAAAACACACTCTCGCAAACGCAGGCAACGATTTTAACTGATGTACATAAAAGTGATTGCTTTATAACAAACTCAGATAAGTCGGAGATTTAAAAAATAACGCACATATATTTACATAGTTTTGAATAGAGCATTTGTTTGTTGTTGAATAGCACTGTCCTTAAACAGTCGAGGCTCAGATTTTCCTGTGTAGCCAAAATATGTATAAGAGTCTCACAGAGCATCTAAACTATCAAAATAAACATTAAAATGTGTGAAATTCCGTTGGTGCGCACTGAAGGTCAGTGACTACACCGAGCAGGCACGTTGTCAAATTATCAAACACCTAAAAACATAAAATCTACTTCTGTCAAATATTAAACTCTTCAGTTATATCTTTTTAAATATAGGCGCAATTATGATAACTGAATCATTTTACAAATTCATGTGACTCCGTGCCGTTTGTGACAGCTTGGCAGGGCGACTGGCAAACTAGCATATTACCTTTAATTGATGGACACAGAAGCTTATATAAGTTATTCAATAGTACATAAAACACAAAGTAGCACAGCTAAAGGTCCAGGTGTTTCAGCATCTCAGTGTCACAGTGACAAGTCATCAAAGTCTATGTTTAAAAAAAAAAAAAAATCTGAAGAATATAAAATGATTTCAACTAATGGCAAGAAGTGCCATTTCCCAGCAACAGTCCATCAACATTAGTGGTTCATAAATAAGAATAATAACTGCACTAATAAACATGTTCGGGATTGTTACAAATTGTCGGAGGCTGGACTCGATGTGGGTCGCGTTACTCCATCTCGTCCTCGTCAAAGGCCGGCGGCTCAAAACTACACAACGCCTCGTAGGTTAATCCTGCAAGAATTAAAGAGATCAAAATATATATCAGGGATTCCATACTATCAATACCTGAAAAAGCTTCTGTCTTGATGTTTTTATACAGCATTAGACTTTTTGTGCAGAATAATGACGTACGTTTCCACTCTTCAATCTCCAGCTCTCGGCTCTCAAAGCTCTGGTCATACGGCTCCGCCTCGGGCTCGTCGTCTGGGTCGTGGTACTGAGCGAAGTAGGGGTGAGCCAGAGCCTCGGATGCCGTTATCCGCTTGTCTGTATCCAGAACCAGCATTTTCTCCAGAAGGTCCACAGCTTTAAAAACATGTCAACATGGGAAGAGAGATAAATCTCAAACAAACAGTCTATGATATATCCGGTCATGTAGTTTGAGAGTTTTGACCAAAGTTTAGTTTAAACTAATATTATTCGAAAACAAAAGCCCAAACTATTTATTGGAATTTATAAATAATAACTGCAGTTTTCATACAAGCCAATACAGCAGATTTATTGTACTACCTTGTGGGTTGGCACCAATGAACACATCAGCAAAGTTCCTCTTGGGCATGTGTGTCAAGGAACTGATGTAGTTTCTGGCCTGCAAAAATGCATAAAGGAAAGCAAATGTCAGCTCCTACCAGCAGCAACATGTTGGCGACATTCAGTACCGCCTCTTTCGTAATGCTTACATATTTTCTAATGCTATGAATTCTGCTCAATGTATCCACCTGCATCAAATAATTACTGCTCAATTCTTACATTTCTCTCTATTTATAACTAAACTGTATGAAATAAACCTAATAGCCTCACACCAGCAAGGTGTCAACAAAAAACATTGTGGTGTGACTCTTTGTCTTCTTGTCTGGTTTTAACGGTTAGTGTAAACGCAATAATTTTTTCAAATATCCAAGTTATCATGATTTTGTCAATTCTATTCCTACACAGTTCCAATAACAAAACTACTTAATAAACAAATATTGTTTTATTTATTAAACCAATAATTAGCCCCAAATATCCTGTAAAAAAAATAAAAAGGCAAATTATTCTATCATTTGAAATGGGAAAACCACATGTAAATTACACAAAAACATATTGAGAGAAGCAAGACAGCAAGTTTTAAGAAATGTGCAACAAAAAAGAAAGAAACCCACAGAACAAAGCAACTTTCATACAGAAAGTGCTGTTAGTAGCTCCTGTATCACCAACAGAAAGTCTAGCTATTGCACAGTGTGCACGTTTAATTTTCAAGAGACAATTTGTTACTACCAGGGTGAAACGGCAAGCACACAAATGCCTTTACCACACAGGTTCAGCGCCACCTCTGGTAATCACAATCCCATGCAGCAAGCGTATCAGACACACAATTACCAGGATTAAACTAAAATCCTAAATCCCTGGTAGTGAACCCTGGTGGCCGTGCGGCTCCTTACACCCCACTTGACCAAAGTTATCTGAATCAACTGAGTGATGCTTTCATCAATGTGGCCACCTGCATTGCCTTATTACTTAAGACTATTAAAATTAGTTAAATAAAGATTAACATAGTTCAATCTTGGCACCAAATATTACGGTGTGTGTGTGTGTGGTACCATTTTGGTGTAACACTCTGGATAAATATAGGATATTAAGCCAACAGCTGTGTTGCTTTAAAAGCAAAAAGAAAGTTACTTCAGCATGTCCGACTGTCCTCCCACCCCGGCCTACTGTCTTAAAGAAAGTAACGGTGGATCCGGCTCACCTCATGGCTGGGCATCCTGTTTATTAGAGATGCTGGGGGCGTTCCTGTTAGACGCATTATCTGCTGAAGCTGGTTTATATCTATGAAGCTTGTGTCAAGGGGAGTATAGCGACAGAGCAGAGTAAGTTAAGAAGCTGCTTCTCAATCTAACACTGTGCGACGAAACTCTAGATGCACTACAATGTTATGTTGAAAAGCAAACTTCAAGCTTTGAAGCAAAATGTGACAATAAAAGTTAAGATTTAGAGGAAAGACACAACACAATACTTTGCATTACAGTCAATCAGTGAAAGCCAGAGCTCAATCTCCTGTATCATAATCATATCATGACAAACAAACTGAATTCACCCAATTTAAAAAGAGGCAGAAAGCAAGTCTCGAACCCACAAAGCTGAAGGCTAGAAAACATGCTGTCAGTTAGGTAACAGATACGCCAAGTTATTGCACAAAAGAGTGGCACGTTTGGAGCAGAAACTGGTTAGAGAAAAACCTTGGATGTCTTTTTGAACTCACAGACTCTGAAGATATTTTCATCAAGAGCTCGGGCCCTGGTGTTCCGACGAGCAGCATGATTAGCTTCAACTGATCAATGTCTATCGGCACACGGTAAAGGAAGACCAGATACTGGACAAGGGAGAATTTGTAATCTGACCCGTTAGTCTTCATCCTCCTTGTAAAACTTATGCCACTTCAAAAAACATCTTTGATATAAAATGGCACTACATTTACTTTATATTTCACACATGAGACGAGGCAAAAGAAAAAACCTGCAGGCAAGTTTGCACAGGACAAAGTATTTGAAATGTAACCTGTGGACAGCTCCAAAAAAAACAAAAAAGGTGGCAGCAGTGGACAGCCCTTTTGTACACTTAATTTACAACTGGGGGAAGAGAAAGATAAACTAAATCTTGAACACAGATTGAAAGTGCAAAGACTGGCAGGGGTGCAGGCAGAGAGTGGATCGGAGTCATTGATGCATACTGACGGTGTAAGAAGAGTTAAAGCACGCCAGTGGAAACATTGCAGTAAAGGGCATGTGTCAAGCCAGAGGGAAGTGTGAAAACAGGTACTATCTGTGTTACATTTAAAAACGCCTCAGGCAGGATCATGTGTCAACAGAAAAGCAGGTTTTCATGAGAGGATATGGAAAAGCATTGCAAATCAGTCTCTGCTACTGTGCTGGCAAAACAACATCACACTTTAGTTTACAACTATGGAAATGTGCATTTAACCCATTTGATTTGTTATGCAAACGGCACGTCAGAGTATTTCCAGCTATATGAGTTCTTAACATACTGCACTCTCAAATGAAAAGGATACGGTCAGTTCCAGGAAACAGAGTTTTTCCAGTGAGAAGTTCTGCCATTATACAGCCCACTGACCAAATATCAACTGAAACACAGAAAAGCAGGACACAAGCATTACGATTATGACATATGGGTGCAAAACGTCCTCGGGGAAGTTCATGTCAACGCCATCTACCTGTCATGTTGTAATGCATCCAGTTCAACATGATCTCTGGGGCGCGGTACCAACGAGTGGCCACGTAGCCGGTCATCTCATCATCAGTGTGCCGCGCTAAGCCAAAGTCCAAAATCTGAGAGCAATTGAAGTGCAAAAGATATTGTAAAAATATTCACATTTGGGGACTCACATTGACATGTTTTTATTATGTTTTACAAGCGAGCAGCTGTTCACTGACCTTCAGCTCACAGTCTTCATTCACTGCCAGATTACTCGGTTTCAAATCCTGAAAAACAAAAGCCAAAATGTAATTTAGTGTAATTCTAACATCGGAAATCTTTATCTCTTCTAGGAATGAAAGCATTACATAATTAACACCATGTACAAGTAAAGGTCCTGTTTATGACTTCCCTTTCCTTCAGTGTTTATACAAGGCACGGCCCAAACTCTGCCAAGCGGAAGATGTCATAAACCCTGACACACTTTCATATTTAATCAAGGTCAGAGACATAGTGACATCAAACAAACATGCCACTTACTCTGTGAATGATATCTGCCGAGTGGATGTACTGTATAGAGATGGAAGAGAACATGTGCATTAAATTAAACATTATCAGTATGTAGGAACCATTGATACAAACAATTTAAGAAACAGGCTCATTTGCTTTCTTGCTGAGAGTTAGATGACATAATTGATACTCCTCTCATCCATGGGTGTGGTATCAATCTACTCTAACTATTGGCAAGAAAACAAACAGCCTTTTCTCCAAAACCTCACCTTTAACCCTCTGAGGATCTGGTATATGAGGAACTGCACATGGTCATCTGTGAGTTTCTGACATTTCACTATGTTGTTGAGATCTGCCCCCATTAAATGAGTCACAAGATACCTGCCAATCACAAAAGTTGAAATAGACAAATATCAGAAGGCATGTCAATGTTTTCACAATTCATAAAAATAAATTAACATATATTTTCAAATGTTTTTCTCAGAGTTTGTTTACAATCCCAATCTTATTTCCCATATATCTATGTGAGCTTAAACCAGTTTAGCTGCTACTTCTTTTCACTCACTTCTTTTCAGAGCCACTGAAAGGCGGAGCCCTGCACAAATGAAACGCCATTTAACACACCCACATAAATGGGCTTAATGGAGCTGCATCAGTGGATAATTCAAATATAATCCCAGAGTTGTTTAAAGTGCCCAAACAGTACTTGTGAAGGAAGGCAAGAACAGGATGCTGCAGCCAAAGGACACAAAGCCATGTGCTGCTTCGTCAGTCTGCTGCTCAACAAATACCTACTTCATGAATACTCTTCTATTCTCACACAGCACAGAGAGCGAGGCCTTAAAATAGCACATGGTTACACTCAAACTTGTTCTCAGCAGCAAACAGGGACACAGACACTCTCCAAAGTTCACCCGCCTTGGAAAAAACGGGGATATAAATAGTGACCTCTGTTTTCCTCTCATATAGAAACAGGAGCTCTGAGGAGCCTTACTACAGCATTGTGACTATTTTTAGAGCCAAGGGGAACCATACTTAAAGTACCTGAATATCTGAGATTTTCCTGGACATCATACTGCATTCAGAACATTTCCAACTTTCCAGCCGATGTACAGATAAAGAGATCAATATTTCCTCACGACAGACTATGCAGTAGGACTCCCTATGACCGGTACACAGACTTTGAAGAGTAAAATTGGTGGAATTCACAAAGATATTTATCCATAGTACATCACTTTCATGATGACATTGTCATGAAAAATATGAAAAGATCATGTAGACAAGCTGCATGGGAGAGAGGCTATTTGGGAACATGAGTAGAGCACAGTTCACTTCTCTGCATCAGCCCCAGCTGTCAATTTCTGTAGCCTTTTTTTTACATTCTGTACTAAAATGCATCTTGGGTGATCCGACAGTGGCTAGCTCTAAATATAGGTATGAATGAATCTGAACAACAACACATTCTGAGCCATCAAGGAGGCTTGAGACCACAAATGTGTTCTGGGTTTCTTGCAGTGTTTTATAGCAGTTGTGGTCTTTTATAAAGAAAGAAAAAAAAAAAAGGAGACACTGCATTACTTGGACTTTCATCGCACATGTACGTCATCTAAGGTGGTCAGGAATAATTCAATAAAACATTTGGAGTCCTTACTCGAGACAACATAACAAACAGCTACCTCGTGGGTTTCCTCAGACACAAAATGACATGCATGTTAGGCATTAGAAATAAACACGTCCATGCTGTTGAGCAAGAGGCCTCCGACTTGAAGCGAGTGCTACACCGCCCTCTCCCAAAGTCCTGCAAAATAATTGGAGCCCAATCTTGAGGGATAATTTTTCATCCAGGAATGTAAAAAGTATGAAATCATAAATGAGTTGAGAAGAGAGATCTGAATTGTATTTTGTTGAGATACATTCCTATGTCGGGTGTCGACTGAAATCCGTCACAATTTGATCTTGAAACAAGTCACTCAGTGTGTAGAGAAATTCCACACGTCGGGGGAGGCAGCACGCTCTTTTGAGGATTTAGTCACCGTCTAGCTGTCCACTTCCCATTTCTAACAAACTGTAACATCAATAAACAATATCTACCTGTTTGCCAGCAATGTGTTTCACAAAGCCAGCGGGCAGGAAACAAAGAGAAGGAAGCTGGTGGTGAAATAACTCTAGTAGCAGCTAGCGAGTGAATAACTAACAGAGTGTACAGTCTAAGCAATGTTCCAGTGTGTTTAGTCAGCTGGCCTGTCTCCAGGTGCTTCCCAGCTACAGCTAGGATTGTCTGCTGCTGTAAAACTAAAGGCTGCAGTTTGTTGAACACCATTTGCATGGGATTTGGTTGTTATTCGAAACAAACACATTCAACTTACACATCACTGAATTCTTTCAGGCTAGTAGCGGGACTGAAGACATCTAGGAGGCCAATCACCTGCAAAAATATGATAACCACTGGAGTTAACAAAACACACAACAATGGGAAGCAACTAAAAACCTAAGTAAATAGGAAAGATAACAAGCAAACACATTATATAGGCATTGCATAAGCAAATAAAACATCTTTGTTTTTATGACTGTTCAGCATCTGAGACAATAAAAGGGAAGAGAAACAAGTCGACTCACATTTTCATGTTTCATGTGCTTCAGCAACCGCAGCTCTCTGTATGTTCTCTTGGCATGGATGATGGACTGAAATGGCCGGGAGAGCTTCTTTACAGCTACCTCCATACCAATCTTCATGTCGTATGCAGAACTGTAGGGGGGGACGGGGAGGGGACAAACATGAGAGCTGAAATCTCATCAGTAATAATACACTGGTCACTGTAACCTTACCCACATACAACATTTGTTGTCTGCATGAATTTATATCAAGAATAGAATCTACATGGTATGAAAATCTACACACCAGGAATTAGCTTAAAATAAAAAGCAAGCTAGTTTTTTTTAGGCAGAGGAAAAGAACCGTTTGCTCTTTAAACCAAATTAGGTGCATTAAGAGCTGCCGAAGGTTGTGGAAAAGGGCGGCATCAGCAGAAAATGTCATCTCTCAGCAGATTGGGGGCAGGCCTGCCTGCAGTCTGTCCTGCACTCTTAAAGGCTGACTGTCTCTAAGCCAAACCCAAGACTTCCTCCTGCTCACCTAACCATAGTCTCAGGCTACATCCACACAAATACGTTTTCGTAAAACAAAACAAAAACAAGGCATAACTTTTGCTGTCATCTACTTTGCGTCCACACTACTGCTGTGTTTTAGAACCACTAAAACAGAGAGGTTGACATGTGAAACATTGACGCAGGCACCCATGTTCATCAGTCACAACTTGTCCTTCCCTGGTACGACACGCCCCTATCATGTAATCCTATCGCGAAAGAAAACAAACATCAGGTTTGACTACCAGAGATGGCTTTCAACATGGATAATTACAGGCGTTGCTGTCCTTGTGGTCTATGCTAGCAGCTATTGTGCAGTTCAATTATGCATACTATAATGCTCCTACTGCATACATGCAGAGGAGGCCAGCCATTATTGGAGCCCTTTGCAACCAGCATGCACATGCCCGGTGTATGTAAATGGACATGTGATATGCATTTGCAGGCGCAGTTATTTCTGAAATTGCGTGAAAAACGGTCATCTGGACGAAGAGCGCTTTCATTTTAAAATCAAGACGTAGTAGTGTTGATGTAGCCTCAGACAATCGACAGCCACTGTTAACTACTGCTGGGATCTAGAAACCGGTGTGACCAGGGATTCACCAATATCACACATTGTTGAAGCTGAGATAAATAATATATTCCATCCTTATCAACACCAATGTCTTAATCCTAGTACAAATGTGGGCAAAAACATGTCAGAAATTATATTTTTTTAAAAATTGAAGCTGCACAGACATTGACTGCTTTGATGGTACCCCAACTTCTACTTTGATAACCAACTAAATATGACTAATATTGTGGCTCAGTAGATACAGCAGGATTAATCACAGGGTTAGCGGTTCTCATTCTGTCCACATGTCAACACTGAACCCCAAATTGCTCCCAATGGTCAGGCCAGTGCCTTAAATGGTAGCTCCAGTGTGTGTGAAGACAAACTGTGACGTTCTTTGGATGAAAGCACTGTATAAATGCAAAACATATACAAATAATGCTGATGTATGAGTCACTTTCAGATACAGTCAACGGTGTAATTATTAGTTTTCTATAATACTGTGAATGTTTTTGGTATGCATGTGTCGTCTCAACAGCAAAAGCTGTGCAGTTTCCGTATCAATAAACTGGAGTCAATGCACTGGTGAGCAAACAGTAATCTATCTAACCAGAAACAGATTATCCTATTGCCCAGCAACAGCACAGCTGTCTGCTTCCATTTGCAAAACAAACATCTGCCGACTAAATTAAGTGTACTGCTCACCATGTTGTGTCCTAGATAGTATCAGCACAATGTATTTAATCACCAGACCAATGCAAAGGGTCCGTCCTATAAGCTTACACTTTTGCCACGAAGCAGCATTAAGGGAATCCACCTCACCAGCTACAAGGTCTTCTAAACAATAAAATCAATCTTCTGTAAATGCAAATTATTCTGTGCTGCAAATTCGTTCATCCTTAGTGAAAACATTCACTTTAGAGCTGCCTAAAAAAAATAGGTGTTTTCATTAAAGCTGGAAACATTGATATTTAGATGAGACTACTTGTATGACCAGGAAAGTTACCTGGTTTTATTGGATTAAAGATAAAAAAATTATACGGCTGTCTACAATAGGGCTGCAACTAACAATTCATTTTCATTATCGGTTACTTCTTCTTTCTTTTTTGTAAACAAATAACCGAATTACCATAATGTGGTCAATAAAATATCATTAAAAAAGACTTTTTCAATTAAATGAAATCCTTTCTTTTAAGAGACTGAAAATGAGGATTTTTTTTCTTTACTAGATAACAAATCAACAAAAAAAAACAAAAAATCAAAGAAGTTGATGGATGTTTGGTGGTTGACTATCATTTCAGCACAACTCTAAATTTGTAAAACGACTTTCCATGAAAGGATATGCATCTCTTTTTGGCCACAAATATGTGTACTATTTGTTCTCGAGATCTTCCCCAAACATTTTCGCACCAACCAACAATGACATTATCTGTTAACCTCAACTCAACTTCACTCGGGTTACATCACCTGTTGGTGCAACCTCACAAACTAATAATGTAAATTAAATCTATTTTTCCAAACCCACATATCAGTAATGTCGCCTGTGGGACCAGAATCTGCAGTTGCATTATGTAGCTTACTTATAAAAGTGGTTGATTCGTTACTTGTTTTATGTTAACATGCACACCGATCAGATAAAGGCTCGCGTCCGTTTATCGTTATTGTTCGCGAGCAGCTTCCTGCAATGAGGCTCGTGTCACTATAGAACTAGTTACATGGGTTAAATACCAGTTTTACAAGAGGCAAATAGCAAGTCAACAAGTTTTTCTCGTTGAAGGGAACATCGTGGCTCCACCTTGCTAGCTCGGGTTGAGCTAACCCAACTTTAGCATCCGTAGCACAGGCCTCGTCTAAATGAATGGAGGAGGGTAAGTTTAGCAGACTGCAAACGTTCACAAACTAGCGCATGAAGGGACTTACCACACGGACCCGTAGGCGCCGGAGCCCACCGGGGACAGGTTCCGGTAGCGCTCCGGGACTTCCCATATCGTCTTGTTGACCTCCTCCCGATAAAACTTGGGTCTTTCTTTCTGCGACATTCCTGCAGAACCAACTGAGACCACCGACTCGACTTTCTTGCTTCGAGGTGGGCACTCCGAGTCGTGCAGCGAAACTTCACCCAACTTACGAGAAGTGACGCGAAATTAAACGTTTCTCGTCGTGAGGGAACTTTAACTGATCAAAAGTTACGGTGCTGTCTATTTGCGTAATGTTGCACCGTCTGAGTCACCGCCTGCTAAACGTACGTTTGTAAATCTTCACGCTGTTTGTTCCCTTCTCCGCTTGCCTTTAGACAGCTCCCGAGATTTCACCCCGCTTGCAACGCCTCTCAACGTCTCGCGAGAGTAAACAACGGGACCTCACGAAACGACAGAAACTGAAACCCGTGCGGCATTCAGGGCAATACATAGAAAAGAGAGCTACCTCCTAAACAGATAGTCAAAATCCTAAAAAGGCAAAGCTACAAAAAATAATCACGTTCTGAACTCACCCTTTTGGATTTGAGTTGTTTTTCCCTGCGTGTAATATTTATGAGCAAGTGTTAGAAGGACCAAATCAAAGGAGACTCATATCGTCGACAAAAATAAACATAAAAATAAACATAACAATGTTGTTTTTTATCATCAAAGAGCTAGCAAACAAGGTCATCCACAAATTCAATATTTCTCGTCTAAAATAATTAAATATGTATATTGTGTGATTTTTATTGTTGTCACTAAAACTAAAAACACACAAACTCCGACTTTTTTAAATTTTAGGTAGAGACTTCTTTTCATCTCTTGAATGATGTGTCTGCTATCGGTTGAGCAATAAAATACTTTTGAGTAGAACTATATGGTGGGTAAATCATTCTGACAATCCTTAATTTTGGCTGTGAATTTTAGTTTAATCTGAAATATTACTTCAGTTTTCAGATTTGTATATTATCACATGACAAAAAAAACAGGAAATGAAAATGAATTTACATCATAAGGACCACCAGAAATGTGAAAAACATAACTTTTTATTTGGAAGCAAAAGTATGTTGACTGTTGCTGTGGATCACTAATGGGAACACATCGCCCAAATCAATCAGGCGTCTTACAGGGCCGTGCACAGACATCTTAGGGTGTAAGGTGAAAAAAAAGGGCATCCCTCTCATATTTTTTTTTTTATATATATATATATATATATATATATATATATATATATATATATATATATAAATATAAATCTACATGAACAAAACAGAAAGCACCATACCGAGCAACCAGTCTCTGGCATACTGGACTGTGACATAGTCTTTGATTTCATCAAAGGTCATGACAAAGCGGCTTCAACTGACTCGTCCTTCTATTTCAGTTGTTGCATAAGAACTGCCGTGCCACGACCTTCGTCCTGGAAATAGGTTCAAAGTATTGAAGATTTCTAGTTACTAGTAAAGTTCTTGCCCAACTGAAAAGCAGCTTCAGAAAGGAATTCTCAGCAAGCCATTGGGATCTTGTCAAGTATTCCACTTCAACAGTGGGGAAATTGTCCTTAGCAAAGACGTTTGGTACAAATCGTTATTGCCACCTTTCAAATCGAAAGGGGTGACCTTAGAAAGTGATTGATTTCTGACGAAATGCCCCAGTTATTTAACGACAGTCAGGGGTGAAATTATTATTAAGATCCTTTACTTGAGTTCAAGTGGCAGAACAACTTGTAGAATTCTCTATTACAAGTAAAAGTGTGGCATTCAAAACTTTACTAATGTAAAAGTATAATATTATTGCAGCAGAATAGCCCTGCAGTATTACATTATTTATATTATTCGATTATTATTACTAATACTATAATGCAATGTGTAAACATCATTTAAATGTTGTAGATGTCCAAGGTAGAATTAACTTCTATACACTGTTATACACTACATTTTATTTGTACAAGATGATTACATGTGTTGTGTGTTTAAGAAGAATCTGCAAAGTTGAATGTCAAAGGAGAAAAAGGACAATATTTCATTCTGAATTGTAGTGAAGTAGAGGTATAAAGTATGTGAATGAAAGTAGTACTTGAGTAAATGTTCAGCTATATTCCACCACTGCTTATTATGATATCATATTTAAGATGTGTTTTGGGGAAAAGTACTTTCATTCTTCCATGTAAAATTGCAGAAAAGAGAAACATTTTAATAATATCACATGCTCCTCTTTTGCCCTGTTTGACTTGGGTTTCATGACATGTAGATTCAACAATCTGCAGTTAAATATGAAAAACATCTATAACATGTGCACATGATGTAAAAGGCAATGCTTGTATTTTTCTTGACTTAAACAACGGCAAATGTTCTTCTTCTATAAGGCACATTAAAACACATAAACACATTTAAAGTAGTAACATTAAAGTATTATATAATATATGCAATGTGAAGTGATAATATGGTTTAGGAAGAGCACCTGTAGACAGCATTCAAGGTTACTCTTAATTTATAGAAATGCACAATTGTTGTTTGTTTATTGTAGGAAATGTCTTTACTTCACAATAAAGCAAGATTGTATCATAAGCTTACGTGCAGCAGGTTATCAAAGGTGGTAGAAAATATAATACGTATAATATTGCCAAATAACATTTTAAGACTGAACTGGATGACTGGTCTAAAAAATAAACAGAATAGCCTAATAAAAATAACAAAAGCAAATACAAAAGACATGAAATATACATTCACAGTTATGTAAAATGTAGACAGTCTTACACATCTACAACAATTGTAACTTAATACACAGTTTGGTTCTCAAATCATTTTTGAAATACGCCATCAGGGCTTTGAAAATACAGAATATCCCCAATATGGAGACTTTCTATTACAGGTCAGGCAACCTAACGTATGACAAATAGTAAAAAAAAAAAAAAAAGTATGATCTTAACATTATCGTTTTAAAACTCTCGCAGTAAGCCTGTATCTTTTGTAATAAATGAAATGCATTCAACAAACACCTGTCTGCATGTTTTCTGTGTCCAGAGCTGTTTAGCACTTCCTTTGCACTCTGGTAGAAGCATCTGTTCATCCTATGAATTAATCATCATCAGAGTCTTCCTCCTCTCTATAATAGTGTAATGATGATGATTTCAGTGGAACTGAGTCAAATCCATCTGATGTCCTCTGAAAACACATTGATAATAACACAAAGCATGAGAAGTTGCTTTATAAGTAGCTCAGACTGTGTGAATGATCGGGTTACTGACCTCTCGGGAGAAGGACCTCATTTTGGTGAAGAAGGATTTCTTGGTGCGGTCCATGAGGTCGTCCTCTGCGTCCTCTCCCTCCATTATTGCACAGCTGTCTGCAGTGGGCAGCTCACACTCATTGCCCTCAGAGCTTATCATCAGCTTGGAGTACTTATACTGCAACCTGCAGACAGAGCATGATAGGAAATAACATTCTGTCAACATGAATTACAGTTTCTTCTTTGTGGTTTGCAAACTATTAACTCAGGTTTTAACGTTAATCTTTTTTTACTATGTGACATTTCAGTGCTTCAACAAACATCATAAGAAATATGAAGCTCAGCAGTCTCACTTGCGTGTCTTTTTCCAGAAATAGCAGCTGATAGAGATGAGCAGCACAGCAGCGATCAATCCCGTGGAAACACCAAACTTGAGCCAGAAATCCAGAGTCACACAAGCACTGACCTTTTGTGCTGGAAGTGACTCTCCGCCGTAACATTGCAATGGCTGCTGCCACACGTAGGTGGTTTTCTGAAACACACACAAACATAATTACATTTCCATTGGTCACATATCACACACACATCAGTTAACTACTTGAATCCTAAGGTTTTCAGTATTTTTCTTACAGGAATAATGAGCTTTGGAGGTGATGCAGATGTTGTAACATTCGACAGAGCCAGGCTTTCCCCCACTGTTTCCATTATTTGTGCTAAGCTAACTGGCTGCTGACTGTAGCTTCATATTTGAGAGTGTATTAATCATCTCATCTAACTCTCCAACCGAAAGCAAATAAGCATATTTCTCATAACGTCAAACTATTCCTTGAAATATCCCCATAAAGTACATAAATATTATGTATCTGTGTTCCAGTGCTTCTTCTTCTTCTTCTTCTTCTTCTTCTAATATTTATAATTTTGTTTTCCTGTAATGTAGTCTGACATTATTATTATTTATTTTTTAGAACATTTAAGTATTTCGCCCCACACAAGACACAACTTCGTGATGGAACTCAATATGTCCATGCCTGTGCAACCCTACCTGTATTCCCTGGATGCAAGCGCTAACAATCTCTCTGTAGTTGTTTTTGGTGCAGAGTGGACATGCATGCTGGCTCTGCCACAGAAAGTGGAAAGTACACCCATCACACGTCCCTTCTGAACAGTTACTGTGGAGGAAAACACAGATAAGAAAGATTATTACAATCTTCAGGTAATGAAAAAATATTTACAAGTTCAGATTCTCAGAGTTAAGTATATGACAGGCTATGCATGTGTTGTAATACAGTATGTGTGTGGAATCAAATATTTTCCAGGGAGGTTTTGTAAGGTCAGAAGTTGAACTTGGTCCCAGTGAAAGATACCTTGGCAGCGTGATATAGTCTTTATCGGTCACTGATTGGCTGCATCTCAGTCTGATGGTGGCTGACCGGCCTTGTTTACAAGCCTGAGTCGTCTCACTGGACCTGGAAACATAAAAGCCTTTACTTCTACTCTGTGATATATTTTAGACTGTTTCTGATCACATTTAACTATCAATAATAAAATCACATACATTATATAACTACTATTACCATTAAACAAATATGTATTTGAAAGTACCACAATGGATGAATGCAACAAAACAAATGATAAGTTGTGATCTTATTAACTTGTAATAGAAGATGACATCTGGCGGACCGGGCGCAGAGGGAAACAGCCATTTTGGAGATGAGATGCTGTTGAGGCTGGTGTCGGTGGTCACACCTTCAGAATAAAAAGGACATATATCAGCATATTTATCTGATTTTTGAAATGCAATTAAATGTAAGTAACCCAACAAAGCAGAATATATCTCTGTGAGATGTGTGCCATGTAATCAATTCAAAGAGTAGCCCCCTTTTAGACTTTTTTTGCAAATTAACTGAAAGTAATGAGTATACAGCCATGATAGCAACTCTGCGAGGCTGTACTGTGGTATAGTGGGGCTTTGAGCTAAATGTAGGTGTAGTGTAATGTAGATTTTTGGCCATAAACTACATTCTATGGTCATAAGCTATGACGGTTGCAGTATTCAATCCATACCAATGAGTGTGTCACCAATGATGAAAGGCTGGGTGGACACCATGCTCTGACTCCTGATGTCAGAGGGAACCGCAGTGGACTGACAGACGTAACCTTTGACCTCTCTCCCACTCTCTGTGACATTTTCCACACAGGTAGCCGGTACTCTGCCCTGTAAGTGAAACACAGCAGGTTTTAACATCAAACTAAATTTGACTAAAACTAAATGCCATTCGGACCGCAGCTTCTCACCTCTTTTCCACACAGACCCAAATTAAAGCGATGGAAATATCTCAGGCCTTTGCTGGTGAAACTGGGGCTGCTGTGGAAGCCGGTGACGTTGGACAAAGTAGAGAAGTCATAGTGCAGCAGCACGCCTCGACTTGTCTGCACGTCCAACGCACAGTCGTTGAGACAAGCTGTGTGGGCCTGAAGGATGGAGAGATACGTTTTTTGTTAACGGTGAGCGAAATAATCTCATCTCAAGTACCAGCTGAGGGAAACCCAAATAAGACAACTGGGAAATGCATTGCGTTATTGCGTTATAAAATCACATCATGAGTCCCAATGCACCCACAATTTTAACAAGCCACCAAAAAGTTTGTACAACTTTATGCTTTTTTCACGTTTTCTTTATTCATTATCTCAGTGATTGTTTTTAAACCAACATGGACACCCTCTGCTATTTTATTATAGTTAAATGTGGAGAGAAAGAGTCTAAAAAAAATACCAAATCTGCCTTTAACCCCCCCAAGTATTTTTAGTATTTGGGCCCCACAATGAACTCTAAGGACATTCCCTGTGTGTCCTTGACAGCCCTGTATAAATACCTTCTATTTGTATGCGGCATCTTATTACCTTGTTTCTCTGTGTGTTTGGTCCACACTCGATACAAGCGGCCTCTCCGACAGGCTGATCGGCCCTGATGAAGGTGTTCGGCGGGCAGCTCTTACAGACTCCAGTCCCATTGACCATGTAGTGACCCAGTGGGCAGGGAACACAGGCGGAGCCGGCCGTAGTGGAGCTCAGGGCACAGCGGCGACACTGAGAGGCCACACCTCCAATTACATTGGTGATGTGGATGGAGAAGATCTTTGCAGCATCAGCACTGTATTTTCTCTCCTGAGGGAAGAGAAACAAAAGCTTAGTCGCTGCAGACAATATAGTGGTCTGGTCTGCTGTTGAAACAGTTTTAGCACCTGTACACCTGTATTCTACTCAGTTCTCATGTAGTTTATGTGCTCTGTTTGAAAGTGGCCACATTGCTCCAGACTGTCCTCTAGACTCTAGAGTTCAGTGCAAAATGACTGGACAAATCAGCAAAAGCAAAAGGTATGTTATAACATAATCTAGTGAGAATTTAAAAAAAGAATTTCCATCCATAATTTGTAAATATATTCACAGTATGTATTGCTAATGTTGGTGCTTCTTCTTCTTTCCCTCTTGCAAATCTAACGGATGTGTCAGACTTTATCTTACCCATAATTCTTCATAGAATGTTGTTTTTACGTTGTCTGACTGTCACTGAGACTTTAAAAATATAAGCTACAAAGTCTGGAACCAAGGGAAACAATGACAGAGACAACAGAATGACAATATATACTGTATGTATGAAGAATATACATACGTATATGAACTAAAGTGCACTTACTAAATATAAAGCTTTTGGATGAAGAGAGCTAAATCAAATAGCACTTTACTTTATTAATTAGATGTTTAAGGTCAGAGATCAGAGAAGGTCAGAGATCAAGAGTGATACTGGGGATGTTTGATTGTGTCTCACCGTGTTAGCTTCCTCTGCTCGTTGAAATGTCCACGTGAAGCTGGTGGTGCTGTTGCTCTGGATCAGGTAGGAGTATGACTGTTTACTGTTGCTGCCTTTCCAGTGCTCCACCACATCATTACTCCACTGGTTATAACCCTGCAGAGAAACACAGTCACCTCATATATACATCATCATTATGATGGCTAGCTCTACTTCTTTATATGTAGGAACATTTCCCCTCACCGCCTGGAAGTAAAACTTGCAGTCAGCAGCACACGTGGTCTCAAAGACAAACGTGATGCGAGAAACTTCACTCCTTTCACTGTCTTTGACCATGGACTGAGGCAGCCTGTGGAAACAAAGGACAAGTCAATCAACGTTTCCAACTAGGATATTGTGTATATAGATGTCCTTTAAGAAACACGTCTGACTTCACCTGTATCCAGGGACACTGAGTATGAGCATCAGGTAGTCTGTGTCCTGATCCCCAGGGGTGGTGTAGATATACTCTCCAGCCACCTCCCATGCTGGCATTACAAATAGATATTAAAAAAAAAAAAACTGATGCCATCCCTCAAGCAATGCAGTGACACACACAGTAATTCAGGCTGACAAATAACTCTTTTAACATACTTGTACTTTAAATTAAGCTCAGAGCACAAGCTACCATAGAGTCTAAATATATAGATTAATTTTTAACTTGGAAATACTAGTTTGACAAAATAACTTCACAGTTTTTCGAACACTGAGACTGTTTTGTTGGTGATTGTATGAGATACATCATGTATTTTACTCTCTATCTCTCTTTGTCCTTATTTTACACATCCTGTTTCGTGTAATTGCTTTTTGGATGTTCAGTTTTTTCTAACTGTGATGACTATCTTTCAACTGCTGTAGAGTTTATCCTCTCCATCTGCACTGTCTTGCCTAATATTGAGTTTCTCACCTGTGTCGTGTTCAGAGTCGCCGAACTCTCGACGGAAGATGGTGCTCTTCATGTTGCTCGGCATTGTGTTCCACCATTTGTACTCATAACCCATCACTGGCTCCGTGCCAACAGGGCACTTGGTACAGACTGTGAGTAAATACTGTGTAATTATGTCAGGGTACACACGGAAAATACAACAGGACACTTTTAGACAGTCAAGATCTCTAAGAAATGTTGTGAATTTGCGACAGTAGCGACAGTTTCGCTAATCTGGGAGTCTTTTTGGCACAAAGGTTTTTTTAATATTAATTTATATTAGATTATCTGTTATCTGGTGTAAAATGATCAACATCTTTGGTAAGTACATGTGTGTGTCAGTACAAAATAAGCCCCTCAGTCTACTTGCGTGTAAGATAGAATAATAGTTGTGTAATCATTCTGCACCTGTTCCGTTGGAGTAGAAATCGTTGTTGCAAGGTTCACAGGAAGAAGAGTTGGTGACAAAGAAACCTGGGTTACATGGGGGACAGGTTTGCTTCTCCCCTGATGCGGGCAGCTTCACGGCTCCTTCAACAGTTTCATTGCAGATCTTTGGCTCGATCCACTTATACATGAGCTGAGTCTGAGACGCACAACAGGTTAGCCATGAATATATGAAAGAAGCCACCATATGCTGTGTACCGCACACAATCAGCCGAGACAATTCATATTTAAAGAAACCTAATAGTTACACCAGATGGCTGCTGGATTATTTCAAGGTGAAACCTCTCTGTGTTCACCACTACTGAAACTCCACACGCTTAATGTAATTTTCTACATTACCTTTCCTTCAGAGTCACAGGGAGTGTGAGTGTAGAAGTAATCACTGTATGTACATGCAGGTCTCGGTTTGCAGCTCCCTGAACCAGCCTCTGGAAAAATAGAAACCGAGCCAGAGGGAAACAGGCGGGGACCAGGGAAAACATACAGCTCACATTAAGATAAGAGATCAGACAAACCTCACACACTTAAGCGGTAAATACAGTATTTGCATGTAGACTACCTTGCATGTGTGTGACGAGATGCAAATACGGAACGATTCTAAGTTTAGACATATCTACGAGTGAAAGAGCATGCGGATCAGTGACACGACTGGTGTTTGAGGACAGTACGTTACGAATACAAACATGTATACCTGCATATGTGCCTTGCTCACACTGATGGCAAACAGCAGCACCCTTGTTAGAGAAGGTTTCAGCAGGACAAGGGAGGCAGCGGGCAGATCCCTGTTTTGCACTGTGGGTGCCAGGTTTACAATGGAAACACTCTGATGTGTAGGCCACCCCTGGAAGAGAACCATCCATCAATCAATGTCATAACCAGGAAAAAGAGGCGTGTTTAAAACTGCTGCACACAACACACTATCGGGATAATCTACCTGAGATGGCAATGTTTCTTAACAGCACAGGTTTGACAGCACTGCCCAGCAGAGTATACGCAGTGGTTCTCCAATACAGCACATTGTTGCCGCTGTTAAGCTCAACCTGCACAGAGTGAAACATGAGAAAGGAGCAAAAGAGAAAACCTGAGAGCTCTTCTAATCTAAATTCTCCTGCAAATGACAGCAAGTGCTACACTCGGACAAACCTTGTATTTGTTAAAGTTTCTCTCAGAGGTCTTCATCCACCGGCTCTTTGAGTCCGTAGACTGACACTGGTCATTCTGAATCTACAGCAGGGTGAGAAATGAGCCACAGATGACCAAATATATCGCTGAAAATCACCCATCTTTGTCAACATCAAGAGTAATTTTAAAACACTTACAAAGAACTCAAAGTACAGGCTGTCATCAGGGTATAAATATTCAAAGGACACAGTCCCAGGGTTCTTCAGGCTTACAGCATAGGACAGCGTTGCAGTGCACTCATCTGTGTTTGACGTTACGTAATCACCCTTTGGTGTCCAGGTTGAGCTGAAGAAACATCAGTAGCAGAAACTGTTTGATGAGCTTCTTGAAACTAAGTAACAGTGAGAAAACAATTTAAATAACAATACAAGTGAGGCATATACTGACTTGGAGCAGTCTGTGTGGGCATCCCCGCCGTTTGTGGTGACTCCATGGGTGACAAAACCAGGCGGCATGCTGTCCCACTCATCAAAGGCCACACCGGTGCCCACAGAGTAGGTACCCAAAGCACACTGCTGGCATTGCTGCGACTGCATGTCGAGGAACTCCCCCTCACTACAGGAGAAGGCTGGAAGAGGAAAAGAGAGAAAGAGGCCCCATTGGAAATGTATCATGGAGACGTGGAAAACGTGACAAGGACCAGCTCAAGAGGATTAAAAGTGGTAACAATTAAATATTTACAAATTAAAGCTGTGACACAGATTGGGGAAGTGCATGAAATGAATGAAATTAGATTCAAGAGTAGTACACTCACTGCACTGAGTGCCTTTAACTGGATCTGGGAGGCCTGTGCATATGTCGGCTTTGTTGGGAACTGCCACTCTCCATCGTGACCCGAGTACGTCACACTCTGTGTACTCAAAGTGATAATCTGACTGCAGGGACAAACACAGGTGTTAGTTTCACACAGCTGGGGAAAAAGTACATAAAATAACTTTTAATGATGCATAAAGCTGCAAGTTGGCATGCATGTGAACAGCAAATGGGGCTAATATTAAAAGAGGTCACCAGATTGTTTTTTACCGCTGGAATGTATTCTCCAAAACCAGACAAGCCTCTTTTCTAAATAAAAGTCACGGCTAATATTTGCAAAGGATGCCGTCCCAACTGTTGGCTTAATCTCACGCATCAAGGATGTGCTGCAACTCTGCACCAGTAAAACTCCCTCAGGGTTTATTTACTTAGCCAAGGGGGTAGAAATGCTGATTAGTCCAATCCTTTTGTAAACATGGAATTTTCAGTGTTGTTTCATGACTTCTGGAGACAGCAGGAGCTCAGGTACAAAGCGTATGCTGTATTTGTCTATGGTGCTTCGACGCCTTTTAGAGACTGACAGTAGGTGACTGAAAAACACTGTCCCACCCGTAATTATGTAATGTAAAATGGGACATAACATTAAGGCTATCATGTCTGATCTGATACCTTCTGAAGCAAGTCATGAGTACTGAGCAGGCACCCAGTGTAGTCAAAAGCAGGCTTTAATGTTCCAAGGAAAGTCAGACTTATCCAAGGCCACACAGCCTTGCGGGATTAATAGTTAACAGAAACAGAGCAGCAGCAGCACTCCTCTGGGTCTGTGTTTTTGATTAGAGCTGCTACATTAGCTGTGTTTGGGGTATCAGATGAATGTGTGTTTGGGTGGGAGGATCTGATGTAAAAATGCATTGAACTGGGGATGTGCTGAAGCCTAATCGCCTCCCTTAAACCAACATGAGGAAACCAAGGCAACAGGACATAATGACCGCTTTGCCTCATGGTCAGTGGACTTGCATGGAAACAAACTCACCTCCTCCCCAAATCATCATCACCTGTAAGACTAAAATTTCAATACAACACGCTTCTTGTGCTACTTTTTCAGTTACAGCTCGCATATCTTAATTTCACACTTAGAGTTTGCTGATAAAAAAGAAATGCTTTGCTTAGTATCAAATGTATGCAAATTGAAAACAGATACAGAAGGGCAATAAGAGCAAGGCAGAGGACGTAACATATGGAAACTCTCGTAAAACAAATGCATTATAAGAAACCATAATAACACTGAAGCAAGACGAACTGAAGTGACCAATGTAATGTAATTCAAACACTTGCTAACATATGTTCATTTCCCACTCACAATATTAGGAGGCTTTTAGTCCTGCTAAAATCAACACTGTGGGATTGTGCCAATGTAAATGTACACTTTTCTTTAGCTGTGTTCATCTTTAAAACCTAAAGACAAACATAGCTTTTAAACAGGCCTTTAGCAGTGAAGCGGTGAAGCAGTTTGAGAGGCTTAAGGTCAGCCCTCTTTCAACATTTTCTGCATTGTTTCCTATCTTGCTGAATTTAAATTACATTTCAACTGCTCTCATCCATATGCAATGTACCTGATCTAACCTTAATAAACACATGACATGACTAAAATGGGAACAACTGACCCCTATGAGTCATTTTAGCATTGTATGGGTTGTTATTCATAATGTAGAAATGGCTATCCCTTCTTCTTCTTTTTTCCACCTTGCAGGATTAATAAAGTATTCATCTATCTAACAATAAAACAATATGAATATCCTCACCTCTTTGCACATGGGCAACTCTGCACGGGTCTGTGCAAAAAGCACCCACAGTAAAAGGTGGCGCAGGTGTACCGGGCCTCGCTGCATCGCCGCCTCCTGTCAGTGCTGAAGTGATGATGGAGACGAAGGAGCCGAGGGTTGACCTGCACCCTCAGGTACTGCAGGCTGGAGGCGGGGCTTTACTCTGAACGGTGAACAAATACTGCTCGGTTATTGGCCTGTTCTTACTCTGAATCATCTTTTAATGGCTGCCTGTTGAAACGCAATAGGCTGACTTGTAGTTTGCCAGCGTTATCGGTGGCCTACTACTAATCCTCAAAGAATAACATATTTGGCTTCTTAGCACGGCATCACACTTCTAAAGTGGTGGGTTTTAAAAAAAAGTACATTTAGACATTTAGCGAGTGGCCATTTTGTCCTTTTTTTCTTCAAAAAGGCATAGCAGTTATGTGGTAAAACTTCTGGTTTAATATCAAGTTCGTCAACAATCGTTTTATTTGTAAAGGGTTTAACCGGAAGTGTGTGGTTGCTAAGGAACCAGGTTGTAAACATTATCTTAGGGTTCCTCGTGAGGCTACCATTAAATATGTCTGGCCGGGATCCTTACCCCTCTCCAAAGTTTGAAAACGGCTTCACTCTCAGCGGCTTCCGGCCGCAGCAGGTAGGTTAAAGCTTAATGTGTGATTGGATAACGTTAGCTAACTTGCAGAGATGTGTTTCAAAATACACATTTGATTCTGGCTATTGTTCTAATAGGAGATAAAAAGCCCATTTGGGCCCATTTTTTTAAAATGTTGTTTTCCTTTCCCCATGCACAGAGAACCACCTTTGATAAGCCTGCACATATCGCCCAAACAGAGGAACCCTGGAGTCGTCTCCATGATACAGCCACTTTGGCCAGCACTCGGCACAGTGTTGTGCATTGTGAGCATCAGGTAACCTCCAGGATGATGAATATTTATTAATAATAATAATAATAATAATAATAATAATAATGAAAAATATGTCAAGGCAAGGAATTGGAATGCACCACTTTTGTCTCAACCTCAGGCTCCAAAGGACAGCCTCGACTTCCAACTAAAGTCTGTGTACGATCACCACAAGGACTTCTTCTGGTTCAGGAACCAGATGTTGTACCAGAAGGAGACCGTCTCTGAGGACCACAGGTCAGTGCAACCTCACTGTTTTGGCGGTGGCATTTCAGGAGTCTCATTCAACTGTGTTGATTCATCATTTGTTTTATGTCAATTTACAGGAAGCAGGAAAACCTAAAGCAGGACATGCTGAAAAAGGAACAAGCGAAAGACATCCGAGTGTGGGTCGATCCACGGAGGCGCTCCATTTACAGCATCAAGTGAAACTCAGGTGAAGTTTAGTCGTGTTATGCAGTTATCCAGTTATTGCAGCTGGTGTCCGTGGGGATTAGTTAAAATAAAGAAACCTCAAACGTTTGATTCAAATCCCAGACTCATAGAATCTGACTCAAACTAAACCCATTGACTCCGGGGATAATCTGACTTCATTTAGAGCGGCGGGCGGGTGTCTGAAATACCAATACAATACCCTTTTCCTCTCCACAGGCATTATCTAACAAGTGTTACACGCGGCAGAAGGAAGGCAGCTCATATTCAATGTAACGCTTCCAGAACTACCATCTTTGACTGCAACCAACATGAGCGCTCTGTAAATAAAGGGTCATTTCACAGAATTTATGTAATGCTTGCATTTACATTTTTCATCCACAGAAAACTGAAAGTGTATTCACGGCAAAAACTGATCAAAAGAGATGCCTTTACACCGAAAAAAAAAGAAGAAAAACTACACCATGAACACTGAGCTCACTTATTGCTGAGGTGTTTAAATTAAATTGTAAAAAGTGTTTGCTTCATGAAGATACAAAATAAGGTTTATTTTTAAATGATTTAGCATTTTATGAACAATAGTTCTGGTGTTTATAGATTTCACTTCTGTAAAAACAATATGCTTAATGCATATTTCAATTTCTTCTCCATCTGTTTTAGAAATGTCCATCCTATTTGGACCATAAAGTGCAAAACCCTTCCACAGAACAGAACCACGGTTCACATAGTCAATTCTATCTGAAATAAAACAGCTCAACAGAAATTATTTATAACATCAGTTAAATTTAACAAGGAATGGTCAAATGGTGGGTTCATGCTTTTGCTTTTCTTTGGAGACATCGTCGGATGAACGCCTTCTCGTCCCATTGGTTGGGGGGAAGCATTTGGCTGCCGTTGTGGACACAAAGGACAGTCATCTCATCAGCGTACTGGAGATTCTGCAGCAACTGGAGACAAACAACGCAGGAGCAAAAGTTCAGGAAAATGAAGAGTGCATGGGTCATATAATAAAGCAGATATACAGATTCACACAAAACATTTTACAGTTTCAATAACTTGTATTGTACCGTTTCGTGTGGAGTAGGTAGTAAACAGTGGGTTTTTAAAACAGTAAAGTTGCAACCTGAAAACCCAAACCATGAGCTGAAAGATGTTAAAATGTTCTGTGAAGCTAAGGTGAACTGTAGAGTTGGATGATAAGTCTCCGTCTGTCTCTTTCTCATCACAATAAGCAACATTTCATATACAAGTAGGCATGTAATCGATTAACAATATCAAAATATTGATTATAGCCTCTTACTAACACACACACACACACACACACACGTGTTAGGAATCTCTTGTTACGCTCTGAACGAACTCATGAGAAGGTACAAACGCTCACTTTGGGTGTTATGAAGAAGTACTGGGATGTTGTCTCTTTGCAGGCTGTGCGGACCACAATGTCGAAGACTCTTCTCTCATTTACAGGATCCATTCCCTGCGGAAAAGAGATAAATAGTATCAGTTGCATCCAAGCCTGAGGCAGAGGAACCAGGGATTCATTTGTGTGGCAGTTTGGACCCTAGAGCACCACTACATGGCACATTTTGACTCATGAATCCCACAATGTGGGACAAGCAGCATTCTATTCCTGGAGTCAAGGCAGGTCTTGCCTCTTTTGTTATGTTCAGATTCTCAGAAAAGAAAAGCTGTGTTGTGTGTGTGAGAGTGAGAGTGAGTGAGTGAGTGAGTGAGTGAGTGAGTGAGAGAGTGAGAGAGAGAGAGAGAGAGAGACCTGGTTGATCTCGTCCACCACTCTGAAGGGGCAGCGGTTGAGCTCCTGCAGGGCCATGAGGTAGAGCATTGTGGAGACGCTGCGCTCTCCTCCACTCTGATGGTAGGCTGTCAGCTCGTGGAGCTGAGTGCTGCTGTGGAACTTCACCCGAATTCGGATCCCATACTTGTCATACTCCTCCTGCAATGAAAGACAGCATTTAACAGGATAATAATTAAAACTTGAATACAAAATTTTAATTTTTTTTTTTTTATATTAGAGCGTTTATTACCTAAACCGTTACAAATACCGACAACATATTATTTGTATAATGAATTAAAAACAATCCTCATAAGCGTACATTAATTCATGGAAACAACCATTGGAATCGCTCTTTGACCTTGAGATGTCAGTGTGCGTGTTGTTCCGTGGGAGTCAGCATTTACCTCATTCTCTGAGTGCAGATCAACCTCTCCTGCACACTGCATGGACCGGAAGAAATCACTGAACTTGTCATTAATCTGTTCCACCAGCTGCTTCAGCGGGTTCAGCCAGCGTTCCTTAGCCTGCGAAGACAAATACAGAAACCACTATTCACACATTCAAACAAAGGATGACCCGGCCGTCCTAGAAGAAATCCCAGAGGAATTCCTGCATCACATACCTCTGATATGTTCTGTCGGTAGGCGTTCAGAGCGTTGCTCTTGTCTTCCAGCTCTTTCTCCAGATTTTTGGTCTCCTGCTCTCTCTTGTTGTACTCGTCAACAACCTTCCAAGAGAATCAACATGAGAAACATTCACACTCTGAGGGTAATGCCACGATGTATTCAGACTCACAACTTCTGCCCAAAAAGGCAAGAAAGACAACTATGAATAAATTGCTGTGAATTAAGTAAAAAAAAAAAAAACAGCATTATATATGGCCCGATCACAGTCTCCTGTAGAGATTAAATCAATTCAGCTTCAGCTTACATTTTCACTGAGGCCAGTGAAGCACTCAGCTCTGGACCGCTCCTCATTCAGCATGGCGTCGATCTCGTCTAGTGTGTCAGGCAGCTTGCTGAAAGCCTGCATTAAAAAACAAGAACCATACATATTTTACAAACTAATATTAATCATACTTTGCATTCAAAGGGCTTCCACAGGAGTGACAGGACCACATGATAAGGATAATATTCCACAGGAAGTGCTGAGGCTTGTTTTATTCACGGATATAATACTGAATGTAGAATTTAACACTGATAGACGCTTACATTACGAAGGTCATCAGGTAATGACTCATCAGGTTTCATCTTGCAAATGGACATTGCTCTCTTCAACAGGCCTTTGCATTGTTCCATCAGTTGCACCTTCCTCTGCTCCAGACAGCTACATTTTTGCTGCAAGAAAACACCATTAATTACAGAAGTTAATATCATGGACACTACGGCAGGGCAGATGTGTATGAAAGTGTGAGTGAAACACTAGCCTCAGTAGTCTTGAGTTCAGAGGCGCCGTCTCTACAATCGTTCTCCAGCTTGGTCTTCTCAGCCATCAGACCCACCGTCTCCAAAGCCAGGTACACCTTCTCCATGGTCAGCTTGGATCTCAGCTACAGACGATGGAGAGACAAGAACAATGGAGGGCACGAGCTGAGTCAGACATTTGAAGACAGAAAATGGGCAGAGAAAGATCATGTGGACTTTTAAAGCTAAAGAATAAACAAAACACGAAAAAGGATAGACCCCGAAAAATCTATCACAATACCAGAAATGGTCCCTCTCACTGTTTAATTAATTAAACAATAAAACATGTGACATAATGTCAACAAGACAGAAGCATGAAAACGCAGAGGTACAGTAAATGCAGGGACAGAGAAAAGTATTGTGTTACAGTAAAGTAAAATCTAAATGTTATGCAACCACAGCTATCAAGTGCCAAACAGTCGTACACAGCTCTTTAGTTCTAAGGGCATTGATCCATACCGTCATTTGGGCCATGAACACTGTGACTATGGACACTTTGTGGGAATTGACAACGGCAATTTTCCTTTTGGTTTCCTCTTCAATCTTCTGCAGGTCAATGACGCTGTGCTCCATCTGCGCCAGACTAAACAAAAGGAAGGAGCCAGTTCAGACTAATTTGCGATAATGTACTAATCAAGTTACAGAGGAAAACGTTCTGCGCCTGTTTGAAACTGTTCAAGACAGACTTGCCTGTCCTTCTTAGTGCTGATCTTCTGCTCCAGTTGCCTCTTTTTGCCCTTTACTTCAGAAAGGTGCTTCTTCTCTGCCAACAGTTCGTTGTCACGGCGATCCAGTGTAGCGGCTTCCGCCTGCAGGACCTTTATCCGCACATCGATGTCTCGTAACTTCACCTCGCAGGCCTAGTCACAGTGGGGGTTAACAGTTCATCTCTAACATATTGAGAGGTCTTCAGGTATATTTCTCAGAGTATACCAGATACCAGATTTCTGAAATGTTGGAGTAAAAAAAAAAAAAAAAGCTCAGGGCTATGTTCCTGTGCCTCTCTCTTACCTTCATCTGCTGCTCCAGCAGCCGCTTCTCTTCAGCATCCACAGTGATGGTGAGGTACTGGGAAGGGTGCACTGCAGAGTTACTGGTGCTGATCTTGTTGGAGTAATGGGACCTCTTCAATGTGTACCTCTCCTCTGTTGTGTACAACACCCTGAGGTAGGGCTCCTCAATCACCTGTGAGAAAGAAAATGATACAATAAAGATTGAGATCAGCAGAGATGCCTTTTTAATAAAAGAATAAAATATGAAGTTAAACACTACAAAATCCAAGCAGGTTCCCTGAACTTCAGTGGTCAAGCTGGGAAATACTTCCCTAAAAAGAATGTATGACTGTCAGATTTTAAGTTTCCCAATGCAAAATACAGTAAAATTAAATAAGATTACATTTTCTAATATAATAACTAATTTATTGGACATCAAATTGAAAAATGCAACTTTCTGACAGCTCTGAAAAGGCTCTAGTTTATAAAACAAATAATCTAGTGTGGTGATCATATGATTTCAATGGATGGTTCCTCACTGGCATATAAGGCCTCAAACTACACCATTCATCTTGAAAGCCAACCTTTTAGTTCACCAAAGAGGTTTAATTCTAAATTAGATTCACGTCACTAACACTCTGCGGTCATGTGAGGAATGACGTGGGGAGATGAACGTACCGTTTTAATCATGGCTTTAGTTTGGTCATTTCCCACAGGAACGTCATGCACTTTGTACTGGTGGCAGAGGTAACTCATCACCTCATCAGGGGCGTCGAACATCTCGCGTAGGTATGTGAAGAACCCAAAACGCCTAGAAATAAGAAAATAAAACATAACAATGTATGTATAAAAACTTTGAAAGTAATGTTAACAGACAAAATGACACATGTTGATGCTGATTATATAAGTCATTATGCCTCAAGTACAATTCATTTTCTCTCACCTCAGGGACTCAATATTTCGGGATGGCTGTCGCCGAGAGCAGGAATCCTCTGGAGCAGAGATGGAGTTCACTTTTAAGTTCATCTTGTCACGGACCTGAGATTCAGGACAGATAAAATCATTTTATTTATTTGGGATGGCAAAACCTACATGTCACACACAAAGTCAGGATTTGTCTGACACTTTGCACACCAGAATAAACATGGAAACCATAATCCAACCTGACCTCTATCATGAACTTCTCCATGTCATCTTTTTTCTGGAAGACAAACGCCCTCAGGTCGTGGAAAGAGATGTGGTTCTCCACGAACTTAGCAAAGCGATGATCTTTCACATTGATCTGAGGAATGAGGAAAGGATTACCATGTGGGCTGCAGCAGATTCAAAGAGCACCACAATCACAATAATTACTGCTATAGAATCCTTGAATGTTCAAATGTTTTGCGAAGAATCACTGCGAAGAGAAGAACTCTGCCCAATTAAAAAGAATAAAGAATGTAAATCCCAACCGTTATCATTGAACACACTTATTTAATTCTGTCATCTTGCTCTATGTACCCGTTGTGCTAATACTTTACTTTAACCCCCCATTTAGCATTGATAAGCACAATACAAACATTTAATACATGGTTTATAATACACTGTAGTTCTACGCCGATATGAGGACATGTCTTAGTGTTCTAAGTGATGTACGGTGTGAACTATTTAATAATTCTAACTGTGTTTCAATATATTGTCATTAATTATGTGTTTATACAGCAGTCTTGGTTTTTTACAAATACATTAATAAACAACTTACAGTTCATCTACAATACAATGTCGTATAATCAATGTATTAAATGCTTATATCCTTGATAAATGCTAAATGGGGTGGGGTTAAAATTAAGTGTGAGCACATGGTTCACTGGGACTCACCACCAGCATCATGGGCTCATGGACATTTCCATCAAAGAGTTGTCTGTTCTGTCGGAGCCACTGGAGGGCAGCGTGCGTGTCCCTGTGGCGTCCTCGCAGCTTCAGCTCTTTGGCATTCATCAGGTTGTTCATGTCACTGAGCTTTCTCACCAACACTGGCAATTAAAATAAATAAACATAACAGTCTATTACACTGGTACCCATGCTTGCAGCATCTTATGTAAAATAATTATATTATGTAATATTATGTAAACTGGTTCAGAGGACGCTGCATAGTTTGTGTTTAACTCTCACTTGTGGACTCAGCATGGAGGTTGTCTTTCTCCCTGCGTAGGTCGGCCTTCTCTCCTTCGATCTTGGCTCTCTCCTCTCGGATGGTCCTCAACTCGATATTCACAGCATTGATTCGTGGAGTCACATCAGGTTGGTCGCCAACTTTAGCAAGCTCTGCCTTCAAGTCCTCAATGGTCCGCCTGGTGTTGCTGATTCGCTTCTGGTGGTCTTCCTCTTCCATCTGCTTTAGCTTTTGCGTCTGTTTAATATCTTCTATCTGTAGAGAAGAACAGGGAGAGTTATCATTCATTATGAACAGCACACAGCTGCACTACAGATAAAGTCTCCTTTATTCGGTGACAACGGCCCACTGAACAGGAAAAGTCAGCAACATAGACGATATGAAGTAGGAATGGATCATAAATATAAAAAAATACTTGTATTATTATACCTCTCAATGGTAATTTCTTCTATCGTCACTACTTGATGACAAAACAAGGATTATATATATTTTTTTTCTATAAATATTTTTCTCTAACTGTCCAAAGCACATAACAAATTGAAACAAATCATGAAAAAACACGAAAGGAGGACATTCTTAGGGGCAGAATCCCAGATATAAGTCAATTTAGTGTATATTGGCATGTTTATTTTATGCTCCACATTGTTAGAAAATGGATTAGATGTAATGTTCTGTTTACTTACAACTACTAAGCTCTGAATACAATTATAATAAATCCATATTGTAAATCAATAGTTGTCACAAAGGAAAAATTCACTTTAATTGCAGGATTTCTAACCAAGATAAAAGCAACTAGTTTCCATACGTAGTAAATGTCCACCTTGAGGGTTCAACATAGATTACATATTTAGCTTTGAGGGCTGTAAGTTTTCCTCCTCTTTCCGAGTCTCACCTCTTTATGATTTCTATCCAACTGTTCTTGTTTCTGTTTACACTTCAGAGAGGCTTCTTTGATGGACACAGTCTGAAATAAAAAACACACTCAAAGTTACTTCAAACACTGGAGTCCATTTCCCACAAGAGTCACATTTCTTATTTACAATCTGAAATGATGAAGGCACGAGCTATGGCCAACAGCGGCGCATGTAGATGCAGCGGCCGGTTGCTCCCATGATTCACTACATTTTTGGTTTACTTAGCTGTCTTTTCATGTTAGCGTTTTGTGTTGGTCTTTAAAAGAGACATTGCTCCATTGTGGCATCAAGCTTGACACGGGTAACGTAAAGATGCCAGCCATGTCATCTGCCCAGTAAATGGTTTTCCTTCCACGGTTTACATTCTGGTGCAAATTAATAAATTACACTATATGGATGCAAGACTGTGTTTTGTCATATTTTTCTGTAAATGAGCTATAACTGCATTTCGTTGTTTATCCCGGTGTTGGATAATGACAATAAATTATCTTTGAAGTTATAGTCATGATAAAATCACAAACATTACATTACAGTATTCATTGTACTGTAGAAAAACATCAACAACCCTAGACTCTCATTTTAATGACAACATTATTAAGCCTGCTTTTAAAATGTTTTTAATACATCTTAATTACTCCTGCTTCACATTCAGCAGAGTCGTATTTAAGAAATAAACCCAAATAGCTGGCGGGATTCTCAAGTGTGCCTCGCAAAAATGGCTGTGAGCAGTATTATGCTCCGATTCATTTATAATGTACTTACAATTCATGTGAAATCCTCATTACTGCCCAAAGAGGCTCTCCATAAAACCATTCAAGTGCACTAGATGGATCAGTGAGAGCTAATGGCTAGACCTCTGAGGTACAAAGATACGCACAGATCATAAGTACTAATTCAAAGTAATCTACAAAAGATAACAAATCATTAACCATAATCATACTTTTAGATGCGGCTCTCGTACTGTAGACCTAAGGCAACCTAAGGCACACATGCTACAATTAGCATGCAGAAGTTTAACCAACAGCACACTTGCAATGTGTGTGCCAGAGTTTTTTTTGGAAAAGAGAAACTGCCTTTTTCACAGCCATTGGCAGTTGCGCAGCTTATAATTTATGATATCTTAATTGTGTTTTTCCCCCTCACCTGCTTTTTTGCCCGACTCTGTCTCTGATTGGATAGTACTCGTTGCCTTTTTCACTGAATTTGTACGTTTATTGGTGATGAACAAGATTGGTGGAAGGTTGATTGGGTAAATGTTTCAGCTCAGATGTATATACAGTATATGTATTCATATATATTTTTTTTTTATGTTGCTATGCAAGTAAATGATAAACAAGGTGGCGATTAAAATGTTAATGAAGTGTCATAATTACACGTAATGTTAATCTCTATGTTGATAAGGCAAACTGATTAACAAGAACATTTTAAAAAATGGCATTAATATCAAAAGGGTTGCCTGCTGTACACCTATCAGAGAGTAATAACGTTAGTTTTTTCACCTTGGCCTTTATTTGTGCCTCTGTGGGCTTCAACTGGTTATCAATCAGCTGGATCTTCCTCAGCATGGGCGCCTGGGCCTGCTTCAGGGCAGAAAGCTGCTTTTTGGCGTCGTCTCGCTCCTTCTTCGCGCCCTCACAATCCTTACGGGTGGTCTCGTACTCCTAATATCAGAGGGAAAGAATCACAGGTAACGCAGTTAGCAAAACACAATTTAAAACAAAAAAGGATTTCCCTCTGTGTTTATTTGTCTCTCTCTCCCGTACAGTGTTTAATTTCCATCACTCACCACCCACGGCTTCTTCTTCTCAAGCAACTCAATAACGTCCAGATGTCTCTTCTTTTCGTAGTAACGGTTCACATCATGTTTGTTCCTCTCGTTCCTCTGCCTGGCCTTTTCCAGGAAACTGGCCTTCTCCTTCACAAAGTTCTAAAGGGAAACCAAACACCAACAACGGTGAAAACCCTCAAAGAGCCTACGGATTGCAATGAGGCCTTGACATCTTTTAAAGATGGGTAAACGGTAAGATAATGGTTGGAGCAACTGTGACATTGTTTGGTTAAAAAACGTCTGTGTGGATTCAGTTAAACAGAAGAAAGGAGAATTCCACGTTGGCGTTTAATGAGGGACAAAATCCAAAAACATTTGACACTTTTTGAAATGCATTTACTTTTTGACAATTATGTTTACCTCCAGTTCTCGTTCTTTGCTGCGAAAGTTTTTTAGCTCACAATGGTACTCATACATCTCTGGTGGCCCCACTGACTTCTCAGTTGCCTCTAGCAACTCAATTTTGGACATCTTGGCAAACTCTCCCACTTTTTCCTGTCATGACAAACCAACCACATCAACAGGAAACAGGAAAACAGTGAGGAACGTGTAATTGGATGTAACATGTAAGGCAATCTAGAATCATTGTAGGAAGGATTTGTATGAATAAAATAACACTAACACATTGATTGAATAATGATCAGCCATCATTAAGACATTTTGAGTTTACAAACCAGGTGTGCAATAAAGCATTCACACATGACGCCTGCACAGTGCAAACATCATACAATGTGACAGTACTAGTTAAACAGGCCGTCCTCGATGGAAAATTTCAACAGCCATTAGTCTATTTGACACAAACACACCTGAGGCAGAAACTGGCAGAGGTTGCCGACTTGGATCTGCAGACCCTTGACTTCTTCTTCCACTGATTTCTGGTTGCAGTGTCTTCCATTCAGCATCCACAAAGACTGATTGTTCTCCACATGGATCTCTCTGTTAATCACTACATTACCACCAGTCTTGAACCTGGAGTAACAACAAAGAGTTCGGTTCGACAATCAGATGCATCTTGGAAAGAACAAACAAGTAACATTGCGTGTCTGCAAACTCTTTCACATAACTTACAGTTCAATCTCAATAACTCCTTTATTGCACCCACGTTTGACATAGAGCCCAACCTGCAGAGGAAAAATAAATAAACATTTGGTTTTCGTCATCAGAATTGTACTTAATTTGTCAGTTAAAATATATAGATATGAATTTGATTGATTAACATTGGTTCAAGGATCTGAGACTAACATCACATGCAGTGTGAAGGGATTATGAAATGCTATCAGCTAAAAACCTAGAATATATGACATTTTTAATCAAAGTCAGCTTTATTGTCAATTCCTCAACATGTACCAAACATACAGAGGAGTTGAAAAACGTTTCTCTCCTGTCATATACCATATAAAGTGAACAGAGATAATAATAAAGTGCAAATAGATTTTAAAAAACATTGAGACAGCATATATATTAAGAAAAACTATCATTCTGTATTTTAGCAGCAGTCAGACATAGGAGTCTTACTGACTAAATCGTGCCTTTTTATTTACTCACTGGTCTTTTGAAACTAAATCAAGGCTTCGAGTTCAGAGTACAGAGCATGGGTTTGTGGTACTACCTTGTCGCCTCTGCCCAGGATAGCTGTCTTCCCAGCCAGACCCAGACAGATGGCGCACACGATGCTCGACTTGCCAGTTCCATTGGCTCCGACAATCATGTTCAGATTGGGTCCCGGATACAGCACCGAGTAGTCGTAGGTCCTGTGAGATACACGGTGGGCATACAACAGTGTTACCAACAGTGTTATCATCGGGGCTGTGTTAGACGTTGTGCCGTTGCTACTTGACAGCTCAGTAGCAGTGACTTACAGGAAGTTTTTCATGGTGAGGCGAAGTATGGATCCCTCCACAAAACCCTCGACTACGAGTTCGTCCGCCTGGCCGCGGGAGAACATGGTCGCTGCGCTGCTGGACGTCTGCGAGGCGATGTTGACGTGACTTTGTCGCCGTTTTTTGCTGGAAGTAGCCATGGTGAGCAAAAGACGAGCTTTCCGAGGGAAGCAACCGCTTTCCGTTCGCCCTCGCGTCGCGCGCTTCGCCGAGTGTTCACTGAGAGGCGGTTGGTTAAAAGAGATCACGTGTATCCACAAAGACTGGCGTCATCATTAGAACTATCGCGAGATATAATTAACAGACCGAGACGTAAAACATATCCTTTATGAATACAACGTTTATCAACCAACTGTTGTGATATTTGTTTGTTATATTATCAAAGAATTTACGGTAGGCTTGTCTAAAACAATTATACGGATGTTAACAAAACGATGGTACATTCAAATTTACTATATGACAGATATTGGTTTGTAGGAAGTCCGTATTGTTTTGGTACTAGAATATACACTCACCTAAAGGATTATTAGGAACACCTATTCAATTTCTCATTAATGCAATTATCTAATCAACCAATCACATGGCAGTTGCTTCAATGCATTTAGGGGTGTGGTCCTGGTCAAGACAATCTCCTGAACTCCAAACTGAATGTCAGAATGGGAAAGAAAGGTGATTTAAGTCATTTTAAGCGTGGCATGGTTGTTGGTGCCAGACGGGCCGGTCTGAGTATTTCACAATCTGCTCAGTTACTGGGATTTAGAATATACACTCACCTAAAGGATTATTAGGAACACCTATTCAATTTCTCATTAATGCAATTATCTAATCAACCAATCACATGGCAGTTGCTTCAATGCATTTAGGGGTGTGGTCCTGGTCAAGACAATCTCCTGAACTCCAAACTGAATGTCAGAATGGGAAAGAAAGGTGATTTAAGTCATTTTGAGCGTGGCATGGTTGTTGGTGCCAGACGGGCCAGTCTGAGTATTTCACAATCTGCTCAGTTACTGGGATTTTCACGCACAACCATTTCTAGGGTTTACAAAGAATGGTGTGAAAAGGGAAAAACATCCAGTATGCGGCAGTCCTGTGGGCGAAAATGCCTTGTTGATGCTAGAGGTCAGAGGAGAATGGGGATGGGCTACAACAGCAGAAGACCCCACCGGGTACCACTCATCTCCACTACAAATAGGAAAAAGAGGCTACAATTTGCAAGAGCTCACCAAAATTGGACAGTTGAAGACTGGAAAAATGTTGCCTGGTCTGATGAGTCTCGATTTCTGTTGAGATATTCAGATGGTAGAGTCAGAATTTGGCGTAAACAGAATGAGAACATGGATCCATCATGCCTTGTTACCACTGTGCAGGCTGGTGGTGGTGGTGTAATGGTGTGGGGGATGTTTTCTTGGCACACTTTAGGCCCCTTAGTGCCATTAGGGCATCGTTTAAATGCCACGGCCTACCTGAGCATTGTTTCTGACCATGTCCATCCCTTTATGGCCACAATGTACCCATCATCTGATGGCTACTTCCAGCAGGATAATGCACCATGTCACAAAGCTCAAATCATTTCTAATTGGTTTCTTGAACATGACAATGAGTTCACTGTACTAAAATTGCCCCCACAGTCACCAGATCTCAACCCAATAGAGCATCTTTGGCATGTGGTGGAACGGGAGCTTCGTGCCCTGGATGTGCATCCCACAAATCTCCATCAACTGCAAGATGCTATCCTATCAATATGGGCCAACATTTCGAAAGATTGCTTTCAGCACCTTGTTGAATCAATGCCACGTAGAATTAAGGCAGTTCTGAAGGCGAAAGGGGTCAAACCCAGTATTAGTATGGTGTTCCTAATAATCCTTTAGGTGAGTGTATATGAGCTTTCTTTTGGAATTCTGCACCACATACATTCTGTAGAACATGGGTTTGGGAGGTTTTGATCAGAATTTAGAACATTGTATATTGGTGTGAGATCTGTAGTCAAAAGAAACGTCATCTGGTGTTTTTATTATATTTATTATATATACACAAATACATTCTGGATGGACCTTGTGAGAAGAAAGAAAGACTGCATAAATGAAACAGGCACAATATAAAGACACATGTATGCACAATGTATTTTCATTGTGCAATTGTTTTTCTTAATGCTCCACTGGTGGGGACCAGTCCGCCTACAGGTGGGAGACTGACCACCTGGTGACCTGGTGCAGGCAAAACAACCTGGAGCTCAACGCTCTGAAGACAGTGGAGGTGGTTGTGGACTTCAGAAAAAACACAGCCCCACCCGCCCCTCTCACCCTGTGTGACTCCCCCGTCGATGCTGTGGAGTCCTTTCATTTCCTGGGCTCCATCCTAACCCAGCGCATCATCCGCTCTGCTGAGAGGGTGATTGGCTGTAATCTGCCGTCCCTCCAGGACTTGTTCGCTTCTAGGACTCTGAAGCGGGCTAGGAAGATTGTCGCTGACCCCTCTCACCCTGGACACAAACTGTTCGAGTCCCTTCCCTCTGGCAGGAGGCTGAGGTCCATCAGGACCAAGACCTCCCACCACACAAACAGTTTTTTCCCATCGGCAGTCGGTCTCATCAAATAGAGCCCGGGTCCCCCAATAACTGACTGTCACCCCCAGGAATATTCCCTACCGTTCACTCCCCTGCACATCCCTCCACACCTTATATTTAAACACACTTGCCACTTTACACTTTCACACAATCAATCACTTCATTCCATGCACTTTACTTATTTTAATTTTAACTTTAATTTGTATTCTCTGTAGACCCAACTGTAAATATCCATGCTCCCTTTTTATTGCACTCTGTTTCATGTTTATCATTAAATGTTCTTTGTTAAATGTTTTGCACCTCCCGCCAGGACAAATTCTTTGTATGTGTAAACTTACTTGGCAATAAATGGTTCTGATTCTGGATGTTTGATTAACACCGGTGACGCTTTGACCGTCTAGTTCTTCTTCAGACAAGATAAATAAAAAGAAACCGACGCTCATATAACTTTGGATAGCTTTATCAAAGAACTACTTGAATAAAGAGCCAAACTCATTTTAGTTTGTTGTATTATATGAATTAGTTGCATCCACTTACTTATTACTTTCCCCTGTTGTATCCCAGTTAGTTAGGCCCAATGTGATGCGTGTACATACGTTGTTTTTTAAACAAATATTTTAGAGGTGATGATTTGTTTGTCTGTTGAATTCAATTGCATTATACAGAGAGGTGTTTTTGTTGTTTAGTCTTCCTTCAGTTAAAGACAAACTGCAAGTAGCCATGTATGGTAATTTTCCTCAAAGTATTTCAATGAGTGCCCTATAAAGGGTTAACAGGCTGGATAAAATATTAGAAACAGGTCAACAAGATAGGATGTATTGCAGGGTGTTGAATGTATTAAGACTGAATTGGCAGCCATGTGTGTTCCCATTATTTGAGAAAAGAAAGGGAGCAAGATAACAGAGCTTGCACAATGAGGAAAAAAATGCCCGTTCAAATGCAGTACTAGCATTGTGCTCCACTTAGCTGATGTGTTGCAGAGATGTAGTAGCATGATGCACAAAGAGTGCATTTGTACTTTAAAAACTAAGTTACACATTGTTTGACTCAGACTGCAACAGGCCTAGCTTTGACTCAACTCCATGGAAATTGCTGAAGGGTGTCTTTACAGCAAGTATCAACAGGAGGAACAATGCGGCACCCAGTAATACTTAAAATGGAGATGGGTACGTGATTTATTGTTTTTAACAAGACTTGACTAAACGTGAGGCTGCCCTTTTAACATGGACACAAGGCAGCAACGACCAGTAGGTGACCACGAAGAGGAAGTCTGTACTGTAGGCTATGATTCTCGTCATTAAAAGTATGATGACGAGTCTCAGGTGGCCGTTCTTAACTTTTACTTGAAATACATTTTCCTCCGTCGCGTGCTAGTACACGTTTGGACAATTCCCGCGGAAAGGATGAACCGCCGACATTGTTTTGGAACAATGAAAACAAGCCGCGTGTCGTCATACACGACGAGCGTCTCGTGAGCAGAACGCAGGCCTTAATTAAAAGTTCAATCGTTCAAGTCGCCTCGCGCAGCTGCTCAGTTGTGGTTAGATCAGAATCGCCTCTATACTCATCGTCCATAATGACGCTTGGGATGAACCCAAACACACGCAGAACTAGTATATCTGATCAATTCATCACCTCTGACCACAACATGAAGCGTGGCCGCTCCGAGGTTAACGTCTCTCTCGCTGCTCATCGCCACTGAGGCTCGCGAGCTGTTTTCTATCATTTCCGATCGGAGCGGAGCTAAACTCTGACCAGATCAAATAAGATCACTGTGTAGTTTTTTTTTTTTTACATAAATGCACACAAACTCTCCACATTCATTCAACCAAACGCTCACACAAGCACACGCCACTCACAACACATCCAGACTATGAAGCACGAGTTACTTCCGGGTCGGCTTTAAAGTAAAAAACCGCATGGAATCATGGGACATTGAAAGCAGGGCAGGGTTTGTTATACCGCCCTCATGTGGCCATCAATGGAAAAGACCGCTCCTTCGTTCCCATTTTGACTGGATAGTTCTTGTATTTAAAAAAATAAATTACAGTTGTACAGTTAAGTATATGAACATAGAATACATGCAGAATTTATTATGCAATTAATAATACAATAGTAAAAACAGACTAAAAAAATAAAACAAAGCACAGCTAAGGGTATATCTATATCAACATTGCCCTTTATTGACCTAAAATCCAAAATTGAAAACGAATGGATAAAAAACACACTGAAGTTTTAGGCAATAATAAAAAAAACACTTGAAGGAACAAGCTCACTCTCAAGGGCTATGCCACTTGTAGGCAATATATAATTCCCTCCCTCTATATGGGATAGTGGATTTAGAAGATGGGCTGATAAAGGTCTTAAACCCATCAATCAATTATTTGACAGAACAGAACTCAAATCCTTCTCTCAGCTGCAAGAGCAATATACACTTACATCAAAGAACGTTTATAGATAACTTGAGACACTATATTACAGACCATAAAGACAGACAGTCAGAAAAAAACCCTACTGTAATGGAAGACTATTTTATTAGTATAGCAGAAAATGTTTTCCAACTAAAAACCACGTCTCTCACATATATAGAAGGCTTACAGCTGCCAAAACGCAAAATACATTGAACATCGAGAAAAAGTGGGAATTGGAATTAAATGTTATAATTGAAGATAAAACGTGGGGAGATCTGTGCAACACATGTCATAAAGGAATCAATAGCCAATTGTGGAAAGAATTTCACTGTAAATTAAAAATCTGAGGTATACTTTGCGTATACTTTTAATGATTGCCAGGAAAATGATAACTGTGAACTGGAGGCTGCAAAATCACCAACCATAACTCAGTGGAGACAGAGACTAAAACAGGTTCATACAATGGAAAAAATGTCTGCAAAGTTACAAACGACAATAGATACCTTCACAAGAAGATGGACTTGTGTTACATTATACCTATGCTTGAACAACTGAGAGGGGTTGTGGAAACAAAACCGAGCTGTACCACTAGAATACCACTGCTAAGCTAACTTGTAAATCCTGCGCTCATATAAATGTCAGCTCCCTTTCATTTCAGTGTCTTGTATTTTACCTTAGTTATTTTAGTTCATTTTATAAATTTACTGCAGATATCATTCGTACTAGTACTAGTATCAATAGTACTTAATTTAGCTATTCAGTCCTCCCCTCCCTCCTCATTGAACCCTCCTTGTGGAGTGTATGTGTAAAAGTATGTGGGAAGGTACATATGGGTATGTATGTGGATGTGGATGGTTGTGTATATGTATAAGCATTTGTTGGTGTAGATGTTCATGTATGTAAAGGATAGCATTTATACTCGCTATATGCTAAACTATTGATACTATACTAATACTACTATTTTGATTATTTACTATTTATTTTTGTGATGGAAATGTATCATAAGTGCTTTATTCTTAAATGTGAATAGTGCTGAACTCTGAAAGCAGAGTTCAGTTCATCTTGACCCAGTCTAATCGGCGCCATCCGACTGGAACAGGTTGATCTCTGGATTGTTTGGGATTCTTTTCGTTTGTTTTCCTCTCACTCTTGAGTCTCAAGGCCGCAGCCAAACAACACCTTCCAGACAGGCATCAAGGCTTGTCTGGTCGGAAGGAGGACACTCCGAGGAGGAGCAGGGGGAGGGCAAACATTTCAATAATAATTGTTGATGTATAAAACTCGTGTTGAACTATTTTTTTGGGGTCAGACCTCCTAACCATCTGTGGTGACGAGCTCTGCCCATTCAATTGAATTATTCAAAGTTTCTGTTTAATAGATGCTTAAAGACATTGTGTTTCACATTTCATTTGTTTTCTCTAAAGAAGATTGATAAGGTTAATTCATTTACATTACAATTTTATTTATGTTATGTTGAAAATGCAAAATAAAAAGTTCAAAATAAATAAATAAGTGGGCCTATATGAAATAATACGTAATGTAGTAAAAAACAACAACAAAACATGACATTACAATTCAGTTATATTTGTATTGTTTGCACTTTTCTGCTGCCATCATAGTTCATGTTATGGATTCTACATGACGTTTATAATCAATTCAAAATACCTGAAACAGAGGCTCTAGGCTCAGTAAGACAAACTAAATAATAAGTTATTGTACAGCATAAAACCATTTAAGCCCAGACGTATGACATTTAGATTACTTCCATCTCAATGTAAATTATTACAAAGTGTTATCATTATAGCAAACACAACAGTATACATTGCAACTAACTGTTATACTTGTACTTTATGTCTCCAAGCAATAAGAACATAAAGTGAATAATAAGACTGATTCCATACTAACAGTATGTTGGTTTGCCTGAAAGCCTTTGTTGTTGGAGTCAACTTGTAATAGCGTTGTGTTAGGCCGGTTTTAAGCTGCGTTTGTGTCCGCAGCAATTACCTAATCTAGCATCCTATTCCCTGTGGGGGTTGTGAGCTAATCTCGAATAGCGTAATAAGATTTCAGTGTCTACTACCACTATTGACTACTGCTAGGTGGCACCTTGAGTCTGAGGATCCGTCATCAACATCAACATGTTGGACTTGGATGCAGCAAAGAAACAGATAACAGACCGACCATGTGAGGAGGTGTGATTCTTAGAACAATGGACTAAAACAGGAACACTGTTACAGAACAGACACCGTGGACCTCCACCATCCTGTCATGGAGGGGACAACTGCCAGAAAAGTGAGTTGTTTTCTTTCACCTTTACTTTTGGCATTGCTTTTTAGTGAGTGAGAGGTCAACGTCTGGTCTGGTGGCCATCTGTCAGAGAGGGAGTTGACTGACTGAGAGTCAGCTGGTGATAATACAATTCAGAGCGTCTGGGAAAGAGGAGTTATTATTAATAGATTATTGATTTTGCTGGAATCCAGTCGAGCCCTGCAGGCCCGAGCGAGGAGGGACCGGATCTGGACAGCAAAAGGCCCAATCCCAATTACATCAGTTACAGTATGAACCATCTACCATCTGTTACTTGCTCAATGGGATCCTTTACCCTTGATTATCTGGTTTCAGTGGGTGTGGCAGAGGTATCTGTGTGATTGTGTTACAGTACGCTGTCAAACCAAGTGTGTATCTCTTGTTGTTACGTTAAGTGTGTAATAAATACAGATATTTACATTATTTTTCTTCTTTATTAATGGTGGAACTTTGGGCATGTTTTGCCACCTACATCCCTGATAGAGCGGTTACGTCACCTTTGTGCTACAAGTAAACACAGCTCACCTGCTTAGGCAGCACAGCAGGCTGTCCCTTCCTGCTCTCACAGTCTCTAATTATACCCACGGTTCAGTCAGGTTGGGATCAATGTAAAAAGATCTTTGGAGACATCAATGTTAAAAAGTCTGGCTGAGCTAGTGGCTGTGACATAATTTACTTGATCAATTACAGGGTGTCTCTTCTTTATTCTTTTTAACCAATAGATACCAGGATATGGACATCACAAAAAAGGTATATTAACACACACATGTTCTAAACTTTAATAGTTGATGATATTGATGATTAGTGTATTTAATTGATTGAGATTGATTGTCAAAACAATCAAATATTTGATTGCTTTATCTATATGATGAATCAAATAGATGAATCTTTGTATTTTTATGATATATTGGTTACTCAACTAATCCATTTGTCAATTTGATGAATAAAATAAATAAGCTTTGTTTGATAGGATTATTTTTACTTCACTGACAAATTGTTCAAATTGTTATCCAAGTGTTTTTTCTCTCTTTAGATAAATTCCCTGACTGAAATATGTTTCTATTTATCTATTTTAGGATTTTAATAGAATTAGAGTTCAGATCCATAGACTTAAAAGTCAAGTCAACAGCTAGATATGAGTTGTTTTGGGTTTCTCAGAAACCTCTGTTGGCCGCTCGCGGATGTCCCGTCAGCCCACTGTGGACTGCAGCGATGACGAAGGCGTTAAGCCCAGGAAACTGAACGGCTCCTCAGTGGAGACACCGACCTGCCAGAACCTGCACCGTGAGCTGCTGCTCAGCCATAAACGGTACAGGACCAGTCTCTGATCTCAATGTGGTCTACATTTCATAGAAAGATAGAAAGCTGGGTGGACTGTTTGTGTAAGTGTGACTATGACTGACCATGCAGGGGTCTGCTGCTTGAGGAGAAACCGGAGCTGAAACGAGTGTTGGAGCAGCGCCGACTGGAGCTGCACAGAGAGGAGGAGTTGGCACAGCGGCGGCCCTCAGATCTGGAGACGGAGCTTCGCAAGAGGCAGCAGAAGATGCAAGAGGTCAGAAGAAGCACAAACAGCCGAGAGACATTCATCGATTAATTGAATGAATGAATGAATGAATATATACTTTATTAATCCCCAAGGGGAAATTTAGTGTCGCGTAGCAGCCATTTACACACAGAAAATAAGATAAGATAAGATATAAAAACAGGGATGAGAGATATATACAATAATAATACTAATAGAATAAAGATAAAAATAACAACAACAATAAAATAGCTGTATGAAAGAAAGAATACCAGAGTATTAATTTAGGAATTAAATTAAATTAACTTAAACTTAAACAGTAGAAGTGCAAGAGTGCAAGTATGTATATGCATATTAAGGTGTAAATAAAAATAAAATAAAAATAACAACAACAACAAACAATAGGAGAGTGCAAAAATGCAATAAATGTATATAATATGATATGTTACGCGTAGGTAACTATGAACATGTACAGTGTTTACAAGTGTTTAATTCACAGAGGAACTAGCAAGCGGTGACTTGTTGTAAAGCCGTATTGCAGTCGGCAGGAATGTTTTCCTGTAGCGGTTAATTAAGGATTTATTAAATACAAATAAATTCACTTTGGCCCAAACACACATTTTAAGGCTCAGTAGTGAAAGGTAACTAGCACAGGTAGGTACATGTACTCAAGTACTGCTCTTCAGTACAGTTTTGAGGTACTGAATAGCATCTAGTTTAGCCCCATTTTAAGTTTTTAGATGTCTAGAAAACCTTTCAGATGATTTAATTTAAATAACAGTTCTACACCCTAAGAGGTCAAATTATCTGATATTTCAAATCATTTGAAAAAAAAATTAAACCAATGTGTGTAGCAGAACGTTTTTTATTTTTCTCTCTTACCGCTTGGATCATGAAGACTCCAGAGAGGTTTTTGTGACCCCTTTTCAAAGGTTACGACCTCTCTGGAAACCAACAACTAACTGTATATAATAGTACATATCAACTATATCGATAAATCTGACTGTTTACGCCCAAATACTGTTCAAATCGTGGTGATTTACGTTTTGTGACGGTAAACTGCTGTTGGTCTGGACTAACTGGATGGTGACTTGTCTCATGTCTGATTACCAGTATGAGCAGGAGGAGATCAGACAGCGGGAGAACCAGCAGAAGATCCCAGAGTTTGTCCGTGTGAAGGACAACCTGAGGCGGACACAAATGTCTGAGCAGTAAGGCCCCGAGGCTCCCATCGGCCCCCACTGCATCTCACCATTGAGGCCCTATCTTCATGTTCACTGTCTGCTGAATGTGGCGACAAAAACATTAGAGGCAGCAGCCCACTACACATCTCTTAGTGAATGTAACATTACATTTTGAAATATCAGAATTTGTTTAAAAATTATGCATACCAAGAAACACATATTTAGAGAAGTCTTAAAACTTTGAAACAGTTCTGATGAAGGAGTGGAGCACTTGTTTTTTATTCATAACTATGTGAATCAACACAAGAGGATGGATATTTTGTAAGTTTTTTATGGTCATACAATTTTTCAATGTATCATGCTTCCCCCTGGATTAAAGGAGCATGAACATGTTTTGTTTTTTGCTTAGCGGAAGGGCCACATAATGGTTTACTTTATAAGACATCAATGTGATTATTCATATTTATATACATAACTCTTTTGTATTAATAGAACTCCCCCACACATGTGCATGTTTATGTCTCTGTTTCTGTCATGACTTTAGAATGTTTGTGTGTCTGTGCGTTGTGGAAATAAAGGCTTTATGGTTTGCAGAGATGTGTTGTTTTGTTGGACACAATTCAAAGCACTGGGATTTGATTTGCATGCAGCTCTTCTCCCTGTGGACTCCAATGCTTCTTTCACATGGACATGGGACTTTGTTTAATTAGCTGATCTTTTCATTCCATCACGGGACGAGAGGAGAAAGCACAGGCCATCTGGAGGAGGCTTTTAAGGATAGGCAAGGAATACCCAAGGGCCTGGTTAAAGCACCGGAGAAATTTGGGATAGTCAGGGAAGCCCCGACCTGAAGACAAATAAAAACAGCCTGTTTGCTATTCCAGAATTACATTTAGATTATTTAAGTAGCACATCTCATAAACAAATGAAACACAAACTGCAACACATTATCTGTGGTGAAAGAAGTAATCAGAATGTCTAAGTATAATCAGCTACATGGACTTCTTAAATATTAAAAGCAAAAATATGAAATAATTAAGATTTCTGTATGATTATGTACCGTATATCATATTATTGGATTATTGGTGATACATTAACATGTAAGCAGCATTTTAATGTTGTAGTCTGAGGTGGAGCTAATTCTAACAACTGTTTACGTTAAGCAGCTGAAACAGCACATCATACTGTATATCTTAAGACTTTGAAAATTGAATCTGTAATTTAACTACATACAATGGCTGTCAAATACATTTTAAAAAGTACATTTTCCTCTGAGTAGCATCAAATATATAGTATATAACATTTGAACTTGAACACAGCATCATAACAATAAACTAGTTAGACATATACTATTAACCACTGCAGATGATGTATTAGAGAATAAGCAAAACCATAATAAATACGTTCATTTGTACAATATAAAATATTAAATTATGCATGAAATATTCTCCAAAGGCCAGAATGCCAAATATAGCTTAGTACAAAGTTAGCAAGCCAGTAATCAAAAGTTCAACCTACTCCCCATTATAATGGCCCAAACACCACACTTTGCTCGTGTTTTCATCGTCATGGCGGAATGAAGATGTGAGTGTGTTCGTGTTCACCACCACCACTGCTCACCAGCTGTCCTGGGTTTTATCACAACTTGTCTCTCCCTCCGGCCATTCTTCTTTTGTGGCTCTTTTCAAATTAAAAGCCTCCTCAGTGAGTCGCGTGCTGGGTAAATACACAGAGCGTGTCTGGAGCGTCAGCAGCGCCGGATCAAACCATTTGAAATAATCTGGGGAGATCGCGGGCATCATTAAATGTACTATTTCCGATTTAATACTTACTTTAGTAAAGATACATGTGTTTTAGCGAGTATGGTAAGATATAACAATACACTGAAGGTAATACAAGATCTAAATTAGTTTGCAAAGAAATACGTTAGCAAAAAACAAATGTTGCGTTACCCCCGTCCCCGAGACAGTGGAACAGACTGAAACGGATGTCCCAAGTGTTGCGTTCACATCTGACCAGAGAAAGTCTGAACACCTCCTGCTGTCTCCGAGAGGATGCTGTAGAGGAGCAGATATCACTCTACAAGGTGAGTACACAATACTTTATACCGGTCCGCAACATAATATGTGAAGGGAAAGCACCGGACAGGGAAGCAGCAGTAACTTTAGCTCAACCAGCATTAAGTTGGATGATATGTGAGGCGAGGGGATGATGTTATAGACTTTAGAAACCCGGCACAGAGCAATTAGCTAAACTGATATTGATATTTATTTATAACACGTCATTAAGAGAAGTGCTCTTCTCCAGTGTTGTAAAGTAAGTCACGTTGTGTACATGTACTCAAGTGCTGTACTTAATTAACTACATTCATGAGGTATATGTCATTTTAATTTAATTTGTTGTTGTTGTTGCTACTCTCTACTTTTACACAACTTCAATACAAAAGGACATATTGTACTTTTTACTTCACTACATTATTTTACGGCTATAGTTACCAGTCACTTGCACTACAACATACAACTTTACATGCAAAACTTACAGAAATGTATATAAGATGTATTTCATTTTGAGACTGAGTATTTTATTGATAATACTTCTGCGCTTTTGTTTAAGCAAAATCTAACACACAGGATTTGAAATGGAATATTTTCATAATGTGGCAGTGCCATATTTGCCTTGTAAAGTAATGTGAGGATCTGAGTACTTCTTCAACCACTGCTCCTCATTAAAGAAATATGTTGTTGTTATAAAATTGTAAAATAAAGGGGCATGCAGAGAGTTAAATCACCTCAGAATTACAACGATTACACAATTATGATTATTGATATAGTTTTACTATCCAGAAGACTGGATTTGGCCTCTGCAGTTTAATAAGCTATGTATTTGACCATGAATAGGAACAGGTTGCTTACACTGATAAACAACTCTTTAGGGTTTATGTGGGGCAGTGGGGTTTGTGGTCGAGGCAGCCGAATAAACACCGTCTCTGTCAGTCCACATGTTGACAGACATGCTGTGCTACTGTGGTGCTAAAGAGAACACCTCTGTGTTGACTCGCTTCTGCAGTCCCCCAGTTCTTTTGTAAACGATGGGCACTTGTCGGTGAAAAGCTGTAACCACGTCCTGCCAGGAGCCCAAGCTGACCATCAGTGACCATTCAGAGGCCTCAGAAATGATGACTCAGAGGGACAAGGTGTCATGAACCTTGGTCAGCCCTTCGGCCTCTGGAGAACAATGGAGCATCTCTTCTTGCCCTCTGTATTTACGCTGTCGTTTGGCTGTGACAGAGCTGGTGTGTCTGGCCAGCATATGGCCTCCGGTGACTGAGCGCAGGCCGATATGGTGCTTATTACCCTGTATTGTCTCTGCTCGAAAACTAAGACCTGTGCACGACTTAACAATGTTGATCTGACAAAGGAAATAGGCTGCCAGTGTCTTTGACACAGACTACTTGTAACCATGGCTTTTAATGGGATCACAGCCTCTTGACTGCTTTTTGCTGCAGTCTGTGGAGTTTCCACACTCAGCACTGCCTCTTAAGACAAAGATCTGACTTCAGTGACGTGCTTTGTAATACAACACTTCTTTTTTTCCTCCTGCTGCTCCCCCACATTGATGCACTTTTCTTCCACGCATATTGTGTGCAGAGTGGATCTATTCTGCTGAATGGATTTTGGCTTTTCACCCGACTCTGAAATAAAGCATGCTGTAAGGTCGTTTGGTTTCTTCCATAGTATCAGCATTCAGTGGAGAGTCTTAATTACAGGGTTTGAACAGGCCTCGGTCTGGTTTCAGGCATCCCTCACTGTTTCCTCGGCGAGGCCGGTCCCCATTGGTAATTCCAGGGCCGACCACAGTGGTAATGAGCGCGGCGGTGGTGGTGGCGGCATTCCAGGAGATCGCAGCTCCAAAGGCTCATGGGAAAGGGTGGTGGGGGAAGTCTGGGAGACAGTGAATCCACATCATGATCTCTTGCCATAAACACCCACTTCCGTAAATGTTACGCTGTCATGGTCGGGTGAGCAGTGAGGATTCAAGACACGTTCCTAGTTGATCATATGCAGCACAATTAAGATGTTATGACTACATCAATCAAACCGGATGGAGACTGTGCTATCAGCGGCTATCCCTCCCGGAAATTAACTGCTATTCCTGTTTCACTCAATCAAGAAAAGTATTGTTTTTTGGCTTTCCATATAGGTAGGATTTCAACACACCCACGGCTTCCAGGTTTTTACGAAAGCTATGACAAATGGCATCAACGTCTTGGCAATAAGCTGCAACTTCTAGTGAGATCTGTTGTTTTACCCAAACTCACCCACCCACTCACTCAGCCTAGCCCTCCGACCACAGACTCTTGTGAAAGTCCTCAGAGTTATTGGGTGTAAGTGGGTAAATCCCACATTACCCTGCCTGTCTCTGATTACCAAGCTGGATTCCTGTAGACGTCTTTAGTTTGAGATCGCTGCAGCATGGAGCCATGTGTTTGAGAGTACAGCGGGCCTCGACCGTACACAGTAAAAACTCTGCACTGTTCCTTTCCCCACCTCTCACTGCAGCCTTGTCTCAATATTGGCCCGACAACGCTACTCAGCACTGAAGCAGAGTTGTCAGCAGATATTGCGCCCACAGCAGATTATTAAGGCTGGTTGGTGCATACAGGGCCTTTGTTGCAGTGTTGTTTTACTGACTCGAGCTGCCTGCGCCTCATTGTACTACATGACTGCTCATAGCTGAGTCAGTTCACATGAGTTGTGGTAGTGAATGGGTCCGGCCAATAGGACACACAATAATATCCTGTCTATCTCAGTGTCCGCCTGGTCCACACAGGAAAAGGTTTGATACCGATCTCAAAACACAGAGGATGAGACAAGAGTTGAGGATTATACACGACCGCCTTAGAAACACATTCATTCATGTGGTGTCTGTTTACATGTCCCCTTTGTTCCTCTAAAAACACGTAATATACTTATCATATGAGTTTGCTTGCATGCTATTTATACACTGATCGAGGAGTCATCAAGTTCATGAAGTATCATTTTATGAATGTGTGGCATTGAAGCAATGAGTGAGGCTAATATGACGCTTTAATCATGTTAGTGCCTGTAATGCTCTGCCTGCCTTCTGTAGGAGAAGTCTAGGGTGGTGGCAGGCATGTGAGCTCCAGAATTCATTCATTGACCTAAAAAACTGGAAAAATAACGGCAGTAAGTTTTCTCTCGCTCATAAGGCGATTTCACCAAAACCGCTTTAAAAGCCTCAAACCCTAAATGTTGTCTCCAATTTGTTGTTGTCATTGTTGTTCTCCTCCTTCTGTCGTTCCGCTCTACGTCTTGTTTTTTGGTTTATTGTCAGTCAGATGTTCGGTGGACAGCAACAATGGAGCAGAGCGGGCCGTAAACCTGAATTGTGTTGGCCTGTTTGTTAAAGTGAAATGTGTTGCACAGGAGTCAGCAGGGACTTTGTGATCTGATGCTGCGTGGACGAGCCCAGCATTAAGACATTCTTCCACTTCAAAGCCCCCCAGAGGGTTTTTCTGGACACTGGTTGAATAGGAGCTGAGGGAGGGGTGTGTGGGGGAACAGGTGCAGTCCATGAGTGGGGTAATTCCTGCTGCCATCTGCTTTCTTTTTCGGGGTCTGGGCTCTTTAAACGCCCTCTGACACGCCTCACGGTGACACGCTCCCCTAGCCAGCCACATCGTGCCCCGTCACCATGGCACCCCGATTCAGATTAACCCCTGCACATGTGCCGAGTCAAGAATGGGGGTCTGCCTCTTTTGTGATGGAGCATGGGAGGGAGAAAGAGGTGGTGTAGGAGGAGGAGGAGGAGGAGGGAGGGGATGGAGAGCTGCATGGATAAGTGTGTGAAAGGACACTCGCCAGTCATTCACTTTTGTTAAGTAAAGCAGCAGCAGGGAGCGTGAATGAAGCCATGTGGTAGAAAAACCACAGGAGAGTCGGTCACAAGGGATCCAGTTGACTTTTATTGATTTGAGTAATATCTGCTTATTTCAACAGGTACTCTAGAAAAGTTAAGTGTCCACAGTCAAGATGACAGCAATCGAGAGTAAAGAGGAGATCAGTGACACTGACAGTGGGATTATCGTCCACTCGGGTAAGAACATCACCTCTAAATACGGCATCTGAATTCCATGTATGTCATGTTATAGCTTAGGGCTGCATGATAACAGCAAGTTAAAGAAAATGTTGCATGTCACATTGTTGTACATATTTTTGTATTTTAACAAGTAATTCTTCCCTCACCTATAAGATTAAAAAACATTTAAAAGGGAATAGTGAATACATAAAAGAGTCTAATTGTCACAATTTGCAATCATTTTGGTTGCAGATTTTGCAGATGAACTTTATCATGCATAAGCACACTAAGAGCATTTCATGTATTTGTTAAAAATGGGATGCCAGATGAGATGAAATCATTTCTGGGTCATCCATAAGAAAAGTATATACATTACATCCAGTAAGAATAGTGATAGTTATTTCCATGTCTGATATAGAACCTGATGAGGAAAGCCTGATCTGATCTTCTGTGTGTTCAATGCAGGTCCAGACAGCCCCACGTCCCCGGGGAAAGACCCGACCACACACACCAGAGCCCTGAAGCTGAAGCACCAGTCTCTGGAGAAGGGACTGGAGCTCTGCCTGCTGGAGCTCAGGAAGCTCTGCATCAGGGAGGCAGTGAGTCAGTGCTAGATTGAAATAATGCACAGACTACAAATTACTTATTTAGGGACTTTGTAATTGCTCGAAATGAGTTGTTATAATAGCATTATGTGTTTAAGGGTCACAGATTTACCCCTTTTGTGAGCAATACTTTTATTTTGAATTCACAGGAGCTGACCGGTAAACTGCCCTCCGACTATCCTTTGATGCCCGACGAGAAGCTTCCTATGGTAAGAAGGAGGATTGGAGCTTCCTTCAAGCTTGACGAATGTCTGATCCATCTGGACAAGCAGGTATGGACCTCAATCAGAGTTTACATTTGTGGGGAAAGAGATTACAATTCATCAGCTCAAACTAAATGTCAGGATGTGTGTTTATCGTAGGATTCAGAGCTTCAAGGGCTGGAAACTGACTTGGCTCTTCAGCGGCAGATTTATGAGGCGGCCTGCAAACTCTCCCTTGAGGGGAAGCTGAGCAAACCACAGAAGAAGAGCCGGTTGCAGCAGTGCAAGAGGGAGGAGAAGAAGGTGAAGGATCTGCAGGAGGCCGTGTTCCAGCACAGGATCAAGAGCCAGTGCAACTCACCTTGCATCAGCATCTCAAACAAACAAAACAAAGGTGGGTCTCACTGCTGCCCCCTTCAGGCCAAACGTCAGGGAACACAGTCAGTGGCTTTGACGAACACGTTTAAAATGTTCCCTTTTTACCTGCAGATGTGTGCATGTCTGATGACAGTTCCCTATCTGATGTGGTGGCCCTGGATGATGGTGAGTGGAGAGTACATTTATACATATTTTATATTGAAGATTTAATCACTCTCTGATAGACATGCTTGCATTAAGATATGCAGTGAAAAGAAGTATGGATTAGAAGGATGTATGATATATTTTGGAGCAGCATGAAACCAACTGTTTGATGTTCTCTGTGATCATCCACAGACGTGGACTCGCCCAGCCCTCTCTCTCCTCCTGTGTTGGGCACTTCCTATTCAGAGCCCCTCCAGCTGTCAGCCACGATCCTGCTGTCGTCCCAGCAGTCGTCAAGTCAGCTCAGTGTGGAGTATGAGCGCTCGCCCATCCAGAACTCTCCATGGAAAGAGTCTAGTCTGGATCAGCCTTACCAGAGGATCACAAACCCTCAGTCTGTTTGTACCAGCAGGTCCAGGTACGAGTGTATTAACTACCCATTGAATACACAACTGCTTTCTTTACATGACTATAAGAGAGAAAATAAAATAAAAAAGGGAGCTTAGTGTCAGCATATATGTCTCACAGGATGTAATGCACGTCTCACATCATCTTCTCTGTTTTTGTTGTGTCCAGTAGTCCAGCAGGAACCCTGATGTCTGCAGAGAGCATAATTCCTCTGTCTCAGTTTTTAAAGAAAACGGCCCTGCGTCAGAACAACTCCACCAGCGTCCCCTCCACCCCAGAGCTGCACGTACGCCGACAGGGCTCCCAATCCTTCAGGTACACAGAGAAGTCAGATTCTAACACTAATGTACAAAAAAACACAACAACATGCAAACTGTAACTTAACAATTTCACATGATATGTCTCCTCAGACTTCCCAAAAGTAAGCCCCCTGCTGACACGGATAACAATCGAGGGCGAGCCAGGCTGCCGCAGCCACGCTTTCTGGCTGACTTCATGGTGCGTTCTCCAGAGTACTCTCCCTTGCGCCCTTACCAGTCCAGCTCAGAGGACAGCAGCTCGGAGCACTCCTCCTCCTCCTATATTAGCTCTCCTGGCGGGGATGCACCCACTGAGATGCCAAAGCTCTGCCCGCCGCCTTACGGATTCCACTTTGGAGCACAAAAGAAAGGGCTCTCCAGCATCACCAGCTCCCACAAGAACACCAACCAGTCTCAGCCCAGCCCTGGCTATGTCAGAGCGAATGCAGAAGATGGCCCGCTCTCCCCTCATGACCTGGACATGGGGAAGTGCTTCCTGTCCTCTCCTCCTGTGGCACACAGCCCTCAGCAAAGACAGTGGCAGGACGAGGCCTCGTCCGCGAGGAGAATCCCAAAGCCCCCTCCGCCTTACACCAGGCTGGTGCGAACGCCCTCACTGAACGAGTACCCAAACCACGCCATCAGGCTGACGCCCAGGGACATTGTGTCGGAGGAGTTGAAGTCATGGCATCAGAGGAATCAGCTGCAGAAGTTACACCCGAGCTGCGAGGATCAGCAGAGCTCCCCTTTACCTCATCTGCCTCCATTTATACAGGTTAGTACTGATCATGCCACAACAGTAAAATAGGCCACTAGCACAATAGTGGTAGTGTCTGTTAGACTCTGATGATTATTTTCTTTATAAATAGAAGAAAACCAAAACTATTTGGTCTATAAAACAACAGATATAAATATATCCTGGGGCCAAATTTGACATCTTCCAATGTCTTGATTTGTCTGACCAACAGTCCAAAACACCAAAATATTCAGTTTGCAATAAGATTAAGACGTGAAAAACAACAAATCCTCACATTTAAGCAAAACATCACAATTTTTGCTTGAAAAATGATTGAAATGAATTAATCGATTATTCAAATAGTTGCAGAATTATGTTCTTTTGATTAACTCATCAGATGTAAAATATGTTTGTCCAGAATGTGTAGGATGAACACTGGTTTCATGTTTTCACAGGGTTCAGGTAATGTGATTCTCCAGAGAGCTGCAGACGGGACTCCACTTCAGTGGTTCATTGCAGAAGATGCTGAAATCGTGAGCCAGGTGTAACTGGGACCTCTACTCCTCCGCAGTATGTTCAGTAGGAAGTGTGTTATTCCTCTCTATTTATTTCTGTATTTATAACAGTTGTGGACTCTCTGTGAGATTGTATGTTGACGTGACAAATGTAGACCTATTGGGACTCCGATGAGCACATTTCTCTCGTCTTTTAATTTAAAATTTGATGTAAGGTGGTATGCCAGTTTTATTTATTTTAAATTGCTTTCTAATAGATTCTTTCTAATAGATCCTGAGGTGAATTAAGGTTCAGAGCAAACCGATTTAAAACACAAACGCTGAAATTCCTTGTGTCTGGCACACATTTTGCACATGAAATTCATCTACAGTAGTTTTCAAAAAAGGTATCTCCATTCCTAATATAATTTGTTAAGTTATATTATATTTATCTTTTAATGAGTTTCCCCATTGCAACATAAAGACTTATTTCTAAAATGTTGATACACCTTTTAAAATGCCTATTTTGGCATATATATATATCTGCCAAAATAGCGCATATATATATATATATATATATATATATATATATATATATATATATATATATATATATATATATATGTGTGTGTGTGTGTGTGTGTGTGTTAAAATGGAATATCTAGCCATGATGTGAAGTGAGCTGAATCTTAACGTTTGCTATTAACTCCTAATAATTAATCACTGATAATCAATCACTGAACGGTGGTTTGAGGAATGTTTTTATTACAGTATGGTGTTTTCTTACTAACAAAGTGGTTATATCAGTTTTGATATGTTTTGTATATTTATAATAAAAAATACAGCTGAAAGTTAAGTTTGTGTCTTTGTTTTCTAGAAGGTAAAAAGAACACAACATATTTAAAAACACATGAACAAACAAAAGTGTCATAAACTGTTTTATATTTAAAGACTGATTCAGATGTTTCAGCTGCTCTACACAACAGATGTTTAGACTACAGACATCCTCCTGATGACACATTCAGGGCTCAGGTGCTTCATCATGGAGCTTCCACAAGAAGCTCGTCAACGACACGACACCGAAAAGCACAAACAGGTACATGCAGAGCAGCGCCCAGCGGCAGCGATACAACCAGTAAGCCAGAGGGCGATGCCGCCATGAAGATCCACACCTGAGGAGAGCAGTCGGTCAGTGTCCAGAGGAGAAATCATCACACTCGTCTTGTAAAACTTATGTTGACTTACGTGCTCACGGAAAGCCGGTGGTAACTATGTGAACTCTTTTTCTCCTTGTCTGCTTTTTTCTTTGATAACGCAGCTTTGCTCTTGTGTCTCTGACGCAGAGTATCCAGAGGGAAACTGCAACAAAGACGGAAACGTTACAGTTTCATTACATCCCAGTACAGTGGCAATGCAATGCGACAAAGGGTGGGTGGAATAACAGCAAAAGTAGATGCATTTTACACTGGTGTTAAATGTATAAAGTGTCTTTTAGTCACAGTTCCTTCAGGGCGGTTGAAGTCGTTTCCTGAAACACGATTTTGCATTATTGTGAACTAAATGTGTTCACTTTGTAACTTGTACTCAATGATGCTTCTCGTAAAACCGTAACCTTAATAAATTATATGAAACAATTCATCTATTTTCCCAGCAGGAAGAGTGCAGGTGTTTCTACTGACATGAATGATGGCTGGTATTAATTACCAGCCATCATTCATTTGCAGCCTTCATCACTGCACGGTGTTTCCGCTATTTCGTTCATGAACAGTGATTCCATACTTTTTGTTGCGTAACTTTCTGGTGGCCAGTTGTTTTGATGGGAGGCACTCGGGGCTGTGGGGGGGAGGTGGAAGAAGCTCAGCAGCTGGAGCTTCTGGCAGAGTTTCATCTGGATCCAGCGGCCTGAAACATGAAAAAGAAAAATCAGGCGATGCACATTTGCTGATCACACAGCGTAAAGCTGAGTTTCTAGTTGACCTGTCATCCAGAGGGTAGCTGTCATCCTTGGTCATGGCAGAGCAGCTGGACTTGGAGTTCAGCGGGGGAGACGAGCGGGTGAGGAAGGAATCCTTGCTGAAGGACCTTCTAGGAAGAGCTTGTTTCTTCACGTCTCGTTTGATCTTGTCCTGGAGAGGCGAAGACACTCGACTCATTTGGGTTTCTGGATGATTAACAATGGTAAATGAAGTTCACAAAAAAAAAACGTACCTGGATTTGGCTGGGAATCAGTGTTATGCTGACTCTGCGACGACCCCCACTGTTCTGAAAGAACACAAATAAAAGGCAGATTAAAGTCCTGAAAGGGAAAGTTGTTCCCATATTCAGATGGTACAACAAGCCGAATATCTGCATACCTGCTGAGAGTTTTTCTTTCTGCTGTCACTTTCCTCCGGATCTAGAACGAGAAATTGAGTCAAATGTTGCACGTGACGACAGAGCAAGACAAAAACCACGAGACAGAACTTCAGAGACCTGGCGATGCTCGGGGGTCGGCGACATTATTGCTTGAGTTCTGCTGCTGGATTGTCTTCTTGGCCTCCTCCAGCTCTTCCACGTTTCTGTCATGTTGTCTCCTCAGGTTCTCCACATGAGCCACCATGAGCTTGACTGCTCGACTCACTCGCGCCTCCTATCAAAGACAGAAAAACAAAATATCATATGAAACCAAAACATCTGTCATGAATTGTCTGTACAAAAATTATAATGTGTTACAGATCAATATTAAGAGACTGTAATGCAAAAATAGTGAGATGTTGGTTGCCGTGTAGGCAAACAGAAGCGGTGCACAAACTTTAACTTTAACTGATTGATTATTTAGGGAATAATATGTAATATTATAGATGTAATCTTTTACAGGTGATTCTTCCCTCTGAAGCTGTTTTATTTGAAGGATTTCTTGAGGCTTAAAGAGGTGAAAGTATTCAGTTTTTTCATCAGAAACTTAAGTTAACTTAACATATTTCCATTGAGATTTATGTAAATGTCTCTAATCATTCTGTGACCCCTCACAGCTATTCTAGGGCCCTTTTTTGGGCCTCCGCCCCACAGGTCAGAAACCACGTTCCCAGTACCTGGTGCACAGCGCCGAGCACCTCCGCTGTGTTGGAGATTCGTTCCACAGTCCCACTGAGGATGTCCAGAGACAGCTCCAGCCTCTGCACGATGTTACTGCGCTTACTGTCCAGACACAGGCCCTTCAGCGTCTGAAAACACACACACAAACACACACCTGCTTGATGGTAGCGTCACTAAAGCGTATTTCACCTCATCAGTCAGTGCACTGCACCTCCAGCGTCTCCCGGCCTCTGGTCAGCTCCAGCTGGACGTTCTCCTCCGCCAGGTTGCGGGCGTGCTCCTCCGCCTGCAGCCTCTGCTTCAGGGTGTACTGATCACAGCGGGAGGCCAGCGCGATCTGGGAGAAGGCCGTCTGGGACCAAGAACATTCATCTCACATTGCAGATGTTATGTTGGGTTTTAAGTTGTATTCTTTATGGTTGAAATTATAATACCATTTTAATTGAGACATTTAGATATTCAGCACAAAACCAAGAAGTGAATTCTTTCAAATCCAGAGACAGACAAGTTGAACATTACAACTTAAATTTAAAGGATAGGCGCACAGCTGCCCGTATGAACATTGAAACAGGTTCTTGGTTGTTGTAAGCATTCCTCCTGTTCATACAGGCCTTTAAAATACATTTTAATACACTGCTGCACAGGAGGACTGTAGGTGTTGTCCCCCCATCTTCACTTACATTAAAAGAGCTTTAAGAGATCTATTAATAGAAACAATTATTACAAGCAAAACCTGTTGCTAAATGGTAAACCTATCATTTAAAAGCAACATACAAACATGAGCACATGTAATATATGAAGTACATTGAAATGCACATGTAGACTAGTAAACAAAGAGGAAAAAACAGCATGTAAAGTATACCATGGGGACCTTACCTCCAAATCTTTCTCTGACAGCTCCATACTGTCACAAATCAGCGATGAAAAAGCAGATGAACTTGTGTTATTAATGCTATCACATACCACGATAAGCCTGTGTGGCAGATACATATCACGGTGAGTCACCTGTCGAGGCCGACACGCTCTATGATGGACAGCTCGTTCCAGCTTGTGATTGGCAGCTCCTCTTGACTGGTTTCTGATGAGACACAACCCAGTTTAAATGCACAGCCATGATGCTGCTTCCTGGACTTTGTGTGAACGTTCTGCAGCCGTTACCTTCATCACTGTCCTCACTGTCCAGCATGGTGGACGGGTTGTGGCTGTTGGCTTCTGCATCAGGCTGAAATTAGTCAGAAACAGAGATCTCTACTACTTAAAGATACAATCATTACATTTAAAGTGGTAATCAGGTGGGACAGCTGGGAGATTATTTGACTCACCTGAGCGGTCATCACTACTTTCACTTCTGTTTTCTCAAGAACAATCCAATTGTCTTCCTCAGGTTAGAAACAGATTAAATCATTCAAATCCTCTTCAGTCAACTCTGCATGAGTCATTGTTGCAGGAAACACAAATATGTTTGTTTCTGTCCGGGTTGCTCCTGTTGCCTTTCTCCTCTGCTGAGAATAGATAATCCTATTAAGAGATCCACAGTCAAACCAGAGCAGGACGACTGCCCCAAGAGGCTCATGGGTAGCCGTGGCTTTACCTGTTGCTGTTTTTATCTTTGGTAAATAAATGCAGTTGTCCCAAGTGATGAATCAGTTGCATCTCTTCCCATCCGTCTCCCCGGCCTTTGAAGGAAATACAAGTCCCAACTATTATAAACTTCACTGAATCCAAACACTTCAGACCAAAGGAGTATGCAACTATTCTAATTGGACAACATGACACATAATGTACAAGACCCAACTCGTTATTTCCCATTATTTGTTTGACATAATTAAAATGATCAATGATTTTTTGCAAGTCATACAATATATATTTAATATAGTGGTTAATGCATCTTTTGTTTGGCTGCTGAAGGGCCCCACTAATAAGGACAGTCGATTCAGAACATCAGCAATTATTACTTATTTTTCTCCTGAAAATATATTATTCAAGACAGTTAACTAAAACATTTAAATTGGAGGGATAATTCAGTGTTAAAGCACAGAGGAAACGCCATGTTTGATCTTCACATTAACTAGACGGGCTAATCAGAGACGTAGTAGCGTTGTGCCCCAAAAAAATCTGTAACTAGAAAGGTCCCTTTGAAAACTACTTAATAGACTGACCGTTGAAATGTTTTGAACTGAAACTCAAAATACTGAGGCATCCATGATGATTACACAATGAAAAACAAAACTTTATCTGACAAAAGAAAAACTCTTACAACTGTTATTTTGGAGCGTCTCCACATTTTTATTATTAGAAAAGCTGTCTTTTAGTAGAGGCGTTGGGGTTTGCCCATGGTGCTCTTGACGTAGAGGGCACGCACGTTCTGCCAGTTCTTCTTCAGCAGAGACACAAGGAAGTTGACGGCGAGGTGGATGTTGTACACCAGCTCATCCTCCGTCATCTTCACGTGTCCTACAGCAACAGCCAGACACAGCACCTACAGCACAGTGAGGGTCATTAGAGTCAGGAAACCAACGGCCAGTCAAGTACAACTTCAACGTTCACAACAGTAAAATAACTATGGAGGCATCAACCCAATATTAGGTAGTCCAGGCAGTCTGAGCTTTGGTTATCTGTCGATATCGAGTACCGGACATATCCAGTTTTTAAATTCACGAGCTGTATGCCTCACTGTGTGGAAGTGAGGGTCATTTCTTTAGTGTGTACGGCAACATGAAAATATAACAAAAACATAGATGGTTTTACTGAATTGATGTACATTATTAAAATAATGAAGTGACACCAGTAACTTCAAATTAAGGAACAATTCAAAAGTAAACCTTTCAACTTGATCAAAATGTAAACAGCATACAAGTCAGTATCCGTGTCAATAAATCCCAAATAACCAGTGAGGTGCCATAGAGTTTCTTTTTATAGTCAAACATTGCCAAGCGTACCTTCTTCATCTGGAATTTGATGGTGGATTTGACCTCATCCACCTTGGTGTTCAGGTTCTCATTGTGGGTAAGCAGGGAGGGGAACTTGCCAGCCTTGTTCAGTCCAGGACCCAGGATACGAGGGATCTGCTTGATCAGAGACTCAGAGGCCAGGAAGGCATCGTACTTTTTGGCTGGAGGAAGTAGTGAGAAACGCTAATGTTACAAAAACAACAACCTGCAGGACTTCATTCAAATCAGGCGTTTGAAGTCACTTCGTACCGAGCTTCTTGACCATCTTCTTGTTCTTGTTGAGCTTCTTGAGAGCCTCGATGTCCATGTGTGGCAGCTCAGCAACTTTGGCTTCGTCACAATGCTGCTGGTCTCCCAGGACGCACACGGAGAATTTGGGCCTGGGGAGAGTCTTCAGCCTGCAGATTTACAAAACGGTTAAGAGATGCGGCTCACAAACCCACATCCAGCACGAGGGCATCAGTTGGCAGTAAGGCAGGGTATGGCTGAGCGTAAACATGCTCATAGTCTGCATTTACGGTGGCTCACATGTGCTCTTCTCTAATGCATACATCATGACATACAGGCCAATTAATTTATACTCATTCTGGTTTACAAATTCATTTGGTAAATCACATGGAAACTAGAAGTAATTCATTTTAGGAGGAAACATTTTCTCTTCTCAAAAGTCTCAAATACTCTGCCATCTCCAAATGACCCCGCCCTCATTTTACTATGTAATAGAAGACATCTTACCCATACCACCAGTGTGGCCGGTGTCCAGCTGACCTCTTTGGTTACATAATAATTGGTCGGCTAGAGGACATGAACCTAGCAGCTCAGCCACTCAAAGCCTCCCCTCATGTTTTAAGACCCAGGGTAGGGGTCCGTCTGCTTCACTTCCACCAGCCAGGCTGGGTCAGCTCAGTCAGACTACCCAGAGTACTTCTCCATGTCTGCCCCTGGCCTGTCTGGACTTTTGTCTTTCATTTTTAAAGATGTCAGCAACTAATTGCCACGTGACAGGCTGTTTATATCATCAGACAGGGCTGGAGGCGCACAGGGAAAAGGTCGGGTGAAACAGCAAAAAGGTCGAACCTGACTGTGCCGGAGAAACGCTTGTCCTTCTGGGGATCATAGTTTTTCAAGCTGATCTGCAGCTCCACAGACTCTGTGAACCTAAAAACAGACAAAGTTACACGTCGGCTCCCATTCATTCATCTCAAGGCACAAGTGTCACAGGTTTTAACAGCTCCCACACGTGAACTCACTTCCTTGATTTGGTCAGAGAGCCCTGCAGGACCTCCTTCACTGCTTCATACAACGTATCCCTTGAGACCTTACTGCAACATAAAAGGATATTAAGGCAATTATTAGTCGAACCGCTACCGAAAGCCCGCTACTTCCGTTGGACTACGGTGGGAACATCATCATCGCAAAATGGGTGGGAAGTAAAAAAAATGTTTAAATAAATATCATCTGAGAGAGCTAATATAGACATCGGATGCGAGATGGTTTCCTAAAACACACGTTAAACGTGTGGATGCCGGTGGATTGTATCTGGTGTCCTGACGTTACAGCCGCAGATGAGCCGGTGCGTCACGTCACGTTTAGCTTCATCAAACTACGAATAACTGCACTAAATACCACAACTTCAGCCAACAATAACAACACGTAAGTCTTAAACGATTATTACAGTACGTATAAATGTGGAAAGTTTATTTGTTTCACATATATTAGTTATCTTGAGCCTGACCTCATTTTTGCGGCTCGTCCCTCTCGACTCGCTACGTTGAAAAGAGAGAGCAGCCGGAAGTTACGCGCAATAAAAGCGTCCGTGTGATTACGTCATCAAAAAGCGCTGAGGACTGTTTTTTCTCTCCCAACTTTATTGAGAAAATTAAACACGTTCAATACATGGATTATATATGTTCCTGTTTTTATTATTTTTATTAAAAGAGTTGCAGTTAATCATCATAGTATAGATATATTTTGAACAAAATAATTTAAATTGTACAGCAAATAACATAATTTCAGAAAAAGTTAAAAACTAAAATCCTAAAGATCTGCTAATTTGAAATATCTAAATAATCTTTTTTTTGTCAACTACGTATTCAAGTTTGACATATTTGGATAGTCAAGTATTTTTTAAATATTCAGAAGTATAAAAGGAGGGTTGTCATTCAAGCCATATAATTTTATGAATAAACTAAAATATTAATCAAATTAAGTATGTAGGTTTTACCTGAATAGAAATGGGAATTGTTAAAAGTGAGTGATATATCAATCTTAGTCATGAGAGTATGATATATTTTTCTCTTTTTGAAAATATTTCCTCTAAAAATGAACATTAGAACAATCTAACGCATGTTCAATAGTGTCCCATTTTCACAAGAAGTGCATCTGCTGTTTACAGTTGTGAGGAAGTGACAGATATAAGCGTAGGCACAGGAGTACACACATCTATCTAAAATATAAAATAATGACTATGTATAATATTTAACTCTGTTGCTTAACTTGAATTTCTAATCCTTTCTAATTCCTTTAATTATTAAATACATATTTGCTGTATGAACATTATGACATGACAATATAGCCTGTGTGCGCTGTGCTCAACAAAATAAATGGACAAAAAAAGAGTTGATAACAATAATATCATGGCACCTTTCAAGAAGGCAGTGTAGTTCAGTGCTTTACAATAAAGTGATGAAACAAGAGAATCAATTAAAACGGGCAACAGAAACAAGATTGCAACACATCAAAGTTGAGAATAAAACAAAGGAAGAGTGAAACTTAATTAAAGGCAATGTTGAATAAAGGCATTACCAACCTACGTCTCTTAATTCCATGGTTAACAGTTTAAAAAAAAAGCTGCTGATTTTGTGTGATAGTTTTTATTTTAAAAGCAAAGGATCTAAGAGGCTGCGGGATTATAAAATGACAGAATTGGTAATGTAGGCGTGTCCCAAACCATTAGGATCCTTGTAAACAAATATAAGAATGTTAAAATCAATCCAATAAGATACTGGGAGCGAGTGAAGGTTCAAACTGGTGCAACACTCTTTTTTGTTCTAGTTCTACAAACTTGGTAGCAGAGTTCTGAATTGATTGTAGTTAATCAATGGATTATTTTTTTTAATATATGTGGAGAGCATTACAGTAGTTTAACCTACTTGAAATAAAATCATGACCGGGAATGGGAAGAATCTTGAGGTCCCTTTATGTAATATCTAGAATCAGTTTCACAGCTTTTGCACAAATGTTTTTTTTCTTTGTTTAGTTTTTCTGTACTCCTTTTTATTGTGTGCCTTTGGCACGTTGTTAAGATGAACTTCTTAGTTACTTGGTGGTCGAGGTGGAGATAATTAGAATCACAGCATAATACATAACCATGCACCATATTTTACAAGACATCAGTTTGTAAGTAAAATCTGAATCTACTATTGCTTTCAAATAATTGTATTGTGAACAATACAATTATGCATCTCTTAATTCCATGGTTAAAAAAAAAAAAGCTGTTGATTTTATTTGTGTGGTAGTTTGTATTTTAAAAGCAGAGGATTATAAAATGACAGAATTAGCAATGTAGTAGTGTGCTAAATCAAAAAAAAAAAAAAAAAAAAGCGTAAAAGGTACAATAATTCCCATTGAAATGTAGTGCAGTTGAGGTTTAAGGAACACTTAATGAAGTATTCAGCTCAAGGACCGTAACATTGCATGCAAGTACAGTTAAGTAAATGTATTTCTTATAGACACCTCGGGGGGGAATTGTGATCTTTTTCGTTGTCAACCTGGTGGGATAAGGTGCTTCATCGTCAAGTAAATATTGCCAAGAGCTGGACGAGAACTTATTCAAACTGTTTTATTAACATTTACTAGACAGAAGAAAATTCATGTGTGTGTGATTCTTTTCAAAGCAGCTTGGAGAGACTTTTTCAGGAAGGTCTCATTTTCTATCAGGCAGCCTTGCAGGGAGTGTTTGTGCGCAGCAGTCATCTGGAAAAACATTAAAACACATGCAGAAAGGTGAACACTATATTTCATCCACTGCTCTGCCATTGTGCATGACTTAATGTACAAACTTACATGACTGTTATATTTGGTGAGGACTGTTAGCATCATTTTGGCAAACTTCACAGACTTTGTGAATTGAGGACCCTGGCTGAGGAGCTGTTCGCTGAACTGTGTGAACAGTTCTTCACTGAAGTCAGGCTGAAAAAAACAGAAACAGGCAACTCAATAACAATGAATATTCGGACAACGTGGCCTTGGAGCACTTTCACCATGAATAAACACATTTTCCTCTTACCTTGGAGTCTAGCAAGCTGTGGATAATGGAGAGCACAGCCTCAGTCCAAGATATTTTGAATGTCATTCTAGGGGGGGTGGTAAAAACACTGCATAAACACTCAACTAATAACCATTCTGTGCTTATTTGACTTGTTTGGGCAGTAAATACATAATCTAAATGTTGGATCTTACTGAAGCACCAGCAGTCTGTAATGGGAATCCAGACAGCCTTCTATCAGTCTGTTTAGCAGCTCAGCCTGCGAGTTGCCTGAAAACAACGCAAAGTTCAAAATAGAGGATCAATTGCTGTTCTGGCCAAGAGGTGAGGAACAAGGTCAAACCTTCAAAGCATCCGTCCTGTTACTATGTACTTGAACCACTGGATCCATGCCAGCTGCTCTGTAACTGACTGAGCCCCCTGCAACGCTAATAACTGACAACTGCACCAAGTCGTAGCTTAACCTTTTCCTCACCCATGTTCTTTTCCTCTAGAACTGGTCCGATCAAAGCGTGGCATGTTGGTCTGGGATAGCGGCTACAGAGTGACGTCACGGCATTGACTAAACATCTGGAGGCCGGTTCTGACAACGATAGGACCTGCAGTAAAATTATATCCGGTCAGTCTCAAACACAGCAACACATTTTCTCTTTTTTGCATATCCAGTGATGGACCTTCTGCAGCAGGAGGCTCTTGATGAGTGTTGCTGCCGTGCTGTAGCTGAAGTCCAGAGCAGGAGCCAAAATACTGCTGCACAGGTTCGGCAGAGTTTGCTCCGGTAAGTCAGGCAAACTCAGCATGCTGCATAACACCTCCACCTAAAGAGAGGGTGAGACGTGAAATTAGACTTTTTATGGCCCATCAGCAAGCATCAGATTGGTCAAAATGGTATTTTTGAATTTCGAGGACATACTTGGCCGCGGTCACAGTCGTAAAACACTTTGAACACATCCATTGAGCTCTGGTCCCACTGCAGACGGACAATATAAATTATATTAACAAATGTGACTCAGTCCGTGCTGGTTTGAAGAAAGATTTCTTACCTCCGTCTGACTTTCCAGTAATTCTTTTATTTGAAGAACAGAGGCCTAAAAAAGAAAAGTTAGAAAAAAGTTGAGGTATTGTTACTAAACCCAACTTGTATGAAAAGTAATAGGTCTGATTAGTACAATAGATTTAATCACTTTGAAACTTATATTAAAATAATTGAGTTGTTAAATGATGTACATCTCAGTGAAGACTGAGTGTCTCTGCCGTAGAAGTATGGTCTGTACCTTTAAATGTTCAGGCAGGGTTTCACATGGACCGTCTGGTGCTGCCTGTAGTCCTTCACCAAGGGTTCCTGCTGGAGCCTCACTTTCAGTCTCTTTGGCGCTCTGTTCTTCCACATCGCAATGTTCACTACCACAGACGTCCATCTTCATCCGTTTACTCTGCAGTCCCGTTTCCTCACAATCAGAGTCGAGAGTGACAACGCTGCCCTTTCTTTTCCGTTGTGTCCCCAGCTCTGATGAACCACATGCATGTTCAGAATCAGCGTCTACTGTTGGACCGCTGAAGCACATGGCCCACCCTCCGGTCTCACCAGAACCAACCAAATGCTTTGACAGCACCGCGAGTCTCTGGCTGCACAGTGGAGTGTACACAGGGTGGTCAACGTGGGTCCCAATGGTTCTTTCAAGTTGTCTAACCAGAGCCATGACCCAGGGGCTTGGATGAGGGTCCTGGCTGAGGCATTTGAGAAGACGAAGAACAGTGTTCCGAGGAAGAACCGAGTGGACCAGATAGATGAAGGAGAGCAGGTTGTGTTTGAATAATGCTGGGAACAGGCATACCAGGGGTTTACTATAATAGGTGAGAGGGGACAAAATGGGTGTGAGGCATTGGGCTGTGACATAATAGTTGATGTCCACAATTTGTCTTAGGTTAGCACTTATGGTCTTAACTTAGGACATAACTATGACTTCTCAAACAAAAATGCATTCACTTGTTAGTTGCATACAGGCACAGTGGTAGGACAAATATGTCAAAGTAGTTAAGCACTTAAACAGCATATAGCAGTGGAAGTCCAGCATTCAAACCCCTACTTAGGGCAAACTGAAGTTTAAAAACACTGTTTAAGTAAAATCTTTTCCTCTGAAAAGCAGTGGAATATAAGTAGATAAAGTACCAATATCTGACAGATATGAAACAGCATGAAACCAGGGCTAACAAATGTGTGCACTGATTCTACATTGAAGGTTCCAGCACTTGTAAACCGTTGTTATAGCAACATCAATGTATTAGCTTTAGTGTTGCTCAAGTACAGTCTAGCAGAAATAAGGTTCCCAGTCCTAAAGAGACCGGGTGTCAGCGACCTTTACTCCCAAATGGGCCTTACACGTGTTTTACAGAAACCTAGTGCGGTTACTTGCACAGTCAGCGGCTGGGCTTCAGTCTGCGGAGAGGTCACTTCGTCTTGGCACAGGGTCTCCATGAAGTGAGACAGCGACATGTCCGGGTTGACTCGCTGCTGCCGGTGGAAGACGTCCAGAGCCCTGTGGGCACCGGAGGGTCCACACAGAAGCGACCGGACCAGCAGCTTCGCCTGTCCGTCAAACCGACTCAGAAACATCCCGGCCTAAAGAACCGCTACAAGCCTCACCACCTGCCTGCACCGCCAAGTTTTGTTGACATGTCTTCTTCGCGGATGTCATTTCACGAAGTTTGTGCGTCAAACCGCCACCTAGTGGTGAAACTCAGGAGCAACAAATTCTGGCCCCTCAGAGCAAATCTTATAACTTTGAAATGTAAATAAAAACAATACCTTTTCAGTTAGACAAAATGTGAAGCAATGTTTTATTTTTACAACTTTTTTTAAAAGAAATAAAAACTTACATTTCATATTCTTGCCAAAACTAGGAAAAGGTTTCTCATGACATTTATCAGTAGTGGACATTAGCAAGAAGGGGGTACAGCATACTTTTTATCTAAAGACAATTAAAACTATCATCCACACACTTTAAAAAGATCAAAATGTTGCAAATTTCTAGGAGAGAAGTCGGAATTGAGCACTCCTATTAGAGGTTATAGGAAAATTAACAACTTGCAACATGTTTGAAGCACTATGGCCACAGGAGCAAAATAAATCCAAACTAGAAGGGCCACAATATCACTAGGCAGAAGGGTCACATCTGGTTTGCTTCCATCTAGAACAGGAGCAGATAACAATGCGCCACAGAGAGCCAAGTGTACACAAACTCATTACCTAACAAACTGCATCAGGTGAATTCACAAGTTAGTCCCCCTCAGGTTGAAGGAGTGCTAGTTTGTAAAATCACCTGCTGTAGTGAAACTAATTAAAAACCAACACACAATGGTGCATGGTTGACATCATGGATCTTGTTCAAGTGAATAATTCAATACTGACAAGAGTCAAACAGCCTTGTATTTTTCTGGGGGTAATTGTATAATTAAGACCCCATGCAGTGGTTTCAGGAACCGACAAGACGGAAAAGGCTCAGGCACCATACTCTTCAGATAGATAAAAGGGGAGGCCAACATCGTCATCGTCTTCGTCCCCGAGAAGGGTCATGGCTATGAAAAGATTAAGTAGGTCGACACCATCGTAGTCTTCATCTTCTTTATAATACTGTTTAGCAAGAAACAAATGTAAGGGAAGAGTAAACACATACCGGTGGTGAGAGCTGGAGAACATAACATCAATTATATTTACCGGAAATGACCCGTAAGCGGTAGGTTTGTCATGCCGATAAAGGCACTCCGTTTTGAAGGGGCAGCGTCTGTACCGGGTGTAGTAAGTGCAACTTTTCAGACTAGAGTTGCGAGACAAGACAGAAGAGGGAGGTTTCAGTTGCATGTGGTCATTTCTCAAAACAAAATTGCAAGACCAATGCTGGCTGATGCTTTGAAATCCAATCAGGGCAAGCCCCTGAGAAATGAGTCACATGTACCATCGTTGCTTTACACCTTAAGAATGATCCCTTCTCATTATGGATAGTAAGAAACGCGTCTGGCTTCAGACAGATTTATTTTAGACCATCTTCATTTATGGAATTTGAAAACTATTAAATACTCTGAGTTTCAGATCAGAACCAAGTTTTGTCCCTCAACACAAAAGCATGAACACTGCCGAGTTCTGAAGTTAAAGAGCGAATAAAAGCAGGACATGGACGGAGTGTCATATTGAGACTGATTTGTCATATACACGTGACAATCAGTCCGACATGGACATTTAAAAAGGCCAGTAGCGTTAGACCCAGCTGTACGTTTAGTGCCATAATCAAAACTGAATCTCACAACATACCGGAATTTCTCTTTGAAGGCAGCAATTACGCTTTCCTTCGCTTGTCCTTCAACCCAGCGTGCGCTTGGCATGTAAAAGGCCGACCGCACGCGACAATGTGGGCAGCTCCTGAGGAATTATCATTAAACACCAATGTCAAGTCAAATCCTTTACACGTGTTGTAAGATGCAGTTAATATGACAATATGTTACTTAAACTTACTTCACTACCTCTGGACTGAGGTCTTTTGTTTTCCTCCAGGTCATGATGCATTGTAAACAGAAGGCGTGATTGCAGTTGGGCAAGATTCCAAAAACAGGGTTCCTTGGATCCGTGTTTTCATATACAATGTCCATGCAGATGCCACAGGTCACACTTTTAATCTGGGGGAAGGCCGCCGTTTTCTCGAGATTCCCTTGGGAACTGAAGGCTGCAGCAGCTGCACCATCCTCCATTGTCTCATTGGAAGTCTCCTTGACACAGAAACTTGAAAGTCAGTACAAGTAGAGTTCAACTTTGTTTGAGTTACTAATACGGCCTGTATAAAGAACACATAATTAGGCAAACCTGCTCATTTCTTCCATCACATGCTTGAGCAATTTCTGAGCTATGGAGTGATTCCCAAGAAGCGCTGTCAGTATCTGTAAAGAAAAAGTAATTAGTGTGGAGAACTGCCAACCAAGATCAGTGTCATCTATGAAAACAGCCAATACCTTGGGATTGTTCCTCAGCAATATCGGCAGTCGGGAGTCTAATGCCGTGTTGAGGATTTGAGATAACCGGCAACTGTGATCTGTTGCATTCCTGCCTGGACAGAAGCTCGGCCTGCAGAAGAGCAGGCTCGGACCCTCTTCTGCCAGGTGGACCGTAAGCCACTCTAGAGGAAACCGTAGGCACTGAACCTCTTCTTCCAGCAACCGCTGTGTCAACTTCAGGTTGACGGACATGGAGATACCTAGCAGGGGAAAAATATTAAATATCCAAAGTAATGTGTGCAGGACATATTCCCTCATTTAATTACATGCAACTGAGGGATGTGCCAATAGAAAGCGTACCTGCAGTTGTCACCATACCAGCATCCACCTTTCCGAAAGTACCTACATATTTCGGATGGTGGTATAACTGGCAAGTCATGTCGGTAACTACATCTTGAACCAAATCTGCAAAAGCCATTTGCGAAACGCCTGTAATGAAAGAGGAGAATGAACTTCTACCATGCAACGTTAGAAACAAAAGCAGCATATTTTTACATAACTGCAGGTCGATTCAATGCATATGTGCATAATTCATTTTTTAAAGTGTGAGGGTTGGTTAGCCTCACTGGTGTCAAAATATAAGACCTCTGCTTTTAGGCCCCAAGTTGGTCAAGGCATCGAGTTGTAAAGTTAACTTGAAAGTCTTAGTGTTGTCTCCCGTGAGTAAAATCGAATATTTAGAAACAGTTACCAAAGCCGAACATCACACGAAAAAAAGCATGTAACAGCTAACCTAAATGAATGAAGACACAAGTAAATGCATTTAAGACCAGTTAGTGGATCTAGAAATTACATCCAGGAGTCCGGGGCGCTAAAGACAGAACTTTTGAGCGATCGTTTGAACGACTACACCGGTTAACGTTTAGGCTAATGTTAACTTGTGTTCTACGAAATGACACTAACGTTACATACAAATATATACACAAATTAGTTAGCGTTCATTTAGTAAGTCATGTCCAGAGAGTTTAATTAATGATGTCCATGTTAAATGTAAGCAACAGCTGAAGCACGGGGCTGTCAACGAGCGGTGGTGTTGCCGTTAAACAACGTCAACTGTCAACAAGGACGCTCAACTGCTTCCTTGATACCTGTCGTTTCTAATGACTCCACGCAAACGCTCTCAAACACAAACAAATAATTAATGCTTGTTTTATCATCAACTAGCTTAAGCTATTTCAATCGGTTACAGTCCCTCTTTCCGCTACAACGTACACCTTTTAGTGCGACAGCGGTTGAAAGTAGCTACGCTTCTCGGTGGAAATAACAGACAAGTCAGTAACGTTTCTCCAGATCAGAGCAGCCACTTCCCCATTATTTCGTTCACTTTAATGGGATTATAAACAAACAACCACCGCTTACCTGCAGATACTTCCATCCGGGACAGCGTCCATCCTCCGTGTCCTTACAGCATGCCGCCAAATACTCTCCATCTCACGGTCTAAATAGCCGGCAGCCGGTCCCTCGTCCCAATTAGCCGAGCAACGAGCCAATAGGAACGTGACGTTGACGTTTGTACATGACGCGTTCAAAGGCCTCTTAATTAGTCGGAACCAGCCCAACGTGTAATTGGTGATGTTAATCACACCAGCCGTGTGTTGGACATGCATCTGTCTCTCTTTAGAAATAAGTAGAACATCAGCGGTATTTCTAATGAATTTTATCAGTGAGATGTAACTAGACGAGATCTGCAGATGTTTTACACGTGACTGTAAGGACGAAATTATTTCAAGTCTTATTCTGAGAACATGTATGTCAATCCCAATCACTTAGACAGACATAGAGGTAGTTTACATCAACTTTTTGGTGTACTTTCTCGCTTTATCCATCCACACCCGTTTGCTACCGCACATCAGCCAATATATATCAAATTTGCAAGTGTATCAATAGCAAGAATTAAGGCAACTATAACAAATGTCAGCGATAAGATGAAACAGTGGAATAATGTCAAAGATCATACATTAGAGGTAGATGAGGTACATTAGAGGGATCAAGACAGATTAAGAGCACAAGAGGAGATTTCTGAAGGTGGCCTGTGCGCACCAGAGCTGTCATGCTGAAGTCCATTCTGAGTGAAAACAGTGGGGGGGGGAAAAGTCCTACAGAATCTGAGGGGAAGGAAAACAGCTGGAAACTTATGATTCTTGGCTACAGTACTGAAAGGCTGTTACACACTTTGTGGCTCTCCTAACAAGACAAATCCGTACACAAAGAGGGTGGTGATCTAGGACTGTGGTTATATCTTGTATAAATACATGAGTGCTGGATGCTGATTTCTTATCATCAATGTTCCCAATAATGACAATGTGGTACATTTCGCTGGTTTTAGGTCAATCCTGCTAAGGCGTGAAATCCCAATTCCTTCTCAAGGAAACGTTTGTTGGTATGCTCAACAATATATTTGGAACAACCTAAACTAAACAGGCAAGCATGTAATATGAAAAAACACTTAATAAGTAAAACAAGATGATAATTCATGTTTTGCCCTTACAAATATGATTAACAATTACAAATAATTAGTAACATAATTACATAAACTACCCTTAAAATGGCAAATTAATGATCATTTGCAGAGAAAAAACATGGGGTCCCTTGAACTTTAATGGGTTATGTGTTTATAGTGTCAGTTTAGAGACAAAATCTGTGCAGCATAGTCCATTAGTTACCACTTGGGTAGATTGCTTAGGACAAAACCTGTATAACTTGGATCTCCATATTTATTGAAAAATTAAAACGGTATTGCACAGACAGCTGCTTTGAGAGAGCTCTACACTGCTGGAGCCAGCCCAGTTCGTGTTCAATTAACCAAATGGCAAAGTAGCGGTCATTGATGATGGTGATGGTGATGATGATGATGATGATGATGAAAACAAAAACCAATTTGTGCACCTTCAGCTTTACCAAAAGTCTGAGAACAATCACTCTATCAAAGACAATGGCATCATAAGAAACTCTTGCACAGTACAAACCTTACGGCTCTTTTATATTTCAACTATGCCATTGGTGTAAGAACCTGAAATTCTTTCCCTTCACAAACACAGAGCCGAGGGGAGTGAGGAGCAACTCTCTAAAATCTGCTCTGGGGTCAGCTTTGCTATTAGAATGTAACAGGAGCAGCCTCGGTGAGAAAACAAATCATTCTCTCTGTTAAGTGACCGTTGTGGGAAACTAGGACTTTCAGCAAATGATTCCAGATGCTCATCTCTCTCTCACACACTCACACTCACACTCACACACACACACACACACACACACATAACTGTGCTGAGGGTATTGCTGACATTAAGAAGACTTTCCTGATTGTGTTAGCTCTGCCACGTCACTTTGCCTCATCTGCACGTTAAAATCCATGCCAGTACGTGGAACAGTGCTTGTACTGAATGCAGTGTAGTATCATGAATGTAAATTCAGTCTGTAACAGTATTGCTAAAAGCAGTCTGTGCTGGGGAATACTAATACATGTCTTTGTAGATCTCCTGTAGTAGAGGGTGGAGCGAAGTCTCCGCCTCTGTCTTTTTGATCTTTTGGACAAGCTGAACGTTCTCAGTAACTAGCTGACGAAGGTCGGCCATCTTCTGGAGCAGCTTGGGGAAGAGGTAGGCTGAGTCAGAGTGGTTTGCTTGTAGGTGGAGGTCCAGGGCCTGGAGGATGTTGTCCTGACTCTGCTCCACCTGTCTTACGTTCATTAGGCCGGGACGATCTGAAGAAGAACAAGAAATGACGGACACCTTATGATGAGTCATAATTTACGCAAAGCAAACATATATACGGTTTCTGCGGGGTTCACCAAGTTACATAAAAAAAAAATTATTCCTTTCTAATGACACGTACAAAGCAATTTAACAACTGTTTCAAAACCCTACAGACCAAAGTATGAAGGAAAACCAAAAGGGACAAAATGGGTGAGAACATATATTTTTGTAGAAGTATATAGAAATAATTTCAGAAGATATCATTCATAGAATAATGCAACCTGGACCCAGCATGCATTGTTGGATTAACCAATTAAAAAAAAATTAATTCCTTTAAATTGATGTATTTGACTTGAAAGTTAACATTGATTGAGTCGAACAGCGCCTTAGCAACGACAGTGTCTGCTTCAGGTCTTATGGTGCTTTCTTCCAACAGCCCGCAAAGGAAAAATAAAAATGTTAAGACTGAGAAAATATTTAAGATGTTTTTAAATAAAGTGTCAGGTGGTTTTAGACCCTTTTCAGACATTTTTTGAGGACACTATTAATGTAATACGTTTGAAGACTTCTCAAGACCAGCAGATACCTTGAACATAACAAAAAGCAAATATGACATTCTTCATACTTCACCAGAAAAATTAAATCTCACCTCCACAGAGAATAATGGCAGCAACAAACAGGGCCAGGTCACTGTCATCCAGCTCCAGAGCATTAAACTTGACAGCAAACTCAAACTTGGGCTCCATGATCTCACTGAAGGGCTTTCTTAAGCTGCGCAGGAACTCCCTGGTCACAAAGCCTTTACCATTGGCCACCAACAGTCCATCTTTGTTCATGAGAGAGGGCAGCATGGCAAAAATAGCCTCATGCACACCATACTTCAGCAAAGTCACCTGGAGAGAACACACAGACAATTGTACATTAGTGCCTACAATAAACAGCCACATCTACATAAGCTTACTGTGGAGCACAGTAGACGGCCATTCACCTGGTCATTAAGGTAGAGGTCCACAAACCCTGGAATGCTCTTGGCAAACTCAGTGAGCTCTCGCACCGTCTCAACGGTGGTGCATTGGCAGCGGTAGAACACATGAACCCCAATCTCCTTGGTAAGGGGCGCACCTTGAATCAGCTGGCTCCAGACCAAACCACCTTCTGCCTTCCAGAGTGTGTCCATGTCATAGATCACAAACGGCTAAACAGAAGACAAGAATCAATGTCTAGCGGATTAGCATAAAACACAAGAATGCATTATATATATCAACGGCTAGTTTGTAGTTATCTTACATATTTTCAGACTAGGCTTAAAACCAGAAAACGTCTGACTGATTAAAACAATAGAGTATGGAGTTAAGGGTCAGAGTCCCAGTTCCCTATTTCCATATATTAATATATCTGTAAAACCAGTACTAAGCTGTTCTAAGAATATAACGTACCGAGGTGCTGCTGGTTTTTCCCGACAGGATGCTGCGGGCCCTCTTCTTGGTCATAACGAGGTTTTTCAGGTAGGCTGCGTTGACTTGTTTGGCCAAGGTCTTCAGGTCTGAGCCACCTGGTTTGCTCAGGTTAATTTCTTCAGCAAGCAGGCCTGCCACCAGCTTCTTCCTCTCCGCCTCAGGCATACGTCCATATCGGATCGCTGAGCAAACACACACACACACACACACATGCTGGTCTTATTTTGAGCGAATATTTCAGGAGTAAATCCCTAAGCATGGATTCTGAAGGCTTTTTTCTTTTTGGAACCGGTTCCTAGTTAGCAAAACACTTTTGTAAATACAACATTGAGTCCTTATTCTTAATTCGCCATCACCTCAATAATACCAGAGAAACATGTTTTAAAAGTGCATGAGACTACAGAAAAAAATGGTTATTGTTTTCTCTTGCACAAACACATTTTACTCTTCAAGCATTTATCAATGCCAATCAATAACAAGTTAACATCCACTGGAGCTTGAGGTTCCCTGTCACCTCCCCCCAAACAGAACTAACAAAACAATATGTGAAAAAATGCCAAAGGAGATTAGCAATGAATTGAAATAATTGAGCAGGTTTCTTATCAGCTATAGATTGAATCCAATTCTTAAAAAGTAAACTATTCTCAGTAACTTACATTGACATTCAAGTCATGGAATTGTAAAGTTATTTTAATCATTTTAAATAACATTTAAATTATGGATAGGGTTATTTTTGCTCTCACCATCATGCGACATTCCCAAAGACAGGCACTTCTGAAAGCGACAATATTGGCACTTGTTACGATTCTTCTTCTGAATCTTGCAGGAACGCTCACAGCGATCATATTCCAGTTTCATTCGCACGGTTCGACGGAAAAAGCCCTGAGTGAGAAACAAAGCAACTGGTTCAGCAACTCATATGAGATGGTACAAAACTGCTCTTATCGAGCTTTGTAATCTTACTTGGCTATTCTGTTGTGATGCACACTGTATTACCTTGCAACCCTCACAGGCATGCACCCCATAGTGAAAGCCAGAGGCCTTGTCCCCGCAGACCTTACACTCCACGCTGATCCCAGACCCTGTGCTGTCTCCCTGGCCAAGACGCAGCTGTTCTGACAGCGAGGGTGACGAGGTATGAGACAGGTCTGAAAAAAAGAAAAAGCATGAATATTGACGTGGCAATCTCGAAGATTTTCAGTGGAAGAAATGACTGTGAAGTCATTCGAGGTAGCACAATGGTGATTGAGCCTCTTGGCCACTGTTGAAAATATTGCAAGATGTATATATATCATAAACTGGGTATCTGTGGTGACATTCCTGAAAAAAATCCCCCGCTGTAAAACATTTTTTCTCCATTGTGAACACACCAAAAATGGAACTATGCATATAATTTGAATTTGAACAGCCTGTTCACCCTGCTGCCATCTGGCAAGCGTTACTGAAGTATCCACTGCTATGCCAGCAGACTTTAGAGCAGCTTCTTTCCTCAAGCTTTAAGACACCTAAATGTATCCTTAGTTTTTCTAAATTAGCAAAATGGGACCTAAAGAATTAACTTATAGCCCATTGTTTTCACTCAAATTGAAATTCTCAATCAACCAGGACTAAATTATTTTAAGGATTGCTACTTTAAGGATTGCTCTGTCATTCAATTATGTCTTGCACCATTTCCAATGACTTTTCACAAAGCAAGTCATGAAATACAAGTTTTACCTGTGTAGGTGGAACCTGCACTGCTGTTTCGCTTGCTGTGATTGTTTTCCTCCTTATCCAGACTCTCTTTCTCTTTTTTCTTCTGGTCCCCTTTCAGGCCTTTAGAGGGAGGAACTACCTCCTTCTCCTCTTCATCCTCACTTCCCTTGGCCTTCAACTCTTGCAGGTCTGTCAGTTCTGACACACTTGTCGCCCCACAGCTGTCTGAACCTCCAAACTCTCCCTTGGGTAGCGTCCACCTGACATCAGCTGAGTCCTGGGGGGATTTGGGCTTGCTGTGGCCGTTCACCCTGTCGTGCTGGTCTTCACCCTCTGCTTCCATGGTTGCCGTTTAAGCTGTCTCAGCGGCTCCCCTCCTGTCACGTTGCCATCATAGTTCCACTATTGAAGAATAGAATACTTTGTTTTAAATAAGCAATATTATAATCAAATGAATAATGTAAATGTAATATGTGGATATCATACGAAACAAGAATGACCACATCAGTGTAAACTGGCCTTACAAGTCCACGTCATCTACCTAGCTATTACATCCAGCATGTGAGTGGTTAACAGTCCAAGACCAGTGACCACTCACAGCCAAACTGAGCATTACTCATCAAAACAAGTTGTGGTGCAGAAATGCTCCCCTTAAAGTCAGTTTTTCATACAAGCACATTAATAAAAATGCATATTTAGTTTGGCTATTTAGCTTTAGGTTAGTTAGACATTTATAACTGAAATAAGTGTGACTCTTTGACAGTGTGTTTATTGAGGTTCCCTTTCCGTCCATTACTACTGGTTGTGTTTTTGAGCAGCCTGATGTGTGCTTGATAGTACGGTAATAGGCTTATGACATGACATACACACACTGTCATACACACACTGTGTAGGCACGCATGGATTACCTACTAACTAGGCAATATGAATAGCCAAGAAGGGGACTCATACATGCACTAAAAGTTCACATTTTGAATGAAAATTAATGTGAATACCTTAGCATGGAGGGATATCTATTAAATCCTCTAGTATGGTACATGTTATTGATATATCAATACGATATAATACATTGTCTGTCAAATTAATTGAGAACCGCAAAAATAATCATTATAGCCAATCAATAATGTTTATTTAGTGCTAATGCAGCAAATCTAATAGTTAACAGATGAAGGCACTTTAAAGATCACATGAAAATCTATTATAGCCACGAAGCAGGCCGGCTCATTGGTTAGAAACATGCACACACAATGGTCTTCCACCCTTTCTTACTAATTTTTCTAGGATCAAATCAAAATTACAAAAAGTACCCATCTCCACGACAATAGACGGCCCACCACCCAATAGTACTCAGCTAGCCACAACGTTTGGACTGACAAGTGTGTGTCCTAAACATGCAGTCTGTTTTCCGCTATCTTAAAAAGTAAACTTTGTCTCTATTGCCGCCAGGAGACATCTGTATTATTGTTTGCCTCATTTCCCTGGTAGGGTGCACAGTGTACTTGGGTGCTAAGGGGACAGGGTGCATGCACTATGTACACATTGAGCAGTGTTGATCGCTAGTCGAGGGCAGTAGGGGAGAGGGCTTTGATGGTGAGGGTTAAATATTTGCCCTGCGGCCCCCTAGTGGATTAATCTGAGCATGAATGTAACGTTAGCTGCGCCCGGACAAATCCACGGTGTGTACTTATAACAAATTAACCATTGTTGATTATTAATATCGTTATTAAATGATGGCCCAAAGCGTCAGAAAGTATACACTTTGCTTTCATGAGGTTTAGGGATCAAACCCCTCAGATTGGGGCTGTTTGGGCTTGTCGTCCAGCAGACAACCTGTCACACTAGTTCTCCGAAATATCTTCCAACGCTGCTGATAATGACAGGACTGTAACTGGATACAGGCGTTTGAAACAAGAAAAGTCGGCAAAGTCATCAACATGGCCACTGTCAAACTTTTCAACTCGTGTGAACACAATTTTAAACGTGTAAAAACGTGTCCGCAGCCTGTCGGTCGGCCGTCGAGGAGACTGGTCTCGACCGCAGCTAGTTAGGTTAGCTACTAACCTTGACTACTCGCGTTAGCTGCTAGCTGACCCACATTCCCGGGGTTGCCTTTAAATAACGCGAGCACACTGAACGAGTTGGCTTACCTCTCCCAATACTGCCGCTGGTTCAGGACGCGTTTAGGAGAAAGGGCCTAAAATAAACATGTAGCGAGCACAGTCCCGTCCGGCATCGATCGGCTGTTGACAAGTTGTGTGAAGTCCCAGCAGCAGGAGTGAGCTAGCAGCGGGAGCTAACGTCAGACTAGGAGGGTTAACTTAAGACTCGGGCCTTCGTGTCGCTGACAAACCGCTGAGCTCGAGAGAGAGAAGGAAGGAAAACACTTTGAACACTTTAGTTCGCTCTCATATCACATGCAGATAAGCATAGTGAACTAATAATCCCTTCCCGACTCTCTTCTTGTTGTTCCTAGCTTTGCTTTGCTTCACCCCCTCTCTCCTCCTCCTCCTCCTCCTCCTCCATCGTCACATGCCAGGACAACACAGAGCCCCCCCGCGCGCGCACGCACGTAAACCCACACATCACATCAGGCTGGATCTAGCCAACAGCTTTCTGAGGAGTCAAGGTCCCTCTTATATTTATGCGGTGTTGTTTCTGTAACATGGACATTTATTTTGGATCTGCACGGATCATGAAAAGCCGTGATCATCTGCAGAAATGAAACCTTCTAGCCCTTTAGGGCGAGTTGGGGCTTTGGTTTGAATAACATTTACTTCATTAAATAAAATTGGAGTGTATGACAAAACACATATGAGAAACACAATGTATTAAAATGGGGGGCCTATTTTTTTTGTTTTTTAACCACTGGCAGGTTAAATTGGCCCATGGTATATATATATATATATTCCAAATCTGTATTCACAATTATATGGATTTAGAAGAGCTACAAAATCGAACAAATCCTTTCTCAAGAACAAGAAATGTGTCTGAATCCCTTTGCTGTGTTTTGTAATTGTTACCATGTTATAGCTTAAAATAGAATATCACAGGTTTTGGCAGGTAAAATCCCACATCTTTTTAGAAAATAAATATCTGGAAGTTATATTGATTATTTGTATTTATGTATTTTGTGGTTTTACTGCAACTCTCTGAAATCTGTATTATAATAGTCCCTTAAAAAGGGGGGAAAACGCTGAATAATTGTCGGTAAAACTAGGATTTGGACACCAAGAGTTTAAAAAAACACTTAAGGATTATGAAAATCCATCCAGAAGACATGTAGTTTGCTCTGTGTGTCAGCGGATGTCTCTGTTAATTCATATGTGCCGACTTTTTAGTGAGTAAGATCTGTCAAATTAGTCAGTGATGACACATTTCAACACTGAACAAATGACGTGCACTCAATTCTTATAATCAAGCAGATGTGCAGTTTGAAAATTCTGTGGGTTTGAATTTTCTCCACTATGTGTTTTTTGTAATTAAAATGTCACCTCTTTGATAACTTATTAAATGTACTTATTCAAATAGTATTTATTTCAGATACTCATTGTGTACAGAATAAATTGAGATTTTATTGACAGTTAGGATAACAATTTCTTTGAATTGCATGCAGCACATAATTTAACACAGGAAAGATACAGGCAGAAATCAGGTTAAGGCATCAATTCACTTTTTTATTTACAATTATGTTAACTGACAATAGAAACAGGATGTCCAATGAGAGTTTCTCTCTCTCTTTCCTGTTTATCAGGAAAGATACTCTTAAAATGAAACTGCTGTAAACTCTAATACTGAACCAACTTTTTAGGGGGGAAAAGGTCAAGCCACCCAAAAAAATACACATGTAAAAACTAAACATTGTTATGTGTCTATAGTACAGAGATAAACAAATGAGCTTCCTTGCATTGTATGAAAGTAATAGCCTTTAACACATCTCACTTTCAGGATCTTGCTACAGCTCATCTTCTCTGCACTGAGGTATCGTTGATGTCCAGAACAGGCCTCACACAGGCTGCAGTTAAAGCATTAGTTGATTCTGCAAATGCTTCTTCTCATTAAAATGTTTTAAACTCTTTCTGTTTGTGGAGTGAGGTCAGTAATTCAACATTTAATAGAAATGGTAGTACTATTGGTAGTAAATTCAGTTTTAAATGTAGATGTTTCACTGTTCTCATCTCTTTGCCCTTTCAGTCAGAAAGTGACTCTTGTTTTTAGGGGATGTCCATGTCTCCGTTTGAGGCATGGGAGTGGCGTTTTTCTAAATCACATCCAGCACTGTTGTCAACATTTTCTTTGCTCTCCTCGTTCTGATCCTCTGATCCTGATCTCCTTCTGAGACGCAGCCCAGGATCCCTCTGTGTCGGGATCTGGAAGCTTGAGTAGGAGCTTCCTAGCGACGGTCTCTTCTCTAAAAACAGCACAGAGAAAATACTTCAGAAAATAAAGTGAATGTTTAGAGCAGGCCAGTAAAATCACACCAAGTGGTTTGAAGATGAGGATGTTGAAATAGAGACGGGATTTACTGGTCAAACCTGCCCACCCAGAAATTTCAGTCAGTATATTTACAGAACAGGTTATGAAATATAACAGCCATTCATTTATTCACATACAATCTCTGATTTAAGAAAACTGTGTCACGCCGGTCTTGACATGAAGCAAAGTTGAATGTCGATCCAACCACAGCGCATTTAGAAACCTGCAATACACTCTGTGAAAAAATTAAAATTAAAATGCTGCTGTAAGCAGTTTTTCTCGATGTGCTAAACTTCTAATATTTAGGTAGTCAATGGACATTTTATTTAATTTCCAGAAAATCAGTAAAAGAAAATGCTATTAAATAAAACATTTTCTTTTGCTGAATTTAACCTTTTAAAAACCAACCTATTTTTAGGCCTCTGCTCGAAAATTGCATACACAAACTAAAAAGGGTGTATCTCTGGAACCACTATAGGGCTATTTTAATAATTTTGATGTTTTAATAAAAGGCTACTACACATGGGAGATTGTGTTCAGATGTGTAAATATCAGTCTATATGTTACTGGTTAAGAGTAAATGAAGATGACACACAGCAAAAATGTAAAGGTTTCAGGTCCGCCTAGAAAAAAAGCACTTTCAGGTTGATTATTTCTTTGAAATGATGCAGCAGTAAAGTATAAACCTCTCACAAACCATAGCACAATATGTGAATATGTGATTCTCTCTGCAAAGGTTGACTTTGATAAAAAGAAGCAGAACTAAGTTAGAAAGGGTTTTAGTATAGTTAGTATTTGAATGCTATTTTAATTTTCTCATGTGTCCCAGTAAGCCATGACAGCGTGACAATGAGCCATTACGTACAATACCAGGACCCTGAAACTGAGGCAGCTAGATAGAAGACAGCCAATATACATTCACTATCATTTATAGCTGTGCTTTTCCTACTTTGACATGTCAAAATGTTGTCTGTGAAACATGCATGATGTCAAAGCCTTTCCTCTGCTTGTGTGAAAGCTGAAAAATCAAGCTTTAAATGCTGTATGTTTTGTCATGTCAAGTGATCGTCGTGCAGATGTGACACATACCGCCTGGTCCGATTGGCCGCATCAGTCGGTTCATCTGGACGTTCCAGTGTTTGACATTGGTGCTCGCCAGGCGAAGTTTCCGCTGGGCAGCCTGTCAAAGAAAAAGAGCAGCTCATTAAAACACCTGAGCCATTAAGAAATAAACAACTGTTCACATTACAACCCTCTAACTAATATACATATCTGTAACAAGTATCTTTTCACAGCAAAGTTACAAAGTCCTGTCACTAAGGGATAAAAATGATAATTACAACGTAGAGGAATGTAAAATACTGACTCTCTTAAGGAAGATTAGCAAAGAATATATGTATTATGTGGTATAACATGTATTAAATGAGTCAAAGTCTCCAAAGGACAGAGTAAGCTGCACCTTAAAACTGTGATTCTGGTTGGATTTTGAATTTATTTAACTCTTTTGAAGGAAAAGCCATAAAGAATATCTATTTTGTTTCATTTATGTCTGTTATACTGCAAACTGGTACATGCAGATGCCTTGTTCTTGCCTCTGTAATCCTTTTAAATTACATTTCTAAATCTCAACAGGCTCTTACCAGTCATTATTGGCTTGAAATTCAACGTAACAGGTGTGCAAGAATACATTTATGCCAAAGCAGCAGCTGCGATTGGCTTAAATGTATTCTAGCACACCTGTTACGTTGAATTTGATTATTTTCTTATTTACATGTGAGGCTTCTATTTTGTAGTTCTTACCACTACATCCTGGTCAACCCTGTGCCTATTGGCGCGGACCTCCTCCAGCTGCCTCTGGGCCTCGTCCAGGGATCGTGACTTGACCTCCATTTCCTGTTTGAGCTCCTGCTTCTCCCTCTGTGTCTTCAGGATGTACTCCTCCTGTTCCTCCTGCAGGGACATCAGGGCCTTCATCTTCTCCTCCTCCTCGGCCAGTAACCTGGACAAAACAGAGAACACAAACAATAATATTTTATTTAATAAAAAGTATGACTGAATTATCTGTTTGAGAGGATCAAATATTGACATAATGAGTGAGCAGTGATGTACAGAACCTAATGCACGCTGTTGGCAGATTAATATGATCAATAATCAGAAACTTTTACTTGAAAAGGTTGAACGAGCAGAGAAACAGTGACACAATAGATCTGACTGATGGCAGCATTTAACAACTTCCTCTGTTGGCGGTTCAACTTCCTGAGGAACATAACGCAACATGAACTCCTTTCAGCAACTGAGCGTAATATCTGCAGTCTGCAGAGAGCGCCTCCCTTCTTACAGTGAACAGATTATTGTTTGGAGGCTCTCAAACGAAACAAATGACTTCTTGTTGTGCTCTGAAGGTGTATAAATATCTTTATTCATGTCTTCGAGATGGTTGGGTACATATAACACTTTACCCTGCTTGAGCATAGCGGAAGGCCTCCTCATCCAGCCTTGCTTTGATCTCCAGCTGCAGCGCCTCTTCCAAACGTTTCTGCATCTCCTCCAACTCCTTGATCCTCTTCCTCTGCCTCTCTGCCTCCTCCTCTTTCAGAACCATCTCTGCCTGCATACTAACCCGAGCCTTGAGCGGTACAGCAAGAAGCAAACAAATTAATACCCTACTTGTTGCTACTGAGTTCAGCATATTTTCTTCCTTCTGTGCCTCCACACTCACCTCCTCAGCCTCTTGCAGCTGGACCTCCAGGGCCCGCTGGAGCTGTTCGTGCTGCTGCCGCCTCCTCTGCTCGTCCTGCTCCAGGAGGACCTGAGCCTGCTTTTGCGCCTCTTTCAGGAGATCCAGCTCCGCCAGCTTACGCTCCCGTTCCTCCTGCAGGGCCCGCAACCTCTGCAGCTCCTCCTCCTTGGACTGCTGTCTCTTCTCCCGCTGCTCCCGCTGTTCACGCCGCTTCAGCTTCAGATCTTTGTGGAGGGATGTTTTCCCCTCCACATGTAGCCTGATAGCTGTTTGAATGGCTGTGTAGAAGATCATATGTAATGTCTTGATATGAAAATGAAGCTTTTAAGATTGATCAATGACTTAGTCTCCTCTATAGGGCTGCCTGATTTTAGACAACCAACTGGTCATTGGTCTTAGTAGACTAACATTTCTATTGTTGATTAGTTGTTTTTTAAGATTTGTTTATGCTGAATGACTTATTTCCAAGAAACTATTGAGCACATCCCTGGTAAACCTATGCATGATTTGTTTTGTCAACAAAACTGTGCGATTGTTAGTCGACTAAGAATTTCTCTAATCAAGGACAATCCTGCTCCTCTGACCTGTAGTCCACTCCTGTCTCTGTTTGGTGTCTGAGGCGCTCATCTCATAAGTCTTGGAGAGGGTTTTCAGACAAAACATGCACCTTTTCCCGTCTCGGTCTGGTAGCACCTTTCAACAAGGAACACATTATTTTGAATGGATAAATATTCCTTCTTCACATGTCTTATACATTTGTTGTGATCGTGTCTTAAATAAACATTAGTAAGGAGGGAAAAAAAGGTGAACTCACAGGGTTAAAGAGGTTTTTGATCCATTTTGAATGACCAAACAATATTTGATCGTCTACGTCCTATAATAAAGCATGGTTTTAGAATGATTGCTTTATTTACTTTGGAGTAACATGGTGCAGTGTGAAGGGGCCTTGCTGAAGAAATAACAGAACATGACCATATTTGTGTTTGTCATTACTAAGTGTGGTACTGTGTGGCATTGATACACTAATAATTGAGCCAGTGTCCATGTCAACAGCCACCAGAACAGCCCAGGTAACAATCATTATTCTTGAACTGAACTCAAGATTAGTCTTTAGACTCTAAAGACTAATCTTGAGTTCAGTTCATTTGAAATCTGTGAGATTTGTGAGGAAATTTGAACATTCCGTTTACACCCACGGTTATCTTATAAACTTGATGGTGTCAAACCCTTTGGGATTATGACACTTGAATATGAAGCTACTTTGGGACTGTATGAAAATTACTGGGGTAGGGAGGTTCAGAAAAGGGGGAGGGTTCGATACTTTTCTCCTTGCTGAAGGGAGACTGCAATTTTTTTGGAGGGAGAGGGAGGGTCTTAAGGGATTAGTAACTTCACTTTTGTCACAAGGTAGAAAAGCACATTGTTATCGCCAGATGAGTGACAACTTTGTTTCGCAAGAAATCCAGCTGAACACTAGTTAGCTTCCTAGCTAACTAGCTTGCTAGCTAACTAGCTAATTCCACCTTGCTTTACTGCTAGACCGGTTACACAAAGAACGGTCCCTCCGCCTCACTCCCCGGCATGCCGCGTTCGTTCTCTTCCCATCGAGCTGCAACCGCATTTGACTGACGTGTGTTGCCAGCACAACAACTAACAAAAATATGTATTTGTCCATTTTGACACGTAAAAGAGTTCATATCCGTTTTATGGTAACATTGTATACATTTGATCTATTTTTGGTTTCACGTTGCAATTATGCGAGCAGACTAAATAACTTTACATGACACACGTCCTGTCGTCATTATGAGCTGCTTCTCCCTTTACTCAACATTGATTGGTTTGTAAGAACGAAAAGTGTCTGACTTTTTGTGGGTTTTTTCCAACTGACTCTCCATTGGACCAAATGTCAGTGAAACATTTGGTCTCTTCCTCTCCCCATGAGCTACCACAGCTCATTTTGTGGTTTTTCCTTTTTCTAGTTCTGACAACAGCCAGCCAGAACGTCCTGTATTTGGTCCGAGAGTAGGACCCAACCAAAGAACACTAGAACCGAACCAAAAGTTTAATCTGGACTGAGACAAACTCCTTTCGTTGGACCAAAGTTCAGCTGTTTTGTGCGGACCGTGGTTCGGGGGGGATATCAAATCTGTATTTTTGTTTTGGATTAAAGTTCGGACCAAACAAGAAAGGTGTGAAAGGTCCCTTAGTCAAGGAAATGGTCAAATCATAATTACACAGGGGAGGGCCTTGCTTTTTTTTCTTTTTTGAAAAGTGAGACATCATTTTCTGCTCTCCTCCCACCCAAATCATTTTTGCACAGTCCCCTGTGATGCCTTGCATCTTGTTGCACATGTCTATGGGTTGTGAACAATTAAGTGGGACAATTTAGAAGTAATTCACAAGAAAAATAACAAAGATTAGGAAAGTCAAAAAACACCTCTTAATCATCTTGTGACCACTTTCCCCCTCATCTTGCAACATCATAGGGAACCACTGGATTAAATAATAACACTCACACTAACACTGACTCAAATGTACAAAAGAAAGCAAACAAGAACCATGTATTTCCTTTTGGGATAAATTGACAAAGAATACAATCCACAGTTCTCCGGTGTTAACAGTGTTGAGCTTTGAAAGATGATCAGCTCCAGCTGCTTACCTCCACACAGCAGTTCCCATCCAGAACTATGTTGCCCTGACAGTCTTTGCGGTCCTCCCCAGTGTAATAGGACAAGTTGCTCGGCCTTAAGGTGAACCAGCGTTCCTTCCAGTTTCTCCTCAGCTGGCCTTTCTTCCACAGATAACCCTGCATGCACCCGGCAGACACAAATGCATACTGTCACCAAAACAATTCAGAGCATGCCAAGAAGCAAAACACAGACTTCTGGTTGCAGGTGGGCCTCCTACCTCTTTGAGGACATCACCCACTATCTCTCTGTATACTTCCTCTATAGCCATGCTGATTATGCTCTTATCAATTCCTCTGGTCATCTTTCCCGAGTTCATCATCTCCAGAAAAACCCAAACAGTAATGCCGCTCTGCTGCACTGAATCTTGGGAGAAGAAGTCCTCTAATTCAACACAGTTGAACTCAATACTCGTAGCCATACATATCTTCTTGAGGAGGTACTCCACCTGAAGAGGAAAAGAAACCAATGGTTTTAAGAGTGAAAACGTATGGTTAGTTTGAATTATTCGTCTTTGCTGCATCATGCTCAATCGAGGAAGTTACTTTTTTGTTATGTTTTTTTTGTGTGTTTTGTGCTTAATTTTGGTTGCATCTTAAGGATTTCACTCTAAAGGTTGTTTTGACTTCATTAGAGTTGCAGTGCTATTCACATTAATATTTAATAGCCTTTTTATTTATTTATTTGTGCACTTTACTTTCCACTTTTCAACATAAAACACCACAATAAAGATCACATCCCACAATGTTCTTTCTCAAGAGCAACCTTTAGCTGTGTTGATTATTAATTAAACGTGCTTTAGTAATAATATTTACTTTGCTGTAGTTTTCATAACACCACCGATTTCTTTGGTATGTGAAGCAAGTATTTAAATACAACTAGATAATGTTTACTTAAACTCAGCATGATATAAACTACTCTGCCCTTGAAATGTAGGGTTTTCTCTTGGCAGCTGCTGTGAAAAACACACAACAGGAAACCAAAGTCGGCAAGTGAGAAACAAGCCCACACCGTTGCATGAAAAGTGCACTGCGTTCCATGATGGCAAGAAACAGGGTTTGAGGCAATGGTTGTAACAGATCCAACACCACTTTTAGGTCACAGATGACTACAGTCTCTGAATTGTCCTCAACAACAGAGCACAATAACTTGAATGGTTGAATTATCTATCTATCTATCTATCTATCTATCTATCTATCTATCTATCTATCTATCTATCTATCTATCTATCTATCTATCTATCTATCTATCTATCTATTTGTTTGCTTATATAACCTAACAATACAAAATGCTTTTTGCAGTCCAATCATGTTTTGAATATCAAGAAAATATCTATATATTTTTAAAGTAATGTTTTATGACAGAACATGTAATGAGTGAATGTGAAGAAATTCATTTAAATCTAAATGTACTCTAATTGAACCTACCTCGTCAGGGACCATAACCAATGGGTACTTGTCTTCAGAGAGAAAATTAAAAAGGCACCATAGCCGAAAAGCATCCCTCTCTGGCAGAACCGTGCTACTGGTTTTGTCCGTTTGGTAGTTTTTCTTTGCCGTCAGTGTCCAACAGAGCTCATCTACGTTTTCCTTAATAAAAGAGCCCTCAATAACCTTAAATAACAAAATGCAGAGATTGATAATTAAACAACCTGAAACAGCATCCTTGATTACACAGCATTATATTTTGACAAAACAAAAAGAGCATATAGTTGTGTTTTTATCACCTTGTCCAGGATGTATTTGTTGAGGTAAGGCATGTAACCCTGACTAGAAACTGGACCATCGTCGTCATCTCTGAAGTGCTCCTCCAAAGCAACTGGATCATGTGGGATACTCAAGACTGTGCACAGGTTGTGGGACAGCACCTGGAAAATCAAGATACCGTATATCTAGTAGACACCCATGGAAAATATAGGGCAATAAATTCCGAGTAAATGTTTATTTTGATCTTTAGGGAACTGAAAATTTAGAATTTCTGCCGCATCGTATATATCTAAAAATAATTTTGTTTGCACATACATTTGTGTGAAACCGGAATAAAAAAAGAGTATGTCTCTGGAGTCAGTGATTTTCAAGGACATACTTCATGGTAAACATTTTAAGATTTTATCCAGTTCAAAATCAATCAAATCAAATCTTTATGCAGCAGTTTTCATACATTTAGTGCAGCTCAAAGTGCTTTGGAGCTGACTGACAAAATAAAATTACAAGTAAAACAATGGGAAACTTGTGTTAAAAACTTCAGAGTCATAAGATTGAAAAATGTGAATAAAAATGATTGAAATGAAACAATATGAGAAAAATATAATAAAAAGGCACAATAATAATACGTCCCAATTAACATAAACTAATGCAATCAGTGTACGTACTACTACTACTACAAGTATTACTTTAGCTTTTTACTGCAATACATTTCTCCAAATGAGAGTGTGCAACATCTTGAGATATCTTTTGCATGGTATCAGAAAACCGGTCTCCGTGTGTTGAGCCATAACCGCATCCTGTCTCTCGTCTCCAGTGCACTACAACATCTGTCAGTTTTGAGGCCGAGGCATGCAAACTGCTGTGCAACTAAAGAGCGTGGTGCCTGTACACAGGCTGCATGCATGAGAAGGGATAAGCCTAGTCATGAGGCTGACTCTGTGAGCCAGCAGCAGCAGGAGAGAGCATGGAGGTGGCTGGGAATGGAGTCTGATCCAAAGCAAGACCAAGAAGTGACATAAGAATGAGATCATAAAAAATACAGTGGCTTCATTGACGCTCTGTGGCGAGAGACAACAATCACAAACATGTTTCCACTTTCTCCTCGCTCTCACTGCAACAATGTTCTTTTGACGTACACGTCATGTCTATTCAATTTGCTATTCTCTGGTCAGGTCCAGTGCCAGAGGGTCCTTTGCACTATAAGCTGGTACATGGAGGCCCAGTGCAAGCACAGCTTGGAGATGAGGGCTCCCATTCATATACAGACTGAGAGCAAACTGTTGCTCTCGTGCTCTTGCCAGACAGAGGTGCATATTGTGCCCTCTTTCAGGAGTGAAAGCATTTTACGCAAAATGTAGAGAACAAATTTGTCCCTTGTTGGACAGCATGCCGTTTAAAAGCACAGGAAATATTGAAGATGATCAGATTGCACACACACTTTTAGTTCCTGAAGCATAATATCAAATGTAACAAAGACCAAATAACAAATGCATTTGTGACATTTAGTTTGCTGAGCTTTTCAAATATCTTTACTTCTCAGAGCGAGCCCACGTGATGGAATATGAATTGTGATAGGAAATGAGGCGGCAGAATAAAGAAGTAAGTGAATTTTCAGACAAAACGGTCTTATTTTCTTGATGGAGGACACCCCACTCACCTTCAGCTGAGACTTGGACACCTTACCGCTCTTCTCCAGATCCAGGGCAGTGAAACCGTACCAAATGGACTTGAGCAGCTCAGACCGCAGGTCCATGTCGGCAGCACAGTAACTTTCTGGTTTCCTCCTCTATGTCTCTTCTTCTTCCCTCTGCTTGACAGGGCCCCTGGGTGACAGGCAAACACCCACACTGTGTTGCTCCTGTCAGCACGCATGGGGCTTTACCAGGGTGCTGGCAGCGACCCCTGCAGGCCGTTTACAGTCACTGATGGAGAGGGAGGGTCTTGATTGTTTTCACCATCATCTGATCCTGCAGTGATGAAAGTAATGCTGAAGAAATGCTGCAATATGAAAATACTTCAAAACAAGTAAAAGTCCTTGGCAAAGAGTTTATTTAGTAGGCAACTAAACGATACTTATATTATAGCTTTATGTTAATATATTATGTGCTATAATTGTTGTATTGCCTCTGCTGCCTTCAAGGGCAACGAGCTATACGTTTATCTCTTTTACGTTTTGGTCTGTCGTTATCCAAGTTAACTGTCTATTTAGATGTTTATAACGAAATTAACATTTAGCTTAAGCTCAGCTCTGTAAGTCACATAACTTTAACAAACTACCATTTAACTTAGTTATCTAACGTTAGTTACTTACCTCTCTAGTTTGTTTGACTATATTGTTTTAACAACAAACAAATTGCAAGTTTGTAATGTCAACTGCTGATCCCAGACGCCTGAACATCACAATTATTAGAATAAATAACCTGAGTGATAACGTTGACGTTCATTAAAATAAGGGGGAACGGTAACTTTAACTAGATGGCTGTGTATATCAGGATGCTACTGCTTACTCCAAAGCTGGAACGACAAACATGCTCTTTGGGGGTAACGTTAAGTTAACTTAAATTAGTTAGTAACGTTATTTGGAGGACGATATGCAGCACTATTATCCACTAGTATTATCTCAGTATTCATCTCTTTAGTGTTAGGGTAGTTATGTATATGCTTTGCTTTAAGTAATATATACCACTATCTCTCTCTCTCTCTCTCTCTCTCTCTCTCTCTCTCTCTCTCTCTCTATATATATATATATATATATATATATATATATATATATATATATATATATATATATATATTTCTAAAATATATATATATACATATATATACATATATATGTATATGTATATATATATATATATATATATATATATATATATATATATATATATATATATATATATATATATATATATATAGTTTTACTACTGTATTGCAGCGTACTTGTTACCAAACTTCTTCCGTTACTTATTTTTGTGGTACTTGTCCTCCTGCTTGCATGTTTCCAGTCTCGCGGACAATACATTTATATTCTACTTGCAGACCGCGGCAAAAAACAGTCACGTGGTAAAACAACTTTCGCGTCGTTACCATGGAGCTGTTTATGAAGATTCGCTGCTCATTGGTCGAGGCTATTGCCGTAACCAAAGTGCGCACGATCATTGGTCGGAACGGTTTCCTTTTCTGACCAATGGGGAAGCGCGCTTTTTACAAACTGCTGCGAGTCCAGGAAGTTGACAGACAGCCCACTGCAGTGAGAAAGGACGTAACAAGGGATATTTAAACCCGCACAAAAAGCCTGGAAAACCAAAACATTTGGAATTAACTATATCTGAAATATTGTATTGGGAGAGCAGAAGGAAGTAACAGAGGCCCTTTTCTATTTTTCAAGTATGTAACACATGTGATAAACGGCTTTACGTGCGTATGTGGACGTGCTAGAGAGAAAGGACATTGCGTTTGACCAGTTAGCCTGATGCTCGCGTTCCAACTAACTAATCAACACGTTGTTTAGCACTGAGCGCAGTATCTGATCTATGGGTCAGGCTTTGAAATGCGATTATTAAATACCTGGTTTAATACCGAGTTGTTGTTTTTTGTCTCACTCATGGTGAGCTCGAGCTTTCTTACTTGCTGGTTGTCTTGCCTCCCATCTTTGTGAACTGTGCAGCGATTCAATTGTGAATTGTTAAGTTAAGGAAATAATTGTCGTCTATTGGTTATGTTTTTGCCGGTGCATGATTTATGTATGTTGTCTATTTTTACACATTGTTTGATATGAGCGTGTAGATAGTTTGATGCTTGGTGGCTCATGTTTGCCCTTTGCTGCTCCTCTAGTTGCTCTTCACACCGCGCTATCATCATGGACCCCTCTCCAGTCCTTTGTCAGCAAAGTCAGAACAAAATCCGTCGTGACATCATGAGGTAAACCAGTTTATTTAAGTATTAGAGACTATGTTTCTCTGTATGTCTCCTGCCTTTAGGGTTAGGGTTGTTAAGTACAAGCAAGTACAGAAAGCTAGCATGTGCTTTTCCAATGTGCCTGCTTTAGAATGTATTTTATTAATCAAAGTTATTGTACTGCTGATTATGTTCAGGCATTTAACATTTGCAAATGTTGGCTTCTTTTGTTCAGTAAAAAAACAAGAGAAATGTGTTTGTACTTCTCAAAGTAAAGCAACACAAATGTTGTTGTTTTTTGTATTGGAAATAAAACGTGGGTGTTTGTAAGCCTGTATCAATTCAAGCAATGTTTTACTCTAATTGCGTTTATTATTTAGTAATTGACTGTTTTTCTCCACACAGAACAAAGAATGAACATAACAAAATACCAGCACACCCAAAAGCTCCTCCTCACCTTTCCAACCAGAATATTCAGAACCAGGATCCAGGTTTCTCAGAAATAGGTAGGAAGGCACCTGTGCGACCAGGTGTCAGTAGGCTTCCAGTGCTTGCAAAGTCCCTTCGTCTCCAGACTCCGTCTGACTTCAGTCAATCTCACTGTAGCTGGGAGGATAAACCTCTGGCTGTAAGTGCCTTCTTCATGTCCTGCAGATGTAATTATGTTTTATTTAATCAGATTAATCTTATGTTCTTAATACATTTAATTTGTCTACAGGGGAAAACTAAGAAGAAAAGGCCTTGCACCAGGCCTGTGCCTTTCAACCTGTCTCAGCCCAAGGTATCAAGAGTGGGCAATGAAAATCATCAACCCCTCCTTGTTTCTCAATCAAGGACCGGCCCTCATGCTGTCCAACATGATAACAATGTATGCAATGCTCGTCTAAAAACTCCAAACATTAATGCAAAATATTCAAAACAGCCAGCTACGTTAAACCGCAATGCGGACTCAACTAAAGGTACCGGGACATCGAATGGAAAGGTTCAAGAAAATACATCCAGACCGATTTCAGGACAATTTGGGCCTTCCAACACATTTAAGACTTCAGCCATTTCAGCCAACCCTTTATCACCCATTCCCAATAACACTATGCATCAGGCCAGCGCTGCTTCTTCTGCACAGCCTGCTTTTAGTGCTGGGGCCTGTTTGGATAACATGAGCCTGCTTAGTCTCAACGATCCAGCCAAGACATCCCACGCTAGCCAAAACATGCAGCTGACCACAGAGGCCCGTTTTTCCAAATGTTCAACCGGTGAGTTAAATGTGTTGTTGCCTTGTCATTGCTTTTGTCCAAGACACTTCCATTTGTATTTTGCACAATATTCCAGAATATATTTGCATCTTATGTTTGCATCTATGTAGATTCATTTGTTTATGTACCCGATTGCCAGTGTTCATACTCTACAACTGCAGTCCAATAGAGCAGCCCTTTAATATGTCCTATCTTTAGGAAGGTTATAATGTTCATCTTTTTGTTTTTTTGTTGTTGTGCCTTTGATAGCTACACTGCTCACTTATTTTTCCATGTGAATTGCAGTAAACTGTGTTTCAGACAAAGGGGAGAACTTCCAGTCTGACCATGCAGCTTTGCTCAGTATCCTCCTGAACGAAGGAGTAAGAGTCCCCGATGTGGGATCTGCAACTCCTCAGTCGAGCTCCTACAACAACCTGGTGAGTTGGGTTTCAAATTTGATTTGACTTTTACTATGTCTTTTGGTCCCTACTCTTTTACTTACCGGATATTACTGAGGTTTAAAAAGTGAGTCCAGCGTTTAACAATTTTAATATAATACATATTTTTAATGTGCTTGGTGATTCTCTTGTCTGCAGCCCCTGCGAGTGTCTGTCATGAAGAGTCGAAAAAAAGCTGGACCCACTATGGGTAAGCACAAGCTTAACACATAATGTATGTACCTGAATATATGTAATCACAGTAGATCTAAAGCGTGTTGTTAACCCCATTGACAATGACAGATATGACTGAAACATTAGAAATGTCATGTCTTTAGATTACATGAAATTTAGTTTTAGTCAAACCAGTTTCAGAATTCCGAAGCAATGTCTTATGTATTTGTATTACCTTAAAACTCTGATTCACTGTCTTGCCCTGACTCTGGGCAAAGGTAACATGTACATTAGGAACTCAATATATATATATATATATATATATATATATATATATATATATATATATATATATATATATAGAGAGAGAGAGAGAGAGAGAGAGAGAGAGAGAGAGAGAGAGAGAGAGAGAGAGAGAGAGAGAGAGAGAGAGAGAGAGAGAGAGAGAGAACTTAAAGCAAAGCAAAGCAGCATATGCATGTCCATCATAACTGTGCCCTTTGTGCTCTTCTTACAGGATTAATAAAGTCGGTGCAGTTCTCCCCAGACACTGCTGCCCTGCAAAGTATCCTGCAGAACGAGGGAGTGAAGGGTGGATGGCCTGCTGGCGCCACACCCCGAAACTCCACCTGTCCACCAGGCAGAGGCACTTCAATCTACACAGTATGTGTACACAACTTTGTTTCACCTTTGCTCTTTTTTAAAACTATTGCATTGTTTTGAAACAGAAACACAGTTACATGTATTGTGTTGCTTCCTTTCTCAGGCTCAGAGAGTGCCGCTCAGAAAGAATCGTGCAGAAGCGACCGGAGGACCAGTAGGTAAAATGCAGAAACATTGTTTTTGTTATCTTATGAAGCCTAATGCGTCCGTATCTGTCATTGTACACTGACTTCAGCTTTTTTATCCTCAGCAATAGCAGTCAAAGAGACTCCACTGAAGACTTGGACTCCGCAGAGGGTCCGGGACACCAGGCATCAGCCTGCTCTGGTCAGTATGCATGTATTGTATGTTCACGCTCTGTCTAATTAGGTACACAGTGATTCTCACAGATGCTCCCTTATCTCACGCTGCTGTTTTCAGAAATGGCATCTGTCGACACAACAGTCCCCGTACTGCACTCCTGGGCTTCGGAGCGGCAAGGCCAGCCTTCAGCCGCACCAGGAGGTGAGAGCAGGAAATCATGTCAATTCTATAACATCTTCGGAGCTTTGACACAAATCTGTTCAAAAGTCTAACGCAAACATAATCTGTTTGCGCAGATACAATTCAGGCACAGTCAAAGACGGAGTAAAGCAATTGTTCTTGAAGGGTTTTTCAATTCAGACTTGATCACTTTTTGATTTTCAATTTAGATACACTTAATGGATGCACATTTCAGAAATATGAAGATGTTTTAAAAACAGCATGTCTTTTTTTAAGATGAACCAACTGTTGCTGGAACAAAAACGTTTGAGCACCATTTATGTAACGGGAAGGAATGACAGGATATTTATCTCTGTAGGTCTGAAAAAGGGACTAATATATTGAATAGCTTTGGTGCAAATATTCTTTTGTCACAAAAAAAACCCAAATGTAATCAGGGATCTCCTCAAGATTTTAGATGCTGAAGATGTTTACAAATTATTGAATCATCAAAGTCATTTGACGAACGGAGTGAAAATTTGTGGCGATGACGCTACACCACTGTTTCATTTACAGAGACCTTTTATTATGGAATAACTGAAATGAGAGCATTACTAAGATTATGCAATAACTTTGATCCACAGCATGTTACTACTATTACATCACAGCATATATATTTGACCAGCAATATGCATACATGTACAATTCATATGACTTTTCTTGTTTGTTAGCAGGAGATTGTCCAGAGATTGTTTGACGATGAAGAGGGCGAGCAAAGCACAAATGTGACAGACAAAGATCCTGAGACACGAGCAGAGCGGCTGCCAGTTAAAGTCACAACTGTAAGAAGTGAACTTAGCTTTAAAGTCATACAGAATCCATATTGAATTAAGTTCTTGTCAGGTTCTTATTTGAAGTATTTTGTAAAATCACATGTTGTTTGGTGTCGTCCCTCACTCCTCCAGACTAAATCCCACTGTGAAGAGAAGGTAGAGGTGAGCAAGGTCGGTGGCAACGAGGTCGAGGAGGAGCAGCAGAAGATTGTGGGAGGACAGCCGTTCTTCCAGGCACCGCAGAGAGAGTCTGTCATTTTCTTCTCAACGGGCAAAGCGCTGTTAAGAGCTCCGCGCTTTGCGAAGCAGGAAGGCTCAGCCCGTCACGCGCAGCCCGGCCCGGTGCTGCCAGTACATGAAGCGCTGTCGTCTGTGTCAGTGCTGACCTGTGAGATCAACCCTCCTGTTCAGAGTCTGCACAGAGGTAACGCTGACATTTCATAATAATGAATTATACTATATTATATTAACTATGAAACTTTTGGTATTATGCATACAATGAACATTTCCCCTGTGACTAGATATCTTCTTGAAGTGTGACTTTTTTTTACCATTACAGACCTCATGGTTCAGAAGACCTGTGCCCTGAGTCCTGCCGTGGCGATGCTGCGTAAGCGTTTTCCTCCTCTGGAGGAGCTTCGTATGGACGAGGAGGTGGCCTGCTACACCTCAATGTCTATCTCGGCTGCTCCCGGTTTTCTGCCCCCTCGGCCCCGCTGTGGAAACCCGCTGGCCTCCATCTTGCTCTCCGAAGAGGCCTTTGTGAGTACACTGCTGACAGTGTGCATATTTATTTATTTGTTTATTTGATAGGGACAGAACACTTTAATGAACACAAAATACAAGATGTAAACATGCCCGAGTTATCAAGAATGCTAATCTACATCTGTAGTCCCTAAGCAGGTAACACAAATATGAACATACATGTTCACAGTGCTATGTGTAGCATTTTTTTTAACATTTAAATCATTAGTTTTAAAATTATTTAAGGATCATATTTTGATCAAGTGTTGAGTCAATTTAGTGTATGAAAGGACTAATGACCAGCATAAGTGACCAAAGTGTTCAAATGGCTAATTGAATTGACTAAATAATCTACATCTATGCAATATGGAAAGTGTTATAAAACAGTATATTTTACAAAAAAACAATAAAACTCGACAAGAAGTCTAATGTCATGTTTACAGCTGAGGCTGCATTAAGGCACAGCCAAGCTTTAGCTAAATACTAATGTTTCCCATGTTCACCATCTTGGTTTTAGAACTAAACACAGCTGGGAAGTAACATTTTAGACCTGATTGTGTGAATTGATAAGAAAGTTGATTGAACACCAAAGTTAGAACAATTAGTTCTGAGGGAAACATGAATGTCTGTATCAAATTTCATGACCATGCAATAGTTCTTGAGATGTTGAAACTCAAAACCACAAATGTGAACCTCATGGTAGCACTAGTGGAAATGTCATGTGATCTTTAAAGGAACGGCACTTTGGCACATTTAGTTTTTTTGTTGTCTTTAACCAGATCTGAGAAGATCTATCAATTTCATCCGTTCAGTACAGAAATACTTTAGGTCCATGCTGAATACTAAATGTATCAGCCAGGTCGTGAGTGCTTTGAGTATTCTCACATACAATAATATTATAAAATGCATTCACCCTCTTGAAAAGTAAGAAAGCACATTAGCTTAGTTCTTAAAATATTAAACTATTCCTTTTATATGTATGTATGATACAACACAGTGCATTACTAAACTTATCACATTTGGTTTGACAGTGACATCCAACACTGAACATCACACAGATGCGTACGCATTCTCTGTACATGAACACAGACACACAAGTTAATACAAATATTTCTTATTGTTTTGTTTTTCAGACATTTGTTCCAATTGGTTTCGATCCCTCGTCCGGCGGTTTGTCTCCATAAAGCTCTCCGCTGCAAGACAGATGACTTTGCACTAATAAGTACAGTATTTGCATTACTGTTCATATCTAGAGTGGATCAATTCACTCTGGTATACTAATGACACTCTTATTGGAACTGATTTAGTTTGTTCAACACTGTTGTTGTCAGCCTTAATACAAGTCCAAGGAACGCTGCTAGTATAGTTTCTTTTTTTTAAACCTTTTTATCTAATGCTTAAAAAGAAGAAGAAGATATTTCTGTTAAATAATGCAGCTTTTACACCGCAGGCACTCGTGTAAACGAAGTCGATGCACACTTATTAGAAACAATGTTTATTAAAGGAATCTTTTTAATTGGAAAAACAAGCGTCTTAAAAGGTCAATGAATTTAATCTGTGTTATGGCTTTAGTATTCATCTGGATTAGGATTGTGTGGATTGAAAATGACTAATGTTCTCAATGTACAATGTTTATAATAAATATATATATATATATATATATGGCACTGTCTGTTTTTGATTTAATATCAACCATTTTGATAATCAAGTAATCATTGTCTTTTAATTCATTTATGAAGGAAACGCATCAAATTGGTTGTGTCAGTTGGTTCAAGCAGCTCAAATATAATTTACTGATCTCTCTTTTTAAATCATAATAAATGTAATATTTTTGCGGGGTTTAGACTGTTGAACTTGATGTTACCTTGAGCTCCTGGAGCATGAAATTGGCATTGATAACGATAATTAAACCGTTCATTCAGGATATATCGGCTTCTGCTACTTTGATTTGAATCATTTGTTTTTTTAATCTGCCTTTTTTCTATCCCCACAATTTTTGCCTGATAATGTTACTTATTAGAACTTAAGGCGGTTATTTTTCCTGAAGTCTTATGTAATGCTGTTGCCGCTCACACAAACTCCTCAGCTTTAAAGTCATCTTTATTGCATGAAACAAGATATGAAAGGTTGCCGTGCGTTCCCCAAATTGCCTCAGTGCCAGATGTAGAGTTCAAGTCTTTTACCGGAAACATGATACAAGGTGCACATATCAGCGTCATGCGACACAGTATCCTGTTTTAGAGAGAAGACGTTAGTTATACTACATTCAGTACAGTATGTGTGAAAAAAACACCCTGCTGCTGGAGCTGTTCTGTGACAAAATAAACCAAAATGTTTTGAAATCTTTTCCATATGTTGTGGCTTTGTTCGTATCAATTGGACATAATCAATTTGAAATGTATTCAAACTGTCCTGTCACATGAGTGCCATGTGCTATTGTGTTTCCCTGTCTGTAGCTGTCCCCTGCAGGTGGTATATTTAGTAGAGTTGTAAGTGGGTGGTGGAGGGTGTCAGTGGGTGGGGGCTCTGGCAACAGTAGTCTATAAAGCCTGTGCCTTCTCTGGTGCCTCCCTGAGGAGCAGAGTGTGAAGCAAGAGCAGCTCTATTCTCTCTCCCTTTCTTTCCCTTCGTCGTGTCTAGCAGTCGGCCACCGATCCTCTGGAATCATGTCCGAGGATCTCCATCCAACCGCCGACCCCACGAAGATGGGGCTCGGTCGCTCCATCGCTGTGCTGACGTCAGGAGGAGACGCCCAAGGTAAGCAGAGTCTCCAGTGCTTTCCCACAGCTTTATTTTGAACTGTCAAAACACAAAATTAATACGTCTGATGTCTTCCCTGCTGGTGTGTCTTGAGTACTGCTGGTGTGTCTGAGTACAACACTGAATCCCAACCAGCTGTAAGAAGCGTCTAATCTTACGAGGGGCAATAAAGTATCATGTTAATGCTCTGCATGACATCTGAAGAACGTTCGGGAGTCAAAGAACAGAACGGAAAGGGCAAGCAACACGTCAGAGTGGCACAGCTGTCGGAGGTTGAAGGATGTTTGGCTGCCGTGATGAGAAAGATTGCGTCTCGTATTCACAACACCACCAGTGTTTGATGTATATCCAGCAAAGCTTAAAATGTCCTTACAAGTGACAGACAATGCACAAAGTACATTGAGTGGCACATTAAGAGTATAACCTTTATATGTCAGGTGTAAACTGAGTTTTTAAGATATTGCTCCATCAACTGTACTTAAAGTTCAACTGGACAATGTCTCATATTTATCTCATGATCCTGTGTGATCGCTCTCTCTAAACCTGACTCCAACCCTTTTGTGTTCTCTGCCCAAGCGTTCCCTTATTTCACATCTTTGGGGCTAATTTTAGTGGCGTTGACCTTTTTCTGGTATGGAGGAGAGAAATGCCCCCTCGATCCACAGCTGCTGTCTGGTGAAACGAGAGCTGCATCCTGCCAAGCTGCCACAACACAAGCTCACACTGTGGCATTTAGTGTCCTGGACATCCAGGGGCAGGATGGTACACAAGACGTACAGTCCCATAAATTCCGCTACTGTCCTTTCCATATGGCTATTTCTGACTCATCTGTTGACGATGCACAGGTCACTTAAAGGTTAAGTCTTTAGCTGATATCAGGAACTGTTAAACTGAGTTGGACATTGTCCTATGATGTGATTTTTATCATATCACATTCATTCATTTGTGTGTCTCAGGTATGAACGCTGCTGTGAGAGCCACAGTCAGAGTTGGTCTCTACACCGGAGCCAAAGTCTACTTTGTTCATGAGGTACGAACTGCATAAAGGCCACAGGATAAAACTGTGTGTTTCATGCGTTGATCAACTTTGAGATTTCATTTAATCTATTTTGCTTCCACAACAAGCCCTCTTTCAGACTAGTGAAAAGAAAACATCCAACAACATGTAACTATTTTGTCTATTTGCGTCTGTAGATTTCTCCTAATGTACCAAAAGTTAGCAATTGATAAAGCCTCATTTACATATTTAAACATAGAATGTAACTTGAGATATCCTTTAGTTAACCGTTTGACCTATTTACCTGTAGTGTCATAATACAAATGTATTACATTTAATTACATATATTTAAATGCTGTTTTCTCAAAAGAAATCTCATAATCTGACCAAGAAATCTCCAATGCAGTAGCCCTTACCAAGCTTCCAGTTTTATCTCTATCTATATTCGGAAGTTTTTTTACAGAAGGTCTGTTCATATATCGCCTGATTCATACAACATTTAATACCTGACAATATGGCCTAAAGGCAGTATTTTCTGATGTATGGAGTGATACAAAGAGATATCCAAGATCCCTTTGGTAAAAACCCTTGACTCTCATATACAAAAAAAACAAAACAACCTGGTTTTATCCAATGTTCAGATTTCTGTTCTGAAAATGTATGCATACTAGCACATATTTGGTAAGAAAATGCCTCATTTACATATTTAAAGATTGCATTTCAGAAAACTTGTTATACAGAAATCATTTGCCTTAATGTAAGTAATTAACTGGGGAGGCTTCATGGTGGTGTGTGTGTATGTATGTATGTATATATATATATATATATATATATATATATATATATATATATATATATATATATATATCCTATTCACCTGGGTTGTCTCCTCTAAAGAAAGGACAGGGTTTTGTCAGGCATAATAACTGTATCTTTATTAATGTGTGCTGCAGGGCTACCAAGGTCTGGTGGATGGAGGAGACCACATCCGCCCCGCCACATGGGAGAGTGTGTCCATGATGCTTCAGCTGGTGGGTGAAGACAACAAGTAGTGTTTTAAAGGGCAAGGTCACTTACACAGCACACAAACTATCCCTGTCTATATGGTAATAATAAAGACAAAACAGAAACAAAGACACAAGGAGAGAAAAATATCAAAATAAAGACTGAAGAGGGGTGTCGTTTCATTGCAAGACCTTTCGTGAGTTAGAATAAGCTATCGAAAGATTATCAAAGTTTCTCAGACTTTCGCATCGTAGTTGTTGTTTAGTTTGTTCAGTGGTTGAGGTATCCATCTTGAGATTTCTTCTGCCACACCAATACATTAAAGGTGAATAGGATTTTGTTTGTGCTCTTCCCAGCAAAAAAAAGTGCAGCAGCAGCTGTGTTTCCATAAGAAGTCATTGTTATGCCGCAGTACAGAACCGCTGTTTTTTTATAGCACAAAATTGTATCCGGGTGGCTGCAGCGAGCGGATGCCTCAAAACTAGTTCAAAGTGAATGTATCGACCTTGCCTGACAATTTCGGTGAACTGATCCTTTAACCTTTTAATACCTACTCCACTTGGACTCAAAAGCTTCCTTCACATTTCACGCTGTGAAGCGCTGGTAACACGAGAAATGTGATTTTTTTTTTTTGAGTGATGATATTGAATTGATTGACTGAAAGATGACGGAGATGCAATAATACCTGTGAGTCACATTTCTTTCAATCATCTGTGATGTATAAATAAAGAGGCCTGGCAAGTGGAGAGGCAATGCCGTGCTAAGACATGAAGTGTGTGAAAGTGAGCAATGGAGTGAGAACGGGCCATGCTAGAGTTCAAGGATATCCCTTCAAAAGTGCTGACACTGATTACCCAAAGCATCTTAATGAGTGTAATTCCACAGTGTTAAAAAGCCACCATGATGAGCATCAGCTCATGTTTATTTATAATATTGGATAACTGTTGTGGAAAATATTGTGCCAGCAATCACTGCATTATTACATTCGTCTTCTCTCAAAGCCAAGTCAATGTCAGTACCTTCTCCTCTTCACTTGTCAGGGAGGCACTGTCATCGGCAGCGCCCGCTGCAAGGACTTCCGCAACAGAGAGGGCCGTATGAAGGCAGCTGGCAACCTAGTGAAGCTGGGCATCACCAACCTGTGTGTGATCGGAGGCGACGGCAGTCTGACTGGAGCCAACCAGTTCAGGACCGAGTGGAGTGGGCTGCTGAGTGACCTCGTAAAAGCTGGTAAAGAGACCAACGTAGTGTGGCTATAAGAATAAAGATGGCTCCTTCAGCCTCATCCACTCAGCTGTGCAACAACCTCAGCCTGTACTCTCTTAATACATCATAAAGATGGGACAAATTGTTTTGGAAGGTATTTAAACAAATCTATAAACCATGCACACATAGATCAGATACTTCTTCTTACAGCAAAGTAAATAAAACCCACTACTCACCTCTCAGCGATAGCATCTGAGTAAAGGAAGAAATACTTTCTATGGGCAGCACTTAAATGGCACTTACTTATAGCACTTTGTAGTTTAGCTTTCTTGAAGAAATTGTACTTTCTTGATTCTTGTTGTTCTGAG